>NC_082341.1:29237701-29541580 GCF_027477595.1 Haemorhous mexicanus | reverse complement strand
CCAGTGGTGCCAAGCAACAGGACATGAGGCATTGGGCAGAAACTGATGCACAGAAAGTTCCACTTGCATAAGAGGAAGGACTTCTTTGCTGTGTAGTTGACCATGCAACTGCAGTTGACCGGTTAATCTGGAACAGATTAACGAGAGAAGTTGTGGAGTCTCCCTCACTGGAGATACTCAAGAACTATCTGGATGCAATTCTGTGCCATGTGCTCTGAGCGTGCTTTAGCAAGGACGTTGGACCAGATAACCAGGCTACTGTGGTCCCTTCTAACCTGACCTATTCTGAGGTTTTACATTTCATGTGAGTGTCACAGTTTCATCACACTGTCTGTCACACAAGCTTGTTGCCAGGGAACCTGCTGTCATTTGGGTTTCCTGGTCCAGCAATGTGAATATCATAACCCCAGCTAAATAGTTACCTTCCAGCTGGTATTTTGAAAATCGTGGGCAGTGTTCATTAGTTGGAGGCCAACTACAAACACTTTGTGTTCTATGCATTTCTATATGTAGTTTCCAGGCAATTTGAACCCATGAAAGTTTTACTACAGTTTTGGTGCTTCACTCTCAGTTGCATTAAAATGTTCCTCTGTGTCAGAGACACAAGCGTAGGACAGTCAGAACTAGTTTGATTGACTCACTTTAATAAGAGTTTCAGACCTTGGTCTTGAAGAAACCTCTGTCTAATTTACCTGCTGCTTCTGATTAGGATGATGGGATAATTGAGGTTGGAAGAGCCCTCAGGAGGTCTCTAGGCCAACCACCTGCTCAGAACACATCAGCTGTGAGGTCAGTTGTGATCGCTCAGGGCTTTATCCCATCAGGCCTTGAAAAATTCCAAGGAGGAAGGCTGCACGGTGTATCTGGGCAATCTCTTTGCCTTACTGGGTTCATAGTGAAAATGTTTTTCTTTATCTCCAGTCTGAAGCTTCCTTTTGTTTCAGCTTCTGCCTGTTATCTCTTGGCTTCCTACCATGCCACCACTACGAGGCGCCTGGCTCCAACTTTTACCTCTGGCCAATTCTAGAAGTCTGACTTCCATCAGTTTAGAGTCTTGTTTGAAAATCCTTCAGTGTTTTGTCATACAGAACTCTGAGTTTGTAAATGCGACTTTGCTTTGCTTGTATTAAAATTTACTTGAAGATCACCCCCTGAAGACTTTTTCTTGCTGATGTTTGTTCTTTGGCTGGGATATTCTTCTGAAAACTGATCCAGTTCTTAAGAAGCTTCTAACATGTTTAGAATATATGTATATCTGGGGGAGTAAGTTAGTTGATGATTCCCTGACTGTCAGTCATAAGTCTTTATTAATTGTGTGAGATAACTCAGGTAATTGTCTTTTTTTCCTGAAATTAATGAATTAAAAATGGTAAAAGCCCATGTAGTGTAGTTAAACCACACCAAAAAGCCTTATGAAAATAAATTATTTCTAGTATATCAATGGGATTTTTTAGCCAAAACTGAAGTTGCAAGAACTGTTTTGCTGAAAAATTGCTGGATGACTTCTGAAAGAGTGAAGATAAACATGAAAATAATTAAAGTAAGTGATGCAGTGCTTATTTTTAGTAAGCACATCACTGCTGAAAGAGCTTTGCTGATGATTGAATCAGTAATTAGAAGTTTCTGTTAATTTGCAATAATATTCTCCAAACTCAGACTCTTGGAATGTTCTTTTATTTCTTTGTGCATGTAGAAGCTGTGTTGGCAATATCTGAATAGTCTTCCAGTGGACTTTAAATCATGTTCATAGACCTGTGGCTTAGCCAAAAGGATTTTGGTAGTGAATTGAAAAATAGTAGGACAGTAGAATTGAAAAACAGGTGTAGCCTGTTTTTCGTGGCACGTTTTTTTTCCGAGTTCAGTCTGCTTATGCGTTTGGCAATTTTTAGAAATTAAGCTACCTGGGTCCTTTCTATCTCTATTCTCTATTAGCAAAAGCAAATTCATTTCACTTTTGTGAATATGTTACGTTGCAAATTTCAAATTGAAACAGGAAAAATGATGTGAGTAAATGATAAAGCATGTTTCATTAAAACCAAAAAGTCTTTAAAGTGAGGTAATTTCTTTTTTTGAGAATGTAGACTGCTCTTTAAGACAAAAGAGGCTCCAGAAGAGATGAAATCACAAAATTTGTTAAAATGCTCAGTACCATGATACTTTTTTGGAGCTGTTCATGTGCTGTTTGAGTGTCCCTTTTTTGTGTCTGTACATCAGTTACTTCACAAAAAATGGATGTTTACTTGTAATTCATGCTTTCCAACTCCTCTTTGATGTTGTGAGTTCTTGGCTTTTAGCTTCTAGAACATAACACTCTTTGTTCCTAAGCTTCTTCACTAAGTGCAGTTAATTTATTGGTGGTTAATCTATGTCCTAAGCAGGTAACATACAAAGATTTTGATTCTAATGAGAAATGGAAATGACCATTTTCCTCCAGATTCTCAGTTTATTCTATTTCTCACCCCTTTTTCTCTCTGTGTCTTTTTATTTAAAGGAAACACTGAGGAGGCTGGAAGGCTACTGGGGAGCAAGAATGTCCGTGTCAATTGCCTAGATGAGGTACTGCAAAACTGTGCAAGCATTATACTGAGTTAAATAAGGTTAAAATAAGGTTTAATGTTTAAAATGCTAGGTCTGAAGGCCTTCATGTTGTTAAATAACATTTCTCTAACAGCAGTTGCTATAGCCCTGAAAATCAGGGTTACTCTCAAGATATTTCCAGCCTGCAGCTGAATAATGAACCTTTGAAGAGTTCTTACTGTTTTTTTAAGAAAGGTTAAAGATGAATGTTGCTTAAAGTACTACATTGTATTTTGTCTCAAGTTCCAGCATGAGCTTTGTCTGTAAGGTAAGACAAATGCTGCAGCAAAACACTTGGGGGTGCTGCCTGACTTCTTGTCACCTTCACAAGCAGTAGTCCCTCTATCACAGACAGCACCTGTCCCCATCCCATGCTTGGGTCTCATAAGCATACTAGCTCGATCAGAAATGGAACCACAGTCTTTTATACAAGTGGGTGTGGTAAACATGTAGAGGATTAAATCCTGAAGTGCTACTTGAAGGTGGGAATAAGTTTGTGGAGAAAGGAACCTATGTGCTGTTCATGTTTCCTCTTATTTTTCTTTTTACAATGTATTTCTAAAGCATGTAACATTAATATGAAATGTAACATGCAAGCAAAACTAATTCCCCATCATGCGCGTTAAATCTGTGTAATTTATCAATTTAAATGTTAATCTGTGCTTGTTTTCACAGTTTTATTGTTTCGTAGGTATCACTGGGAAATTCTGGGAATATGTCTAGTTCAGCCTCTGCCTCAAAGCAGCTTCAGCTTCAGGGTCAGATGAGATTGCTCTGAGTTTTGACATGTCTGGCCTTGTAAATCTCTAAGGATGGAGACTGTAAAATATTTCTGAGCAACTTGTTCTACTCTCTTACTGTGATTTCAGTGAAAAAGTGTTTCACTTGCTTCAGTTCAGGCTCAGTGTCTCCTACCACCATAAGTGAGGAATTTGTCTTCTCAATGATCTCCCTTGTCAGCTCTGGCAGGCGGCTGTTGGGTCCTACAAAAGCAATTTCTTTTCCAGGCTGTGCAAGCCCAGCTCCTGCAGCCTCTCTTCACTGCACAAGTGCTCAGGTTCCTACTGTGTAGTGGTGGTACTCCATTGATTTTGTTGCAGTTTATCCATGTCTTTATTGCACTGGAAGGCTCAAAATGGGACAGGGTATATTGTAGATGTGGTCTTATGAATGCTGAATGGAGAAAAATTGCCATTTCTTCTATCAGTATCTTCATGGGATATTGTTAGCCTTTTTTTTTTTTTCTGCCAACAGATCAATTTTCTGATTGTTCTCAAGTTAAATACTAAATTTAAATTTCTATTGTGTGAATTTCAACAAGTTTCTGTAAAACTAGTCAAACTAAGCTTTACAGTGAACTTTAGGAACCCAAGACACAATATAAGTCTGGTTGTAAGTGTGCTTTATTGTATGGACATCAAAAGGTTTTCCTTAAGTGTAATTGCTGAAGTTGTGCTGAATGACAGCAGCATTGCTGCAGTATTAGTGCAGCATCCAGGATTAGTGTTGAGAGGATATGGCTTAATCAAAGAAACCATGTCTGGGTTGTGCTTCAGGCTATTGTTGTAGAAGAAATAGTATTAACAGTATTTACCTAAGGCTCGTATTTGACTAAATACAAATAAGGCCCTTAAAACTTTATGCAATAGACTTCTTGCAGATTCATTTTTACTCCCAAGAATCTTGCAGATTCATTTTTACTCCCAAGAATCATGCACATTAAACAGGAGAGGGTTCAGGTTCCTTGAATCCATCAGCTATGTGAGGGTTACAGTTTTTCTTTCATAACCTATTTTCTCTCTAGTGTGTTATTCTAATATCTATACATAAGTAAGAGTGTGTGAAATCCCAGTTAAACTTCAGCTTAGTCTGTTTTTCATTGTTGCCACAATTGGAGACTGCTCTCAGTGCATCAGGTCTTATTTTTTTTTCTCTGTTGCCTTAGTTGCTTATCTTGAAATTCACGTTTATATTACTACTGTTACTTAGTTTGGTAATGTTAAGAAGTAAGGAAGACCTGAAGATGGAATGTTTAGGTATTAAAGTGGGAGCTCAATTCAGTTAGGAGCTCATTTCTATCCTTGAAGACTTTTCTACATGAGAGAATCCAGAGAATGAGCCCAGGTTGAATGTAATTCTGTCTTCTAGCTGTGGTGCAGCAAGAATGCAATCACAATTTAATAATTTTGGGCTGAAGAACTCACGGCATCAGAAGCAGGTTGTTATATAGTGCACTTCCTAATTTAAAAAGAACCCACGTATAATCTGTTCCTTTCGTTTTCGGTTTGACTGTATATTCTAACTGCTTGGATCCACTTTCTTGTAAATTAAAAACTACTAACAATCAGCTGTCCTTTCTCTATGTACCTTTAGACAAGGACCAAGTCACATTTTAACATTTTCCAGATGCAGTGACCTTTTAAGTATCTTGCCTAAAGTTATGTTTCTGCAGCAAGTGAGCTATAATAGTGGCTCTTTTTCAAATCCTTTCCAGTTGTTTCAGCTTCTTACTTCAAAAATGTACATATGAGATGGATGCAATATTTCAGCATTGCTTCTGCTGTTGGTACATGCATTTAGAAATAAAAAAAAATACTTTCCAAGTCTGCTTGCTTTTCCTGCCGTTGTTCCAAGACTCCCTCATACCCTTCACCTCCTGCTGTCTGCTGAGCTCCGCTGGGAGTGTCAGCACAGAGTAAGATCCCTTCACTCAAATGAGTTTCCCAGATGTCCATCTTCCAGAAGGTTGGAGATATCCAGCAGATACAGTCCTGTTTTTTCTCAGCACCCCTTCTGACCAGATAAATTGTTTTGTTGTGTCTTAATCACTGTCTTTATGAAAAGAAGTGCAATGGCTTTTCTGCAGAACTGGTCTTTAACAGTTTGGCGAGTTTAAAACTTCAGGGACATTTAAGTTCAGGTGTCCTCAAACATTGGGGCAAATAGGTGGGCTGTAGAAATGGATGTAAAATAAAAACAAATATATTTAACTTAAATGCACACTTAGTAATTTTTTAATGGAGTGGTTGATAATTTGGAAACTTAGTATGGGAGAAAGTGTTCAGAACTTTTCTTTCCCCTAAGAGTGCAGTGGTTGTAAATACTGTGACTTTTTGTCAGCACTTTGCTGACTTGAACTCCATCTGCAGCATGTGGCTAAAATATTTCAGATTGTTATAGAAAGGCAGACTCAAGGAAGCATATGGGCTTTCCAACTGTGGAAGTTTCCTCTGGTCGCATTGGTAGTTAAGGTTGCAAAGGAGTACTGTAGTACTATATCCCCTATTTTCTGCAGATCAAGCCAACAGACTTGACCTGAAAAGTGCATCATTTTTCTTTATTTAAAATAACTGTAAGGTTGTTCATAATCTTCTTACAGAACTATCATCTGGCATTAGCGACGTTACTTTTTTCCTCTAGTTGGGTAATTCAGCTGTTCAGTTTGGTAATGGATTATTTAGAAACAGTCCACTTCTCTATGCTACAGAACCGAACACTTCCTGGGAATTACAGCAACAGCCTGCTTATTCGTGGCTGAAATGTGAGTAGCTTCACTCATACTGAATATGTTCAATGGAGGGTTCCTCAGGTAATCTGTCTTGCTATTCTAGTGTGAAAATCCTATGCTAGCAGAAAATGCCAGATCCTTGGCCTTGGTTGAGGAGGAAGGGTTTTGTCTTTTGATGTTTTTTACATAATACTTCAAAATACACAAACCAAAGAAAATTTCCCTGCTAGTAAGAATTATCTGGTTTCAATTCAGGTTGCTGATTGATGTAGGCTTTAAGTTTTCATCACTGCAGATGAACTGAAAGATCATCAGAGGAATCTAATGTGTTACATATGTGAAACCAACAGCTGAGCAGGATGACTATAAAGGAGAACTGTAGCTGTGATTGACACATACTGAACAGTATTTCATATTCTAATTAGTCCATACTTAGCTACAGATAAAATTATTTGTGCATGTAGCTGTTGACCTCCTTCCAAATCCTGCTTTTAGGAAATTTAAGATGCGTAAGGGCAGTCTTTTTCAAAAGCTTGAAGGGTGAAATATCTAGAGGCTTTCATCCACCGAAGAGTCAAGTTGTATTTCTAGACTAACAGCATTCAGTACAAGAGAGTTGATTTTGAAAAGATACATCAACAAGTATTTCTGCCTTGTAACACCTGTTCTTTTTACATCATTTTTAGCAATGTCCCAAAAACTGTCTCAAGTAAAAGCCAAAACCAGAGTTCTGTTTTGTTTATAATTTTCTGACTTGAACTGTTGCCTGAACCTGAAGGGTAAAGTAAGACACTCTTTCTATGTTAATGTGGGGCTGCATTCCTCATTGGCGGAATGATTCCAATTCTCCCTGGAGAAGGGAGAGGTGGATGCTTTTAAATTGCTGGCATACAAGTGTCTACAGCAGTTTTTCAGCTTGGGTTTTGACAGCCCTTTCACTTTCCTTTTTTTTACTTTTCCCACTCTATATAAGAGAAAAAGAGCTGGTGCTCCAGTGTAATCCAGCCTGTGTGCCACATCTTGACACGGTTCCATGGTTGAGAAGAAGAGTGAAGTGAGCATGGGAATGTTGGGAGCATTTGGATTGTGTAACACAGGTTTATGTGGCTACTTCAGTGGCAAATTTTCATCGTGTTAGCCACAAAACAATATGCATGTGATGCTTGTGCTCTTACACAGTCATCATGAGTGTTTAAATGTTCACAAAATGGAGAGGTTTTGTGCCACATATGCACATGCCACTGGAGTGGGAGATATTGTGCATTTTTTGTTTGTTTGTCCCACTTCTTATTTCCTAGCTGTTCTGTGTTTCCCCATTCCTCTGTTGATGAAGGTTAAGCAGGAGTTTTGTTGGAAGCTTCCTTTATAGGTCCTAGGAGGCAGAAGGTTGCTTTTCCATTTTATTGTCTTCATAAATTTGTTTTTATTTATCCTGTTCAAGTACACCTCAGTTGTATGCTGAAGAGAGATTGACCTGTTTTCTTCTTCCTTTGTGCTGGTGGTGGAGTCCAACCCCTTCCTGGTTCTGGTACTCATCTGTCTGCCCCTCCACTGACCCCATAGTTTGCTGTTTGGGTTTTTTTTAATCAATTGACTTCCCCACCATGGCAGCAGTTCTTGGAATCCCATTCCTCAGTCTGCTTTTGGTTCTTTTCAACATGAAGAACTGGGAAGGATGGTCTGTAATGGCCAGGCTGGCTGTGCCAAGAGCCCTGTTGTGCCAGAGAGGTCTTGATGGCTGGTGAGCTGGAGAACCCAGTCAAGAGAAGTGCCAGGTAGTTTTTAGAGGTGCTAAAAATGCCTCTCCAGCAAACTCTACTCCTTTTGAATGGTGAGACATACAGGAAATAGTTCAGCCCTGCAGAAGAGAAGAGGTGTTACCATGTAACATACTTACAAAAAAAAGAAAGCCGGGAAGAATTCACTTTTGGCCTTTGGAAAAAAAAGCTCGATTCTTTTGGTTAGAAGAATGTTGCATGGTAACAGCTAGAAAAAGGATCCTTCATCTGATGTTTCGTAGTGGAAAAAATATTTGTTGCATCTGTATGCTTAATAAACCATCTGCAAGTTTTGTCTTTTAAGTACATTGTATTGACAATCCAAATGTCATCTGTGAGAAAACAGACTGTTGCTGGACCTGTCTTTGACATTCAGGCTGAGAAAAGTATTTGCAGTCAATCCAGTTTCAGTGTAGGGACATAATACAGGATACCAAGCCTTACCAAATAAATTTGTTTCTTTCCTGACCCTCTTTTTTTCTGTGAATGTGAAAAACTGATATTGATGTGTCTTCAAATCCAATTTTATAGCAACCATACATATATTTTCTGTTTTTTTGATGACACCACTGCCTGACACTTCCAAAATTAAATGAAAGGATTTTAACAGTTTTCTGGGAGGAGAGGATAAAACAAACCCAGTTCTTTACTTTGTTGTATAATCTTAATTGAAACAACTGGCTTTCAAGATATGACCAAACTTAAAAATCATTGTTTTTTAAAAATCTTTCTCCCATCAAAAACTGTGCTGTGTTTATATTCCCTTACTGCAGTACCTTTCTGTGCTGCTAAAGGAGACAAATCCCTCCTGTGACTCCAGACTGAGACTGGCCTGTAAAGTTGCTTTTGATGTAACATTATGAAATATAATAGAATAAAATATATTTTATATAGTAGGACAGAAAGTCTTTATTCAACATTTGAGACACCCCAAATGAAATCTAGCAAAAGCAGTGTGTTTCATATTCATGAAGGGATCTCATTAGGTATTTTGGTTCTTCAATGTCAGTTTATATTGCAGTTTACCAAAATATGTCGGTTACTAAAATATGATACATCAAGTATGCACTTTCTATTATTTTCAGTTAAGATGGAGGGTAATGAAACTGTAATACCTTAAAATGATTATACTTTTAACTTTTCCATTTTCCCTCACCTTTAGAAGTTTTTTTTTAAGTCATGCTGGTAAATTAGACTTACTTGGATTTCACTCAGTCGTAAATCGAACCAAGAAATACATTAAGGCTCAAACTGACAATTGCATTATTTCAGAGTATCACATTACCAGGCATTTACCAGAGCTGCAGTACATGAATGTACTCAAGTACACGGCCTTGACTGGCAAAAAAAGGAACAGAATGCCATTTTGATTTTCTTGAGGGACGAACTAAAGCACTCTCCCTGGTATGCAGTGTTGGAAGGTGTTCTTGGACAGTTAGAGTGTCTTGGCTGATAACGTGAATCCTGACCTGATGTTAAGTGAAAATAAACAGCATATTGGAAAAAGCACACTGTATTCTGAAAATGAGTGTCATGCAATTTTATCAACCAGCAGCATACTTCTCTCTGCCTTTGAAGAGAGAGAGAGAGCCTGTTCACCCTAGTTCTGAAAATTTCCTCTGGGGTTTCCCCAGCTTTACTTTTTATGATCACAGTTCAGTCCTCCCACGCTGAAGCAAATCCTTTTTGTACTGGGGCAGTTGATCAAACCAGCCAGGTTTGTTAAAGTCTGACAAGAGCTGTGTGTCTTTATGAGACCTTTCAGAGCTCTGGCTGATCATGGACACAATGCCATGGAGGTGGAGAAGTGGGAGAGAGGTGGATGGCGGAACTACCAGTAATGAGCAAGATGGGTTTCAGAGACTGAAAATCTTTGTAATGTTTAAAATAACAACAGCCTATTTCTAATTTTCTAGCTGCTTATCATATAAGCCACAGCAGGGGAGAAAAGAGTAATATAGAAAGCTAACACGTTTTCTAAACCAAGCTTTTCCAACCAGCAGAAAGATTAGGTGTCTTCAACACTAATGTCTTACATAAAAGGACAATGATAAATTGACTGTAAATGGTTTTCATTTGTTAAACCATGCTCTGTTTTCAAATCTATAGCACAGCATAAGAAAACGGACATGGAAATCTGCTGCATGTTAGTAAACATATTTCTTCATTAAGATTTTGTGTGGGTTTTTTGTAAATAAAATATTACATGAAGCTTTGGTAGTTATATTGAATATGTATGGCCAAGTAAAAATAATCAGTGGTATGAAGATCAAGAGATGTAACATTCTTTTTCTATACTACTTGCCTCTCCTTTCTTTTGCCAGCATGGCATGACCCCTCTGATGCATGCAGCCTACAAAGGGAAGGTGGACATGTGCAGGTTGCTGTTGAGACACGGAGCTGATGTAAACTGCAATGAACATGAGCATGGATACACCGCCTTGATGTTTGCTGGACTTTCAGGTAACTTCTTACTAGACTCAGATCACTGATTTTTGTGACACCGATGAGTGCAGTTTGCCATAAGGTAGTAATTTAAAAATAAGTGTTGACATGCTTTTATTATTCAGGTTTGCTGTTATTTAGATGAACCATGCAACTACGTCATGATCAGTAAAATCCTGTGGGCAGTGCAACAGGAGAACCTCTGTTCAGACTCCTATAAAAATGTATTTTGTTCAGCATTTTGAGGCATACAGCCTACTTGTCTTGTACCTTCTTTGTCCTGTTTGTTTGAGATCTCAACATTCCCTTTCCTGGGACAGTTTTCTTGTGCAGTGGGATACATTTTGTTTACTTAGACTGTGTTACACTGAAAATGATGCTGCACCAGTAGCTTTTGGTAATATATAAGACTTCTCAATCCAGTATTTTTCAAATTTTGTCTTTCTCCTACGTTATTTTTCCAACTGTCATGTGGGCTTTTAAAAATGTATTTAGTAAGTTTTAAAACCATGTTTTCCCAAAATAATTTTCACTCTCCTCTTACGTTATTTTTTTTTTCATGGGAGTGCTAATAGCTGTATATATGTTCTCCTGTCTCAAGTGGTGGTTTGCAGCTTTCCTCTTGCTGTTCTTTTCCCCTGATGGCTGGAACAGTAATTTCCTTGAGTGAGAAAAAGACACTACATTAAAACATTGTTCCTTTTGGAGAAAAGATTTGATTTGGGAATTTTAGGTTATTTTAAGTATCTTCTTTACTAGGCCACTTATGTCTTTCCAAAAATGAAATTCTAGGGGAGTCAGGGTTCTTAGCAGGTAGAGTTTAAACTGCCTTCATTCATCATAAATATTTTTTAAAAGGCTAATGTATGTACATGAACCTTAACTAGATGATCAGTTTGTTTTTCAGCTACAACTTTGATAAAAAGATTTGTGAAATTCCAGTGTTCTGTGGTATTGAGCAATATCGCAGCTGCAGCAGATAGATGAGAACAAACTCTTAGAGGCTGTTAAATGACTGCAACTTTATAGAAAATGCTGTATTTTTACCATTTTCTCACAGCTGAGCTTTTAGCCTGACTTCCTGGGTGTGAAAGCTTCTGAATGTTGACTTTAGAGTCTGTTATCTGTGAGCACAAAAGGTACATGAGCACTACTGATGCAGCGACTTTGTTTTTAAACATTCATTTTCATCCACCATCCCCTTTTTGTATTCACTTTTCTGTACTTAGCATCTGCACAAAAATGGATAAAGTAAGAATACCTTTGAAAGCAGAACCAGCAGGAGTGGTGACAAATGTCCTTTTTTAGTCTCTGAAGGGCACCAATTAAGTAATCTAATCTTCCCATCAAATTTTAGCTCCATTTTACTTGGTATTTAGCCCAGTCTGAACACCCAGTTCCCACAGTGGAGAAAGGAGCAATCTGTTCTGTTCACTGTGTTCCTGCTACATCATAGTCCTGAATGTGTTTTTCTTCTTAGAATAGCAAATGTAGTTAAACTGTTAAATTAGATTAGCAGAATTTCCTTCTATACTGCTGTCCAGAGGGACCAACCTCTAGTGTAGCTACATGAGGATGACTCCCATAAGCTCCATGGGAAGCTGAATGTGCATTACAGAGAGCAGAGTTACACCCGCTGGAACTCTAAATAAGCACATGCGTTTCTCTTAATCCATGCTTAAAATAATGACATTAAGAGCATTCATTTTCCTCTGTGTTGTTCCTGGTCTTTAAGAAATTCAGTACATCTTTTCTGAAGCATAGAGAACTACAAGTTCTGATTTGTCCTTGTTCATTCCTCATATCTTTCCTGCAAATTCAGGAAACAAAGAAATCACCTGGATGATGTTAGAGGCTGGAGCAGAAACTGATGTTGTCAACTCTGTGGGAAGGACAGCTGCTCAGATGGCTGCTTTTGTGGGTAAGTGTCATGGTCTGAGCCTGGCGAAATGCCAGTGCTTCCATGAGAAAACCTCTTTTCCTGGTATCTACTGTGCGATGTGATCAGAGACAGAGCAGAGCAGGCTCCAACTTATGATTGAAAGGAAAAAAACTTTATTAACGTAAAACTACAGGGAAAAAACACACAGAACACAGGATGAAAACCTTCCAAATTTCCTCCTCCTCCCCCCACCAAATCTCCTAATTCTGTTACCACCCTTTGGATAATCAATTCTCAATTCTTTGAGAAGAGAGGAGTCCCTCTTGCACCACAGACTTCACCCAGGAAACAGTCGAAACTTCTTGTGTTTCCGTGTCACATGTGGCACCGCCCGGAGAACATTTTGCCATCGTGACCTCTTCCTTCCATGTCCAGTGCTCTCACCACTGCACATGGACCAGAGCTGCTTCTAGGGATTTTTCCCTTTAAGGATGCTTTGTCCAGTTCCAAAAAAGAGCACAGTCCCTCTCCTTTTGGGACACCTGTCCCCCCCATGTTTCACCCCCTGGGGCTGAGGGGTCTCTTTAACAGAGATCATCTTCCTCTTCTTCTTCTTCGAAGACGGAGGGCACCACCACCACCCTCCTCACCCGTCGTCTTCATGAACTCCCACGGCTGGCTGCCCTGCTGGGCACCCCCCCTTCTCCTTCACTCCAGCCGCGCTATCACAGGCACAGGCTGCTCTCTCTCTCTCCCTCCGGGGGGGGAATGGGGGATGGCTGCCCGAAGCCCTCGCTGTGCAATGCTCCTCCACCCTTCTGCCCAGGCCTGGCCTACCTCCCTCCGGCCGCATGGCTCCCCTCCCCCCTGCCCAGCTCGGAGCTGGACAGGGGAGGTCTCCTCTGGTCCAGGGCCGGAACTCAAAAGGAACTTCCAGTGAGAGTTCACAGCTTTTAACCCCCTGTGTTCTCAGAGGCGTATCCATGCCCTCAGTGGACAAACCAGGTGCCAATATTAAAATCTGGACACCGATTGGCGTGACCACACCATCCCAAAAAAACCATTTCCCCTCAAACCACGACAGTAAGATGAAAATTGCTATAATATTCTAAACTCCTAAAGAAGTGAAGTGTTAGAGTCTGATGCTTTTTCTTGGAAAAACATTATTTAATGACTTGTTCTGAACTGACTTGTTGAGCTTTGTTTTCCACATCTCATCATGTAAGAGTCAATTTGTGTCCTATTCCCATGTTTGATTTCCTAAAAACACAGATGATCTTACCTGTGAGAACAGGTGATACACAAGTGTGTAAGTTTTTGCAATGTCACTGCTATGGAAATAGTAAGAGGAAGCTGGTTACATCCAAAGTGCAGCACCAAGTGCTAATTGGAGCTTCTCTTGTGGGAAAGGGCAACTGTAGTGCCAGGAGTTAGGAACTCAGCTGAGCTTTGCAGCTGAGTGCTGGCAGCATGCCACCCCCTGCCCTTCTTCCTGGCTTCTGGGAGAGGGAGAAGTCTTGGAACCTCTTCTGAGGCAGTCACTACTTACTGACCTGAACTTCACTAGAATAAGAGAAAGATTTATCATTCCAGCATGCAAAATAATCTCTGGCAAAACATGCAGCAGGCTTTTTTTGCTGTTTTTTTTTTCCGTATTTTTGGTCTTTTTTTGTTTGTTTTTATAAGCTCTTTTTAAATTTTTTACCCTCCTTGACAATACTTGGTTCCTGGCTTAATGTCCCACTTCTTCTTTAGCAGGGAGAATTGATAAAATATTACAAGGTTAAGTGGAGTCATTTTCAATGGCACAGCTATTGCTTCCCAGAAATGAGAACCTGTATTTTCTTTCAAACACAACCTTTCATGGTGTTTGAATGCCTGAGAATCCCCTTTCAAGTCCTTTTGGTGTTCTGAATTCAAGGCTACCTTGCAATTTAGGTTTACTTCCTTGAATAGTGATTTAGTGCTGTTTCAGTTTCCATTATCTCATTCTGCTGTTTTAAAGAAGAAAAGGCTGACATTGCTCACTTGAGGTTCAAACAGCAAAACCTTAACTATTCATTTAAGTATCAGAGAAGTCTACTCCCATTAATTGTCATTTGGATTTGGAGAGTCTTTTCTGATGGGATGCTGTGTGGAGTGAATGGGGAATATTATCTCCAACATAATTTTTGAGAATTTTGTTTAAAATCTCATCACATTACCAAGGTAGCATAAATATTTTCAGGCATACTGAGATACACTACTCTGTAAGAGCCTGCACATTGGAATCTATTCCTGTTCCTTTTTTATTCTTTGTCCAATCAACATTAATTCATCTGCCTGTGTGTGGGAAGTGAGGATACTTCTTCCCCTGTCATTTGTCTTACACTGTGCTCTATTAGCTCAGAACTGTCTCTTCTAAAACAGTGGAGGATTTTAAATGTTGGAATTTGATTGGCCATGTCTTCTACTGATTATAGGATTAGTGCCAAGACAAATCAATCAATTTAAAGATTGTGGTCCTGAGCTAGAAAAGATAAGTTTTACTTTCCCTTTAGTCAAGTAATCTATTGTATTGTCAGATGTAGAAAACAAGAAGAGGATGTAACTTTTCTCATCTTGTTACTTTCATTACAGTCCTTTTATTTTTGGTAAACTTTAAGCATATTCTGTTCTTATAACTTCTCCCACCTTAGGTTAATACAGTAGTACCTGCTTGCAGGTCTGAAACTTAGGAATCTCAGTGCAAATGTCATTAATTTCAAAAGTACAAAGTAGAAAAATCTTAGCTTGAAAAATTATAGCAGCAGTATGAGACTACTGGTATCGTATAATTTGGGGAGAAATGACTGTTCTCTTAGTTGTGGCTTACCAAGGAAAGAGAATGCAGGAAGCGGACAGGATATTCAGAATTAATTTTCATGAGGGCATTCCCTGCTGGGAGTCACTAAGTTAATAACACTTACTGAAGATTAAAGCTACACACAAGAGAATGACAAGAGTTGCGTCTTTGCAGTGCAACATATATCATGCAGAGCTCCTTTGCATGTGAGTAGTTCTCACTTGTATTGCTTATATTACATTTGTGTTTAGGTGGTTTTGGTTTTTTTTTTTCTTGTTATTATTTCACTGGTGATTTTTTTTCTTGTGTGCCTTTAGGTCAACATGATTGTGTGACTGTCATCAACAACTTCTTTCCACGTGAAAGGCTGGACTACTATACTAAACCACAAGGCTTAGACAAAGAACCAAAACTGCCAGTAAAATTAGCTGGCCCTCTGCATAAAATTATTACTACTACCAACATGCATCCTGTTAAGGTGGAGTAATACATAAATTGTATGTGTTTGTTGGTGTGGGAGTGGTTTCTTTGTGTCATAAAGCATTCTACGTTTCTGCAAGTTCAACTCAGATCAAAAGCATTATCTGCTAATTCAACTTCTTCTGAAAATGAGGAAGAAGCAGGCTCAATGTTTAGATGTGATTAAAAAATTATTTCAGCGTTTGCATACTCCAGAATCTTGAACTAACACCTTTAAGTGGAGAGATTCTTACTTCTTATATCAGTAACCATAAATAGCTGTCTTTTTTGGCTTTATTTCTCAGCCCCACTTGAAGTGGAAACATACAACGATGTCCTATCTTAACAAAATCTCATTGTTCTCTCAATGGTTTTCTGGTCATGTATCTTCCTACCTTCATCACTGGTTCACCACAGTAACATCTACTACTGTTGCTGTTTCTGAAAGTATGTGCAAGAGAATGTTTATTTTACTTCCCAGGATATTGCTGACAATAATGTCTTTTATGGTTTGCTCCTCCAGTGTAGTTCAGAGACATGAATGCACCTAAATTCAAATACAAATTCATTGGGCTTGCCAATCAAAGCCCAGAATTTGTTAACAGTTTCCAGCTAGGTATCTGCAGTACACAGAGACAGTAGTGCACCAGTGGCAGCTAATTGAGTGAGTAGAGCATAGTTTCCTCTTGGAATATTTTCTTCAGTGCTTTATTAGGCTACAGGAAGTACCTCACGATTATGTGAGGTTGATGTGTTCTGTGAAACTGCTTACATCATACAAGTCTATAAATCATACAAGACTGTAGTGTTCAAAAGGAAAGAGATTTTAGTGTATAGTGTAGGTAGTTTCTCTAACTTTCTTTAGAAGTAGTTTTGATTCTTCAGGTTCTTATTCTAAAAAGAAAAAAACAAAACAAACTTGCTATTTTTAATACCAATCTTAGTTGTAAATGTTTTTTATATGGGAATTGTGAATTACAGTATGTTGAATAAGAACGGTAAATAATGCCTGGAAAAAGGAAGGGAAGACTGCATAAGAAGGAAGTAGAAGAATATTAGAAACTCCATTGAAATTTCGCTGCAATGAGCTATGTAAGCTTTAATGCCAATGCTCAAGTCTTAACTGGATTACATTTTCTTCACTCTTCTAGATCGTGTTGCTGGTGAAAGAGAACCCTCTGTTGGCTGAAGTAGAAGCACTGCAGAAATGTTACAGGGTTCTGGATCTCATTTGTGAGAAATGCATGAAGCAGAAAGACATGAATGAAGTTCTTGCTATGAAAATGCACTATATCAGTTGCATCTTCCAGAAATGTATTACATTTTTAAAAGAGCGAGAGGATAAACTAGATGGGTTTATCAAAAGGTGAGTATTTCTACTGAGAGGTCTGAAAGCAGATGTATGCCCTGGTGTTACAGATACCAGGAAAAAGACAACTGAAGGAATAGATTGAATTGGTTTGGATAAAGGCTATGGCAAATAACTTGTTAAGTAATCCCAACTGCATTTACTTCAGGTCTGCCTTTTTTCGGTGTCTGAAGTGACACTGTCCTTTCCTGGGTAGAAAGGAAACATTCCTGGAATTTCAGTTCTGCTGGAACTGGTTTGAAATTGGCATTTACATATGCACCATGAAGCAGCAGACAGCAATGTGTGATTGAAAAAAAGGGAGTCATAGGCTTGAAAAAAAGAACTTCTCAGTGTCCAGTATGGTTCATCTGGGAACATTTCTTGTGCTGTTTTGCTCTCCAGCAGTGATGCAGGTTGAGGTTTTTTTTTTCAAAAACACTTAAGCAAGTGAGAATTGCAGATCCCACAGACTCTGGATGAGACTTATCCTCTTAAATAACTTATACAGATCTTCAAAATCTACTGAGTTACAAACCAGCTGCCTGATACTACATATCAAATTAAGTGACCTGACTTTTAGAAGAATCACGTTCCCCGTACAGCACTGTGAATTTTTACTGAAATCCTCTGAGACTGAAAATAAATTATGAAGTCAACTTTCACATAATGAATTTAAATAGTTCATCAGTGATCCATATAAAAAAAACACTACCCAAAGAGGCATAAGGACTACAACATGTTATTATAATAAAGTGGAATTTGTGTTTTAAGGTATTGCTCATTTATCAGAGTTTATTATTACAGTGATCATTTTTAAACAGCACAAAGCATTTTGATATTTTAGTCAGATGTAGATAGTAGATAGTATGCCTATATATTATTATTTTTCACTGTGACTGAATTAGTAAGTCCTGGTTTCAGAGTATTTATATATTGTGTATTTCATAATGATTGTGCATTAGAATAAAAACACTTTCATTTGCATTTTAACATATGAACTTAACATAGGAAGTTGCCAAAATATTATGAATTCTTCTGCCTAATCTGAAAGGGGACAGCATATAGCATGCTGTATGTGTTTGTTCTTGAATATACACTATGTGATTTATTATTTTACATGCATTTAAAAAAATTTAGCCTCTTGAAAGGGAGAGATAAAGATGGTTTCCCTGTGTATCAAGAGAAGCTAATTCGAGAAAGTATCCGGAAGTTTCCTTACTGCGAAGCCACATTGCTCCAGCAGCTTGTGAGAAGTATAGCTCCTGTTGAAATAGTAAGTAATGTGAATAGTGACCTTCTCCTGTCAAGAAAATGCTTCCTCAGTAACTTGCATACTAAATCCAGATAGAGACATCTTTCTGTCCTCAACTTCTGCAACATATTACAACCCTGCAATCCTTAAGCAAAGGGTTTGATGTCCCTAAACTCTCTGGTGCTGGAGTTTACTTTTTATATTGCAGGAAAATGCTCTAAAGTACTTCAACTAGTATTCTTTTCATGTGCCCATAACAAATGCTTAAACACCTCAGCTTTTAAAGAAAACTGAGGCAATTTTTTCTTGTCTCTGAGCTTTCTTTTCCTCTTCTCAATTTTTCTATGCCAGTTCACTTATTGAAATGGTAGAGTCAGATAAAAATGAATCTTAATTTGCACTCTGTTTTCACAATGTCTAAATTCAGTTAAAGATTGAATAATTTCCTAGATTTAATGCATTCATTTGCTCTATTGTACACAAGAAGTTGGTAATATGTGATGTTAGAAAAAGGTTCAGTGGGGTTCATTTTTTCACAGAGAGGGAGAGGCAAGATGATGCAATGTGCAGCAAAATTTTTATCTAAATTAGGAAATAAAAATTACAAGTTAAAAATCTAACCTCAGTTGTCCTCTTAGGTCTTTGCTAGCACACTCTTCATTTTAGGACTATTTATTGCTTCATAATAAATTTTACTCAAGAGTGGCTGTTCTTTTTTAAGCATGTTCTCTCTGGTCTCTGAGAGCGAGATGTTGTACGCACAAACACTGGGGAATTGGAACAATCTTGTGACGTGTTTGGATTATTCAGAGCCAATTAAAAATAGCCTCCATCTTAAGTGGCTCCTGGTCTGCTAAAAAGTCCTGAGGCTTAGTGCAATCTCTGTTTGCCTAAGCCAGGAAGATAAACAGAGTGTAAAAATATAAGCCATTGTGATGCATTACAACTTTCTTTAGAGTAAACATTTTCCTTCCTGTTGCTTTTTTCTTAGGACAGCCTGCAGTCTTTCATGCCTTTAAAGCAGTGGTTTATTTCATTGGATTTCTGTCTATTATGCAGAGCTGGAAAGGAGGACATACTGTAATTTTTATTTATGTGGAAGCCTTTGACCTTTGCCATTGCACAATTACTTGGATTCAGTCTTGGCATCTCAGTGTTGTCATAGTAGTTATAACTGTGCATATTCCATGGTAGTCTGACAGTTATAGGAATTACTTAGAGCCAGAACAACTCGGTGCTTTTTCTTCAAATATTTACATCATTGCTCAAAAGAATAGTTTTAATGTATGGTTACCTAAACCTTACTGCTTGCATTGCATGGGAAGGATGCTGCAAATAACATCTAAATAGTAATATGCAACTAATTGAAAATTTCAAATTCTGACCATTTGGTCTGTAGCACCTGTGTGCACTGAGCACAGCAGTGACAAATGAAACATTTTTTCGTGTGCCAGGCCAGAGACTGAGCTGCAAAAATCTGCTGCATAGGATATACAGATGTAAAGAATGTGGAGTTTATTAATGACTTACAGAGGAAATACTACAGAAGCTCAGGGCTTAAGTTAACTTCATATACAAATGTCTATCTAAAGATAAATCTTAAGTTGTGCATGTTAGTTGAAGTTCTGTGACTTGGTTTTATATATTTACTGCTGCATCACTTTGAGTGAGACTGAAGCTCATGTTCACCATTTCTGGTTTTCCCTTGTGCGTCCCTCTCTGCAACAGGGCTGGCTTTTAATCTCATTATCACCTCTTGCCTTTCAGGGCTCTGACCCCACAGCTTTTTCTGTGCTTACACAAGCGATTACCGGCCAAGTGGGTTTTGTGGATGCTGAATTCTGCACAACTTGTGGGGGAAAGGGAGCAGACAAAAGATGCTCAGTATGTAAAATGGTAAGAATAAAAAAGATGGTGGCACTGAGGTGCTGTGAGGATTTTGAATCCCTCTCTATTCACTGTGTAGACTTAGGAAGAATGTCATGCATGCCTGCACTGAAGACGTTCAAGCCATCTACTTGAAAGATGCATGAAATTCACAAGTAGGAAGGAGTACTTGGATTTCCAAGTGTATACACTTAAGAATGAAGAAATAGCAAAAATTCTGTATGTTTAGAGTTAATAAAAAACTGCTCTTTATAGATTCTTATATAGGTTAGTGTCACTCCATATGACCTTAAAAATTGCTTAAAAATAACATTAAGTGCTATACAGAGACATTTAATCTGCTTCACTAAGAATGCAAAGAAATTCTTATCGTACATGAAAATTAATTGGTAACTCTGGTAACTTTCAGGTGATGTATTGTGACCAGAACTGCCAGAAAATACACTGGTTTACCCACAAAAAGGTCTGCAAGATCCTGAAGGAAATTCATGAGAAACAAGAACTAGAAGCTGCCAAAGAGAAAAGGAAACAAGAAAAGAAGCAAAAGAAAGGTTAGGATCTGTTGCTCCCTTGCTGAAACTAATGCTGTGTTAACTGCATCACAAAGAGCAATTTAACAGGTCTTAAAACTGTAACAGCTGAGGTTTGGAGAAAAATCTTTGATGAAACATAACAGCAAAGCTGAGTTTGTTGGGATTCTGGCCTTTAAATTTAAAAATGCTGTATACTTTCCAAATGTGGTTTTTAATGATACAGTTACACAGATTTCTATAATGGAAGCATTCTGATTTACACTGCACTGTTTCAAACTCCAGATCTTTAAACACGCTAGTGCAGAACTTTAATGCTGCTCTGTTTTGATGGAGGTGTTAAGACAAGTTGGATAATAAGCAAGCAGCCTGCTGCTTCCAGTTGCAAAGGTTAATGTAGATGTTACATCTCCCATAATACTTCTCTTCATAGTCACAGTATCAAGTCAATTGTGTTGTGTGCTTCGAATGTGAGGAAAGCAAGCAGTAGTCTTTAAACTTCTTATGGTGGTTTCCTCCCTTCAAGAAAAAAGTAATTAAAACATAATACCCAAATAAACACTGTATTGCCCCTTCCCATGTTTCTCCAAGTGAAATAATAGGAAAGTAGGGAATTAAATCACTTTTTCTCTTTTACAACTTACTGGATTTCCCTTTCTTTGTTTTAAGGATTGTAGAAGTGCACTGCACAAATCATTGTTGCCTTACAGTGGTAATATTGTTCGCTTCAGCTGTACTCAAAATAACAGGATATAAATCAGTAATAAATCAGTAATAGTTAAAGTTTTCAACAGTTTCCTCTGTTGATCCTTTTACAAGAGCCGCTGTTGGATGGGATCAGGAGGACTGTGGAAGTTGGAGGCAAGGATATTAGAAATCCCTGGATATGTTGTATACCAGTACAACAAAACATAATGAGCTGTGAGCAGTGATGCCTCACATGCTGTCCTTTTCAGAGGGAGAGGCAGGATCTTGGTGGGTGCCTCTTCTCCCTTCCTGCCTAAAAAGGGAAGCTAACGTTTTTTGTTATGTTTCTCCTCCATTATCTACATGTTAATCTTCATTAACTGATTCAAGTAGACGGCCAGCACACTATTGACCTTATCCAGTTATGCACTGTTAGTAAGACACTGAAGTCATCTGAGCTTCAGGTCACCTTGTGAATGGTGTTGTGTCAGAGCATTTCATATCAACAGCAGCTTTATTTCAGAAAGTTAGTAATACCCCCTACAAATCCTGTACATCAGGAAAGCAATAATTAAAAAAACCAAATGCAACAGTTGCAACTACAAGCAAACTCAAGAGTTTTAAGTGTTTCTGCTGTACAGGGTTGAGTGTCAAGAAAGTCCGTGTTTCAGCCTGTGCTGAAGGCTCTTAGCTCACTGCCATGTAAGACCTTGGCAGGGCTTTGGCAAGGCTGTGGCTAGCTAGCTGTGACCATTCTTGGCTGGCTATCAATCACAGCAGAGAAAAATAAACCGAGATATAACTACTTCTCCCAATCAGGCTTTCCCCTCCTTTTTTTCAGAAGTCCTAGCATGCAAGCCCTACTTAGTAGAATCGGGTGAAAAAAGTTATTTAACACTTCTTTTTTCTCAGAAAACATTGCTTGAAGAGTAAAGGTGCAATAGTTTATTCTGTTCCACCAGTCAAGTTACGAATTTTAGGATGACTCATTTCAACCAAAGTTCATTGTTTTTAAGCACATAATTTCTTCAGTCTGTTTTATGCAGAAATGCGTCCTATGTAGTCGTGTCCATGCCTTTTTGATTTAAAACAAACCCCACCTGTACTTGGTGTTTAACTGGCTTGCAGCTATTCTTTGAAAAGCTGGTGATTAGTATAGTGTCAATAAAGCATGTTTGAATTGAAAGTTAAAATGACTATAGTATCCTACTTTGCTCCTCTCGATAATAAAAAAAAAAGTAGTCTGGCAAAATGGAAGATAAATTAATGAGAGCTTTGTATAGGGTTAGTTCCAGAGTAACCTTATACCAACTTAAGCAAAGCTTTAGTGTTTTGGGTTTTTTCAATAAAGATTTTCTAAATAAATCACTTTTGTAATTGATGCAAAGTATCCTAGTGTTACTGTTTTTCAACAATTAAAAATGTTTGCTTGCAAAGGAGTTCAGTGTTTATTAATTGTGTGATTTCTCTTTTGTTCAGATGAAATGCAACTAGTAGAGGGAAGTTCTACAAGTGAACAACAGTCAGATCCTGGTCCAGATCCTACAAAAAATGTGGATCCAAATCATCCTACTGATGGAACAGAAGAACCTGAATTTACCAAAGAGATGGAGGCGCTAGCCCTGCAACCTGAAAATGCACTGGAGAGTGAAACTGCCTTAGATGACATTGATCTTCAAAAAATTCAAGATTCTGAGGAGTAAGAAGAGGGTAGGAAGGGACTGAGAGTTCTCAAGGGTACTAAAGAATTTTTTATGCTGACCATGTCTAAGTTCTTGGAGCATGGCTTATGCAAGACTTCTTTTAAAAGACAGAATGTCTCTGTTCATCAAGGGATAGAATACTGGCTACTTTGTCTAGAAATACTCCAGGTTTTGTTGTAAATTGTCAAGTTAGGTATTTATTATCTGCTAAAAATTAGTGGCATAGATCCATCTGTATGTATACCAACAATAAGCCTAGTGAAACTCTGAGTTTCTGTGGTTAATGAGCCACATAGTGAAAAATGAACAGCATTTGATTTGGAATATTCATGTTTTCCAAACTTAAAACTTACTTTAATTGTAATTTTTTTTTTCTGCAAGTACATAGACCTGTTATTAAAAGCACTGGAAGGCCAACTATTAAATTGCTTTTTTCTTCAGCACTTTATGAAGCTTTATCTGAAGGAATTCAGTAGCAATTAAGTTTCTGAAGATACTCATTTGAACTCTCAGTTTTTCATGACATTACTGTAAATATTTTTGACTAGTGAGAGCACAAAAATAATGTCTGTTTTGTGGCAATTGTAGTAAATGAAACTGCTGTTTCAGGTGTCTCAAGCTGATGGTGAAATGTGTATTTCACTATTGGTTTGGTCAGAAATATTCCAAAGTCTAATGAAGGGAAGACCACAATGACTCGAAATATTTTGACTGACAAGAATAATGCATTCTAAATTTTTCAGGTAAAGATGCCTTAGAGCACAGTGGGATGTTGCTTGTGAATTATTTCATAAACAAAAAATGGTTAGGATTTTTCATGCTGAACTGGTCACAGTGAATTGGAAGAGAACATTCATGTGTGCATTGATACAACTGGGATTTCACTTCAGCTTTCAGCTAAATACCAGATCTAGAAAATAGCTCCCCATAACTTTGTTTTTCACTCAGATTTATTTCTGTGTCTCATTAAATCAATGGAAGTGCCACAACTGAAAATATCACTTGCTGCATAAGGATGGCAAAAGTGGAGACTCCCATTGTCAGCTGAATCAGTGGTGTTTAAATATAGCAGTATTCTTCTAATTGGAGGAGTAAGGACCATCCTCAAAACAGAGAAAACACTATTAATTTTTTTACTATTTAATATGTTGAAAGTTTTTTGTTTAATATTCTCAAAACTGTAAGAGTGAGGATACATAAATCCACCTGTGCAGGGAATGTACTTGTGTTTTAATTTCAAGGATTAGTAGATTGTGAAGAATAAAGGGAATTTTTTTAAAAGAAAGGGGCTATGTGGTAATTATGCTTCCTGCGTCTGAAACATGGTGACATTCTCGTGTGACATGCAGGGGAGTCCTGTAGCTTGAGTATACAAATTTAACTTCATGACAATTGGCAGGCAAGAAATGCCTGCCTGAAACTCAGATCTGTAGTCATGCTGTAGTCACCCTCCACTCTGAGGTCTGGGAATGCAGAAGTGCTGCTGCCTCCCTGTTCCACTCACAGCGTTAGGGGCTCAGCACCAATCCTGCTTTCATTCTCCCAGTGGCGGTGCCTTGCTCATTGGAAATCTCTGATTCCCCATCAGGCCACCAGACAACCTCATCTCCACCCTGCTTCCAGCAGGAAGGCTGGACTAGATAAGCTCCAGAGATCCCTGCCAGCATAGACCGTCCTGTGGCTCTGTGCTAACTTAAGAGAGAAGGAAGGAACTCAGCAGACAAGCTACAACCTGAAAGAAGGGCTTTGGAATGTTTAGAAAGCATCATTGCTTTCCATTAAGCCTTGACAGAATGGAAGGAGAAATGTGTGAGGAAGTGTATTATAAGATATAAAAGTATTTATCCTTAGTTTCCTAAAAATTAGTGTGCAGTTTAGGACTTTCAGATAACAAAATTATGGTAAGGATTCCATTTAAAGCAACTTTTATTATAACATTGCCACTGTTTATAATTTGTTATCAAATTTCTTCACTCTCTATACAACATAAGATAAAAGAATCGTTACACTAACCTTTTTTTTCTGGAAATTCACCTAATTAGATGCGTGTTGTTGTGTAATTGTTTTATTGAGCTGTTGACCTACTTATGGGATTAATATTAGAGAAGTAGGGTTTTTTTCATCTAAACTGGATTGTCAGCTTCTCGAGGGGCTCTTCTGCTTTGTTTTCAAGCCGCCTTTCTTGACAGGTGGCTACTTTGTTCCAGTCCACAGAGGAAAATTCCATTAGAGATCTTGTCATTGCCCGCACTAAAACCGCATCTTCGGGGTCCTCAAATGGTACTCTGCAAAAAGAACAGAGCAAGTCCTTTACCTGAACATTTCCAAACCACTTCAGAATTAATTCACAACACACAGTCTCTGGAAAATGAAAGTAGCAGTCATGATGACACTAAAGAGGGAGGATTTAAAAATTTTAAATTTTCAGAAGGTTTTTTTCTACCAAATTTAAGAAAGCAGAACAAAATGAAAAAAGGTCAGAGTCATGAGATTCTATTTGAAAAAATCACGCTATAAATTATTTAAAAAACATTTATAGTAGACTTTAAAATGTTTCTTTGTTTTCAATTTTTTTCTCCCACAAAAGTTGTAATTGTATGCTTTTAATGCTCTGATTCAATGGACATGATTCAAGTGATTTGGTACCCATTAATGGAAATGCACATTTATTTCACTGTGGATCACTTAACTAGCCCACAGGCAAATATCCATTCTCCAAGCTCTGAATCCAGACCACTGTGAGCTTGTGTTCATGTATACTGCCACAGCTGCTGTCTGGGAGAGAAAAGCAGCAGATTCACACCATCAAGCAGCACTGACAAGGAACCAAAACCTTCCAACTCACATACAGTATTAAAATTTTATCTTATAAGAACTTATTTCTTAAAGATGTCCCTGTAGTAACACACCTCATATAAGCCACAGGACTGTCTCCTCTGAGTCATGCACTTTGTCATGAAAAGACACCTCGCAAAGCCTCAGCATGTCCATAAATAAGACTTCAGGCAGCTGTACATCCCTTCTAACTATGAGGACAGCTAATTGCAGTGAAGGTGGGTAAGACTTAATTGTTCAACAGAAAAAACTTGATTTTTAAAGAGCTGTGCTCTGAGTACTGTTAAAGGATATATGTAGGTTCTTATTATTTCCTTCAATGCCTTTTTCAAATCTTCTCATATGTAAAGCTAGAAAGTAAAGCCAAGCCTGATACCTAAAGTTTGTAAATCTCCTCTTACAAAGTTTGCATCTAAAATGTCATCACATTAAAATGCAACCTTTCTCCTGTCTCAATCCAGACACAGAGATAAAAGTTTTACATTTATTTCTATGATTTTGAAACTGAACAGAATAAAAATAACATCACATACAGAATAAAACAATTTCATTCTACAAGTCATAATATTTTCTAGAGAGTGTGTTTTTGAGCAGCCAGTCAGGAGAACATTTTCTGGGACATAATACAGAACAGCGATTCTGAAGCTTTAATACTTTGAGCATGCTTTTTCTAGTGATCAGTGTTTGATCTTACAAATAAATGGCATTTTTATGTACCCATTTCCAAATGTGGAATACCTTTCAATACTAAATTTTAGACAGCAAACCTAATGTAGAGTTGCAGCTATATTGAATACAAAGACCTGAAACTGTTCCAAAAGCTCATTTTTACTGGAAATTTTCTCTAGTTAGGGTATTTTTTAGGCATAGGAAGAGGAACTTAAATGCTTCAGAGATGCAAAAGGAAGAAGACACTGAACACATTACTTACTTATTAGTGTTATTTCCAAATTCATGACCTACAAGAGAAAGTTCAAATTATGATATTAATGGCTATGCAGCAATTTGAGTAGCTGAGAACTGATTGCTATCCTGATCCTAAATTACTTGTTCAAATTAATTGAAAACTAGCACATGATTTGAAATATTTAAGATAATATTTTATTAAATTACTATGGAAGCAAGTATTTGCTGGGTTTTAAGTTTTTTGTATTTCCTGTGGACATACGCATCCAGGCTTTTTTTTCTTTCACAGAAAATGATGTCACTGTAGATGTGTGTAATTGCAGGGTAGAGATAAAGAGAGCTGTCTGCCTGCTTTGATTATCATCAGCAAAAAAAATACTAAATATGCTTAAACTATCCTCTTTTTCCCAACCTCTTCAAAATCATTGTTAAATACAGTGCTTTCAGTTTTACTATTGCGATATATACATTTAAAAAAACTTGCAAGTATTTGATTACTTTTTAAACTTTCATCTACACTACTTAAAGTGCAACAATTTCAGTTATCTATGCACAATGGTTTTATTTTATCTTTAAAACATCAAAAGCTGACAAGGTTGTGTGGGATTTCAAAGTTGGTTCTGGATTGTGATACAAGTCTCATGGTTCCAGGTGGGATTTGCCTGCTTTCTTGTGCCGGGATCATGCTGTCTTCCAGATCTGAATGTTTTAAGAACTCTAGAAATTGCTTTATATGGTGTTATAAGACATCATTAAAATATTCCCAGCTTGGAAAGCATGAATCTGCTTACAAAACTAGACACATAAAATTTAGAACACTAGAAGAAAATATTTTCTTCGGGAGATTATCTTGTAAAAGCACTAGAGGGCATCAAAACTCTATGATGCTGAGCACTTGGAGTCATAAGTCTATTGAGATGTTTTAAATATAAGTAAAACTAAACACAAGACTCATACTGACAAAAAATTTTTCGGTTATCTTTAAGGACAATTCTGTAACTGCAGGGTATGACTAGAACTTATCTGCCACAATACTCTCAGTAGAAGGATTCATTTGTTGCCTGCTGCTGCTGCTACAACTACTTTATGAAGCAAACCAGCTGAGTTCTCAATGCATTTATATTTTATTACTAAAAACAATAATGTTTTATCAGATGAATGAAAAGAAAATATTTCCAATTCAAATGTCCTAAAAATGTATGCCTTCCTTTGAGTATATAAATACCTGAGGGCATTATTGGTCTTCTGGCTGGTTGAGTGCATTTGCCAGATCCCACCGTAGTCCCCAGGGATGTGTCTGCTCTCTTCCCAAAAGCTACTGACTGCATCATCCAAGCTCTTTTGGGGTTATAGAGATGAAGTGCTGACTCCCTTTCTCTTTGTGTAACTACTGTTAAAAGGGATATAAAAAAAAAATTTTATTTCTGTCAGTTGAAAAGGCAGCCTACAAAAGGTGATTCATAGGTTTTCTGTGCAGTTTTTTAACAATAATAATGTTAATGACACAATTTCATGGCAATTCAAAATGGGAACATGGAGTGATACTAAGGCTTTAGGGTGAAGCCCTATACAGTAAAGTATTTTCTTCTGAGTGCAGTAGGATCAGAAGTTTTAAATGAAGAGCCTAGAAAGCAAGACTTTTTGTGCTGCTTAAATGAGATCTTAAATAAGCAGAAGTAAGTAAAGATTTGGAAGTGTCTTTATGAATAGCAAAAACAAGTCTTGGTTTAAGGCCAGTTCAATTCCCATTGGTCAATTACAGAGAAAACCCTAGGAGTGCAATCAGAAGAAAAGTTTTTTTCCTGTTTTCCACTTGAAGAGAAATAGCTTTAATTTTTAAACAAATAGTTGGAGGCTGTTAAATCAAATTGGGGATGGTGGCCTAATTTTATGAACCTTATACTAATCTAGTACTTCAGCTATGGAACAGAAGTCAGCTAAACTTTTAGAACAAGTAACTGGGAGAAGCATTTTCAGTTCAGGGAAGTTCTGGAGTCATGGTGTCTAGGGGACCAATTAGGAAGGAACTGCAGTAGTCATGCCTGAAGGTAGCAGAACGTGAGTACATGTCTTGTGGGAAGGAGACAGCCAGGACTATGCTGGTAATGTTCTACAGATGGTGAAGCTTAGTAATGTTTTAGAGAAATATTTCACTAAACAGAAAGTCCAGGATACAGCTTGATACAAATTACTGCCTCAAGTCTTAATCCAGGACTGATTAGAGTAGAACTGTAGTTAGGAGATGAAGTCCAGGAAGTTTTATGGAAGTGTTTCTAGACATGTAAATGCAACATGTATTTTTCAGCACATTAAGCTTCAGTCATCACTCCCCAGTCAAAAAGTGGTATTTTAGTAACAGCCTGGCAGATGTGCTAAGCACAAGTGTAACACAAGAGCAAGTGCTCAGGAGAGTGAAGGTACCTGTGCAAAGTGACTGTGTGAGCAAATGGGCACCTGGTCAGATCCAGCACCTCCTCATCAGCACCTGCTGGGGCCCATCCACCAGCTTTCCTACACAACAGCTGCACAGCTTCCCAGCACCTGCAGATGTCCTGCATCTGCCTTGCTCAGTCCCTTTTCAAGAAGGTGCTGATTTTTCCTTGCTGCTTTCTTACAGAGCTGAAGTAGGAATCAGCTACTTTCTTAGTGCTCTCCAGTAATTTTCAGTCCTGTCAGTCACACAGCTCTCCAAACACCAGGGATAAAAATAACCAAAGGTGATTTTCTGGGTACATTGTGGCATGTTTATGGATTCACTGATTTAAAATCTGGCTATTCTAAAGAATTTTTTTTCTGTAGAATTTTCAGTAGACAAGCTGTGAAAGATCTCTTGATAACTTGTGAACATTTATTATATTTGAAAACTTGGTCTGCATTTGCCTTATCAAGAAATGTGCATATATATACTTAAACTGTACAGAAACATGTACAAACCTAAGTAAGCACACTCACCCATGTGAATATACCAGTCTGAATGCACAGAGGTAGGTACATGTTTCTAAGCACAAGTTTTTATCTTTACCCAAATCGACCAAGATACAAGAAAAACCTACACAATTTAAAAAGAAATCAAAAACATTTGAGAAAGTGTTTATGCCATGCAAACTCTTTTCGCTTGATAAATCTTACAAAAACAGATATCTTGTTCATTAGTTCTCTTGCTCTATCCACAAAGGCATGTAAAACAAGAGATAGGATAATTTCACCTATGTTCCCAACTGGTTAGAATCAAAAGCAACTGTCAATGCTTTGTGAGAGAGGAAAGCAATCCTTACACTTCCTGTCAAGGAGCTGAACTGAAGGAAGGAAGTATATCACATAAAGCCGGTAGTCTGGATCATATTCCAGAGGGTTATGGAATAGATCTGCAAAACATATACAGAAAAAAAGCCCCAATGTCACAAAAAAGCAAACCCAGCAAAACAACAACTTTCAAGGCAGGAAAATTAAAGGTCACTAGGAGCCAAAGATTTCGTACAAAATATCAAATTCAAATTGTTCTTAGGCCGTGTAAACACTTTACACATGTGAAATTACTCATCTAAACTTGGACTGCAGGAACTGACTTAATGCAGAGTATGCAATATGCCACAGGCAAGAACTCAGTAAAGGTGTCATCATGCACTCCAAACCTTTATACCAAAAAACACTGAAGTGTTTGCCTTTGATTTTCTTACATAGTATTAGGTAATCCCTATTTCAAATAGCAATGGTCTTTTAGGTGTGAAAGCTTAAATATAAGACACAAAATTTGTAGGAGGATGAATTTAATATCAGATGAGCTTTAGGATACCTAAGACTTTATCAGAGCTGATAAGAGGCTGTATCCCACAAATAAAATGTAAAATGCAAAAACAAAGCCTTCTGATATTTTGACAGATGATGGTTTTGAAAACTCAAGAAACGTAAGAGAATAATGTTTCAGAGGGCCTAAATTCTAAGAACCTGGGTTCCAGTTGCTTTCCTTGAGACTGGCAATACCAAGTTCCAAAAGCTCATTAGCAATCTGGCTAAAATGTTTATGTTTGGGCTCACATTACCTGTCTAACCAAACCTTTGCAACACAGAGACAGGTATCAGCCCTGTGCTGCTGCTTGGCCACGTGTGGAACCTTAGCCTAGCTCACATGCCAAATCAGTTTGTTTAGTGACTGTGATATCTGAGCTGATTAAAATAGAAACTGGCTCATTCACAGATGAGCTAATAAACAAGCAAGTGTTGTGGGGTGGGACCTCTTTTCTAAATAAAAAACATAACAATGCTTTTTATCTCCTTATACAAATGCTGTTCTTCTAAGGCAGTAAAAATACTCAGGAGGTTGTCACCTTGAGATGAGAGCAGGGGAAAAAATCTTAGTCATTTTTACAACTACTGCTACAGTCTGCAGTCATCTGTTTTTCTGAGGAGAGGCTGTGGCTAATACTTGCTCTAGGGTAAAAAAATTATGTCATTTAGCAGTTAGGAAGAGGAAGATGGTATTACAGAAGCAAGTAAGAGATAGTAGAAGAAAAAAGTCAGAAAATATTCCACACAGATTTGTTATCTACAAGATGCAATTTCATGTTCTTCAGGACTGCTGAGAGGGCTCAATGCTTGATGGGATTTTGCAGGTATTTTGAAGCTGCAACAAGGCTGGAATGAGCATTTGTCCTCTCCTTCACAGAAAATATCCGTTCATGTATTCAGAGGAGAACTTTTAATTCTTTAACAGATTTTTAAAAATTGCTGTACTTAAAATTAGTAAGACACCCACAAGGTGGCAGCAAAATAAAGTTCTATTTTAACTGAATTTTTTTTGTTTGTTTTATTTTTGGGGTGTTTTTTTTTTTGCTTTTTTTTTTTTTTTCCTAGACAGTGTTAATCAGAAAGAATATTATGTATGTATCTGGTAAGTCTATTCTTGAGTCAAGAAAATATACTACAGCACTCCAAAGAGAAAAAGGTTTCAGAAAGATCTCTAAAAGCACATATGTTTGGTAGTAGAATAGAATACAGATTCAAGAGAAATTTTTCCAAGGCACAAAACAGGTCTGATATTAAACTTGTGAATCTGGATGCTGCTTGGACTATGTCCCTGCTCAACAACACTAAATTGTAGGTTTGTTTTAAAGAATGTACACTTTTCTACTCCTCATTTTTACAATAAATTCAACCCTTGTACAGATCAAGATGGTTTTGTTTTACAAAACATCTGGGATCAATTCCTGGCTGAGCTATCTACTTTCTTGTCAAGGTCATGCAATTTTAGTTGTACAAATTAGGATAATGCTTTCTTCCTCCATAGTTTTGTCTGTTTTCTCTATTTGGAGTGTAGGAAAACAGTGTGTCTGTGCCACATGGGGCAGAAACATAGTGAACACGAGAGTTTTCTGAGGTCTAGCAGCAGGATGTTATCAGCTGTGGACAATAAATCAGTTGAGGCAATTTACAGAGTACGTAACAAAAATCTTGGATTCCAAAAGGGGGATGTGAGCACAGGGTGAGCCCAAAAAGAAGCACTCTGAATCTCCCAAAAGGCTGCAGTTGTAGGCAGCACATGCAGTAAATCTTTTGAAGCTGAGTGTCTCCCCTAGACAACTGATGAAGGATGGTTGTTATGCTACATATCCAGTGCAGGGCAGTGGCTAAAATCCCAAGAGAGCCTTCAGGAAGAGAAATGCAACATTTTGGCAGCTGGATGCTCCTCCTGAAGCAAACAAATAATAGTGTGTTTTAATAGTTCTATTATCTCCAAGAGCTACAAAATAATAAAATGTTGTTAAGCATCCATAAGGTCTATTGAAGGTTAGCAAGTGACTTTTTTTTTAAATCAGATTAGCAATAAAAAAGATCTACCTCATAACAGTGAGAAGTCTCACTGTTTTTTTTTATAAAAGTGAGTTATGGGCACAGCCCTTTGCAAAGCTACACAGTGCAAATTCTGCACCCATTTAATATTTATTAATATTGCAAGAAGGCAGATAAATTATATAGTAATACGATATATAGGATATGACTTTTAAAATTTATTTTGTTAATTTACTGATTTAATTTACTTCAAATATGACAGGGCATTTTATTAAACCAATAGAGACCTGTTAATTTGAGAAATCATTATTACAAAATCCCCTTGAAGCAAACACATTGACAATTTTTTTCATGACTGCAAAGGTCATGAAGGAATGACTTTGAAGTTATGGTTATTAAGGTTGTTAAGCTTCTTCCACTGACTACTGTTTATTCTTGTACAAATATTTGAACTAAATAACAATTTTATTTTTAAATTAGGGTAGATCAGTATATTATATATATTGTTTGATTGTTCTTTCAAACACTTCCTTTTCTATGGTGGTGGCTGGTCCAATTTGCATACAATTTTCACTGTGCCTTTGTAACTGCCATTTATAATAACTCAGCAGCACTTTAACTATCTGCTATATATTTCCCACAGATGGTTGCAACAAGTACAACAAACTTCCTATGCTTGTTGAAGCTCCTTATTAATTTGTAGAGCTAACATTAAATTCAAGTGACTGCACCATTCATACATAGGATGTCTCTCCAGACGCTGCCTAATCATTTCAAACAACTGCATTCTTAAATGGACTCATTTTTCTATCTTGCATATAATGAAAAGACTTTCAATAGTTTGGCTGGCATGTTGTCTTCCTGAACACTTGATTTGTTTTTCTTAGTTTTGGTTCAGGGTCAAGTTGAATTAAAAGTTTAATTTTTCATTCATATTTTCCTTTCCCACAATCAGACATTCAGTTTTCTGAATACTTAAGGAGATGTTTATGGCCTGGTGACATTTGGACATTCACCTCCTTAACCATGTCACCAAGGCACAAAACTTGTTTACTGTCTTCTCCAAGTAATAAGCATTTGGCATGACCTATGTTGACATTCCTTTAGGAATCATGGAAAAATATTGCTTATATTTTAATTTTCAATATCTTAATAGCATATAATCCTACCTTCTTATATTGTAACTTAGTGCCACCAACACTGTCTTGTATAACTTCATTTGAAATTTCAGAGATGGTGCAATTTTCATTTTCAGCCAGTGTATCAGAAAGTATGCTCCTTAACAGACATTGTTATGAATAATACCTAAAGTACATTTATTCTTAGACTCTAGAAATCTAGTCTGCCAAAAAGATGCAGAAAGGAAGTTCTATAAGCAAGAGAATTAATGAGGCAGGCATTTGGGCTCTATAACCTATCACTCACAGTCTCAACAGCAGTAACACCCATTTTTCAACTCCTTTCACCTTTATGATAATCTCACCCTACTCCTGTGTTCCATTACAAAGAGGCAGCTTAGTAAACTGTAAACTGCTTAGACACCCTTCAAGCTATTCATCAAAGCTACTGGCAGTCAGCAGCCAAAAAGTTAACTTCTGAACTCACTTAGCAGATTTTCCTCAGTTGAGGTACTCTTTGTGGAATTTTCATGTCTTAGAGATCTCTTTCTTCTGTCAAATTTGGCTGAAATTGCTAATTAGGTTCAAAAGCTATTGGCAAATGATGCGGAAATAGACAAGAAACATCCTGATAAGAAACTAAAAAGTTACTACTTGCTGTTCTGCAAAATAAAATTAAGGTATTACTTAGAGTCTGCAAGCTTATCATTCCTTTCAATTCCTTCACTGTTTTGCCAAGTTTTTTTAACTCGTTGTTGTGAAGAAACAGAATCTGTAAGGAACGTAGGTGTTTCAGAGCACCTGAAATAAAATGAAAAATAATTAATCATTCTCACCATAGCTGCCTTTATTAGAACATTATTTTGCTATGCTGTACACTGAATTTGGTATTTTAGTTATCTATGTATGCCTGTATTTTGGTAGCACATTGCGTGAGATGTTAATTAAGCAATAAATCAAAGATATTTCAATATCCTTTTCACCTTTCTAGTCACATCCTTTAAGCACATGCCTATCTTTTTTTCATTACAATTTTTTCCATTTGTCCACATCACCCTTGCATTGACAAATCAGCCTCACTTGCAACCTCTCTTCTACCACCCTTCATTCCTCCTATATCCCTGCAATCTTTGGTTAATTCACTTCCTTTTACCTTGACCTAATATTACCTTTGCCTCACAAACAACAGTATATCCCTAATACTACCTTTGTCTCGCAAGCAGTAAATAATGCATTCCTTAGAAAATAGTTCTGTTTCAAGTAATTATTGATGTATTAAAAAGCTATTACAAAATATTGTTTTGACCCAGACTGTGTTCACATCCTCCCACGTCAAGATTAGATATCTCACTTTCCAAACCATGTACAGTATTTTATTTCTCTACTAATGACAGCCTTCTGTTTATCCATATTTTTTTATCATCTGTATTGTCTCCTGTATCCATATTTATGTCTTTCAAAGACAAAGATTGCTTGAAATCTCACAGAAACAAACGAACATCATTTCTCATCCAAGGACAGAAAAAAATAAAATATTAACATTTAAAATGTCTAAAATATTTGGAAATGTATTACGCTTTGGCCTGTTCATTCACAAATTCACAAGTCTGGTAAAGCCATTTTAATCTACAAGGACAAGAAAAACTAAAATAGAAGTATAAGACAGATGCTTTTTTAAAATAAACCAAATTTGGCAGTAACATTGCAAAATACTTCTGGTTATAAATTTTCATTATTAAATACGGTCATGTAAGATCAAAAGTATTTCACAATTGCCTGACATAAAGTGAATGACATTTCATCCCTTAAACCAGAATAAACACATCACCTTACTGTCACTCAAGTATGTTGGAAAAATTAAATATCTAATAATTATAATTATACATACATAGGATCTTCCAACCAATAAGTTACTTGCTGTGATCCAGTCTTATAAATTTGAATGCCAATAAAGAAAAAAAGAAAGTATAGGTCTCTGCTCAACAACTTAAAAAGGGAAGACTGGTACCTGATATATCTGTCAGCTCGTTATTGTTGAGATAGAGTTCGGTCAAGTAATAGTTTTTGATCAAGAAGGTTAAATCTTGGATCTGAAATTAGAGTTAGGCAAACTGTTGAATGTCACTCTGAATGTGGTGTTGGAGAATTATAAACAAGGCCTCTTGAAAACTGTTTAACCACAGGTAGTTTCTTAAATTTCTGTTTAAGACTCTTGGTTTAAGGATTCTCTTGACAACTGAACCTTCATTAGAAGTACTAATTACAAATCAAATACAAGCAGTAGAGCCTTACCTAATTTTTTGAACTACACATTTAACATTTGTATTTGGAAACAGATTTCTTTAAATGACTGGTCTCCATATTTTCTCTTCCTTCTATGCATATTTGAAATAATTTTTATTGTTAGAAGATCCTTGTAGAGCATGATAATTCTATGTTGGTTTAAGAATATTCCTGAAATATATCATTTGAATAAACCCAGCATCTTGGTTTTAAATTGTTTTTTCCCCAGCAGGTTCAAAGAGCACAAATTTGTTCTTATTCATCAGAAATGTCATCTAATCATATTTAGAGAATCAATGAGAGTTATAGAAAAAAAAAATCAGTAAGAGTATGGGTGTATTTCAAATAAAGAGTTATCTTCAGTTCCTATGGAATCACACCTTGTTTGGAGAAGCACAATTCCAATACACTTTTGACTCCAGTGCAAGGTAAAGTATCTGCAGTGGGGCAGCAAGCTGACCTTTTATAGTCTCTGAGAAATGGGAGTACTAATGGTGATGAAGTTTTTATCCTACAGTTTAAATGCAAGAACAACAAACAGAATTTTATTCCTGACTCTGTGAATTTGGTGATGAAAAGTAATTTGTTATGAAAGGAATTATTTCAGTCCTTGAATTTTGCCACTGACTCCGAAATAAATGTGCTTTGCTCTGTGTATCAACAGTACCTAAAAGCTGGAAGGAAGAGCATAAGACAGAAGTTTTTCCACTCCCTTGTACAATGGTTTTCCCTATTTTTGGCAAGTCCTGTTTTCAGAATCATCTGATATTTGCTTTTTTTCTGATAGAATTATTAATTACAGAAAAATATGCTGCTTCTATTGAGGCATTTCAGTAAGATTTCTCCTATGAAAAGCCACCGAGTGACTTCTCCACATAAGTTATACAGAACAACAAAAGAATGTTCTGTGTTACTGCTTAGGTAGGAAAAGTGAGAGTTGTGCAAAAATCCAATTAATTTATCTTTTTTGATCAGCAAGATCAGTTCAGCTTAGTCATCAGGCCATTTCTTCTTTTTCTTTAATGTCCTTTCACTATACAAGGAAAAGTCCTATTATACCTGTGATTTTAGTTTAACATTTTAAGATATCTATGCATTTGCTCTTTTCAAAAATAGTTAGTTGAGATCTTTTGATGAATTGGACATAAGATGCCATATAACTGATGCTAGCCTGGGGCAGCAGATATACATGTGCTCTGAAGTGACATGGAATGCAAATTTATTTTTTCTGCTGCTCACAGATCTCCTTATTTACCTGAGGAAGCAATTCTGGAGATGGAAGAATTTGGGGTCACTGTGGAAGTCATGTAAACTACTGTACAGTAAAACATTCATACCATGTCACCCCTAGAACTGCAGTGCTGCTTCCTGTGCACAGGGAGAAGCTCATTTCACAGTTTTATATCACTCTCGTGTGCATGACATGAAAAAGGAGCTTCACCTCAACCACCAGCCTGCCAGGAAATAAACTATGTATGTCTGCCAGAATATAAAAGAAGAGCCATGCATTTCCTGCAATCCACTCCTGTCCTACAGCTGCATCACCCCTCAGTCTGTTCCAAGAACTGCCCACTCTAATTACACTGGGAGCTCAGGACTTAGCACAAAACCTCAGCTCCTTAAATAAAATTTATAAAGTTAATGTGAATCTAAAGGAAAATATATTAGCTTATACTATGTAATGTAAAATAAAGAAAGTTTTCTTCATATCTGTTATGTTTGGCAGTTAAAATTAGCCTGGAAATTGAAAAGAATCTATTTGTTTGACAATAGATATAATACTTTATGCTAGAAAAGACCTCAAAATAATAATCAGGGAGTATAGATGCATTGTTCTGCTCTTTAAAGGAATATCAGAGTACCTTATTGTTGTTAATCCACAAATATCTTAATCTGCGAAACTGTGATAGACTTGGGATACTTCTTAGTCCTCTGATGAAAGAAAAAAATAAGAGTAACAAATTTCTTAACATTAATAGTGCTTACTAATTTGATATTTTATTTTCCATAAATAATATTAGACAAGAACCAGAAAGGCACACTTCCTTAAAATTTATAGTACAGAAAGACACAAAGAGAAGGTGGCAGAGACAGTGTAAGCACTCTGCACACCTGCAAACATAACAAGGCAGCAGGTGGTAAAGAAACACGAACAAAATAAGTGATACATTAATTGCTTTTCCATAACAGCATGAGTTATGAGTCTGAGTCACATGTACTTTGCACTTTGTAGAAATCCTGCTCAGAACACAGGCGGAGAAGTTTGGCACCCTGGGGACATGAAGCTAAAAGCAAAACTGCTTTGAAGGTGCAGTGGGGATTGTCCAGCCACAGTGCCAGAGAAGCCAACAGAAGACAGACATCAAGCACGTCAATGTGCATTTTTTATTATTTTTCATATTAGTGTATATTGTGAAATTTTGCCTTTTTTCTATTCCTGTCCTATTCTCATAGAAACTTAGTACATCCACTGAGGCTGACATGATCTCCCACACTAGTATGGTTTTATGTTTAATTGTGTATCTAGCACTTTGAGCTTGCTAGTGTACTATAAATAAAAAATTACCTACTGACCAGAAAATATTAGTGAGCTGCCAAGTGATTTTAACTAACTGCTCTTCTTTATTTTCATTGCTATAAATAGATGTTCTTAATTTCCACTAGAAAAAGTATAGATTACTTTAACCTGACAATTTTTAGTTGCCATAATAAAAATTTTCTTTTGAATTTTAATGTGTTGCAAGATGAAGGCCAGTGTTTCAGAAGGTAATAGGACTGATAAAAATTAACCTCATATAATCAGGCTAAAGGCATGTTTGTTTCCCAGCTGTGAAGTCTGGTCTGTACCTTTCCATGCTGTCTTTTTATTTGTTGGGTTGCTTTTTTTCCAACACACCCTCCAGGTACAGACAAAGGGAGGGTGGATGCCGTTTCTCATCTTGCTTTTGCAAATGAAAAGTCTGTCAAGAGCAAACCCTACAAAGTTGAGGCACTATACTTTTAGTCCCTTGTATTACTGAAAATCAGGCTATCCTCTCATGTTGCTACTTTAAACTGTTTCTTTGGCTTCCTCAGATAAGCCATAGAAACTAACCCTGCAAATACATACTTAATGTGTCTGCTGTCACAAGTAACAGAAAAAGATACTACTGCAAGTAGCAGGGACAAGCTGATGGCTGTTGACAGGACATACAGAGCTCCTACAGAGCTCCTATCCAATTCTCCTGTGCATCCCTGAACTACATTTTAGGTAGCAAAGCCAAAATTTCTAATATTCTTGATCACTGCCACTCCATAACTAGATTACAGTTTTACATTTAATTGGCTTTACTCCCTGTCTAGTAACAGCCTCATCTTGACTATCTCCAAGCCTCAATCTGTTGGTTTTTTGGTTTTGGTTGCTGCATTGCTTTTTTTTTTTTTTTTTTTTTTTTTTTTTTTTTTTTTTTATATTAAGGCATTTAATTTGCCCCAGGTAGAGCTTAATTCCTCTAACATTTTAAAAGAGCCTGTCCTTTTCTACATGCCTTCCAGACTTTGTATGTCTTTTATAAACTGATCCTTTTTGGCCTGCAGCACTCTTTTTCTACCTACTGCTAAGTTAATCACGTTTCCTGGGATGACAGTTTTCAGCATCCAAAATACATTGTTTCATGTCCCTTTAATAGTAGTGGTTTAAAAATATAAACTCATTCCCTCTTATTTGATTTCCATTTTCTTATTTCAGCTATCAGAAAAATATGTCAAAACAACACTAAAGGAGGCATGATCTGATACTGAGCTTGGCTGGGGTTCAAGTTTATATAAACTGATACAGAATAAAAGGAGTTCACTTCTATCCAATCATGAAAGAATCTATTTTGCCTCATCTTTACCAAAATGGTTTAATGGGAAGACAGATCACTTATGTATCTGCCATGTGAGCATTTCTTTTTATTCTATACCAAAAAAATACTTGAAAGCCAGGGAGGGCACACATTTAAGCATTTAAAAACAGAAAATATGCCAATTAAGACTGTATACACAGTCTTAATTCTTGACACATGTGGCATAATAATTGTATTGTTCAGAAAGTATGTATATATGCCCCTTGTAATTTTCTCATTATAGAAATTTGTCCCTTAAATTTTATCTTTTTTCTTCTTTCTAAAATGCACATATTAAGAAATTTGACAGTAACTATATGTTTTACCTCACAAATCACCAAATACTTTCTTGATGTAAATCAGGAGATGTGATAAGGAATTTAAACATATTAGTGAGCACATTTAGATTTTCAAGACCATATAAGCTCCACTAAAAACAGACCAGACAGCACTGAAATCCCTCAATCCCTTAAGACCTTTTTTTTTTCACTCATTGGACCAAGAGACCTTGAAAACTTTGTCCCTGAATTACTAAACTATGTTAGTTTTTCTATATGCCATCAACCACGTGAGCAGTGGATGCAGTTGGGAGGCTGGAGGCTGCAGACAGGTATGCAACACTTGGAATTGTGCCCTGGCCAGAAATTCCAAGCACGCTTTCCCAAAACTTTGAAGTATGTCCTGTCATGTATCCATCCCTCTATGGCTGCCTCTCAGCGTGTTCATACTACAGCATACACCTCTATCAACCTAGATCACCCACAGGTTCATGAAAGTTTGCTTTCCTTCACTTAGCACATCTTCTTCTCCTCATCTGCCCTACATCTCAAGCTGTTTCATTAAGCTCTCAGAGGAGATCAGCTCTCTCATCAGTACTGCCTGCCCAAAAGAAGTATTCTTGTGCTTGTATTCACTTTATCTTGCCCTGCCCTCCCTTCAGTTCTTAGCAGTACAAATGCAGGTAATTTCAAGGGTGGTACCACTGAGTTTTGCCATTGCAGTAACACATTTCTTCAGGGAGGTCAGAAATTTGGCAGTTCCTAGACTGGGCAGGTCCCGTGTTCTTTCATTTGCCTTCTTGATACTCCTTCCACCCAGCCTTACGCGCCTGTTAGAACAGGCAGAGATCAGCTCATCAACTCTCACTCCTCTGCTCCCCATGGCAGAAATTCATGTACAACTCTGTGAACTCACAGACCCTCAAGCAACTCTGGGCTGCTGGAGACAGACTGTGTATCTAGGGATGAGGCTACTAGCTGTGAGCACAGTGCTGCTGTGTGTCTGTGTACTTTTACCATTTCTTCATTCACAACATGTATGGACTACGTAAAAATATGATTACTGGTATTTCACATATAAATGATGTTCAGAGTAAATGATGTTCAGAGCTCCTGGTACAGAAAGCGCTGTGAAAGATTTCTATTTACTGTGTGCTCTACTTTTAGTAAAAGTCAAAGCAAGAAACGTTTTACTTACTGTCTAGCCAGATACAGTGCAACGACATCCACATTGCTCTTATAGCCACAAATCTTCAGCTGTTTTTCTATTGCCTGACAGTACACAGTACATTTGTCAGTATAATATGCTGCATCACTATGGAGTCATTACATTGTAACATATGTGAACACAGTGTTTAAAGTAACGTGAAGACCAAAATTAATATATGTATCACAGCACCTTATTACAGCAAACTGTAACATGTTCTAAGAGATATAAAGAGGTATTAAATTTCCTGTCTCTATTTTAAATTGATAAAAATAGTCTGGTGATTAGGCTACACACACTAATTTTCTTTTCCTGTGGAGAATCATAGATGGTAGCCGTGAAATGAGAAATTAACATATGTTAACTGGAGAATGGGCTTCTCACTCAGGTCAGCTAACCCAGTACTTGTGATGAACAAGGAAACTGCTTACTTTGCATTACAGTTGCAACTTTATTTTATGCAGCTTTACTTTAAAACTATGCACATGACCTTTTAAAACTATGCATCTAGAAAACTCTGCTTATACATTTAACACTGAAAAATGCAGACATGATTTTTATTTTCAGAATATATTCTTGATGTGTCATAATTTGCAAAAGAAACGAAACCCATTAACATAAGAATTATGTCTCTTTTACTAGTGGTTGATAAAAACTAAAATGCGTATCAAAAAAAAATGGGTTTAAATATGAGCTATTGTGCCTAACATCATTATGACCAATATTGCTTAAAACACAAAACTGATACAATTTCACAAGCACAAAATGGCTTGGAAGTACTGACAGGCATGTTGAGAGTGGCCTGTATTGGCTGCACAACCACTCCAGCGTGTTCTGGGTGTGCTAAACCTACACAAAATAGGTTTTGCATATGTGTGGAACCTGTGGCAGTCTCTGGCCAGGGGCAGCCAGGCACATGCAGGCCGCTTGTATCCCTGCCTTTTGCCCAGAACCGGGCACGGCCAGGCCAGCTGTCAACTGCAGATGTTGGGAAGGGCAAAGGTCTGGAACAAATGGCCATAGTTTTGTTATTACACTTGCACAATCTCCCCATGGAACACCAGGGGATCTCTGGAGAAAAGCAGCTGTGAGACACCCCAAATGTGCCGATGTCAGGCCTCGGCACTGCGGGACACACCGATGGGGAGTGCCAACGTGACAACAGGGAAGGCACACCGACGGTAGAAAGCACCAGCCCGGGGGTAGCGTTCCACAGCAAAGCTGTGCTCAAAGATTCCTACTTCCCACACTCCGTTATGCGAGATCTCATCCTCTCCCCACCCTGGAGCCCCGTCCCTGTCGGCCCCGGCGGGGCCTGCAGGGCTCAGGCGTGCTCACTGGCTGCCGAGGAAGGACAGGCAGGGCTGCGCCGGCTCTCTCGGAGGATCCAAGCCGCTCGCTGCCGCCCCGAGGCCGGGCGGGGGAGGACGGAACGCGCCTCGCCTCGGCGTGCGGCGGCGGTGCCGAGCAGACAGAAAGGCCGAGGCCAGGCCGCTGAGGCCGGGCCGGGCCGGGCCGGGCTGGGGAGGCTGCCGTTCCGGGCGGGGCCAGGCGGGGAGAGGAGCGGCCAGGGCGGGCCGAGGAGCGGCCCAGGGCGGGCCGAGGAGAGAGGAGAGGCCGCGCCCGCTCACCTGCCCGCCGGCCGTGGCGGCCGCCGCCATCTTAGAGCCCCGCTGTGGGCGGGCAGCGGGTGGGATCGCGAGACGTGGGCTGAGCGGCGCTGGGCCGGACGGGCAGGACGCGGCCGGGCCAGGCTGGAGTGGGCCTTCGGTGCCTGCAGTTCCCGCACGCCCCTAGAGTGACGGAATCGGTTTAAGAAAGTACCTCCGAGATCATCAAGTCCAACATATGACTGATCACCACCGCCTCAACTAGATTGTGCCACTGAGTGCCACATCTAATCTTTCTTTAAACATCTAAACGGTGACTCCACCACCTTCCCGGGCAACTCATTCCAATGTCTAATCACCCTTTTTGTGAGGATATTATTTCTTCTTCTGGCACAGCTTGACACTGTTCTCTGGTCCCGTCACTGGTGGCCTGGGAGAAGAGAACGACCCCCACCACAGCGTCCTTTCAGGGAGTTGTAGAGAGCAATAAGGTCTCCCCTGAGCCTCCTTTCCTCCAGGCTAAACAACACCAGCTCCCTCAGCCATTTCTCATAAGAGTTGTGCTCCAGACTCCTCCCCATCTCACTTGCCCTTCTCTGGACATGCTCCATCACCTCAGTGTCCTTCCTGAAGTGACGGTCCTAGAACTCGATGCAGTAGCAATGGTGTAACACTGAAATGGGAGCCCCAGCCTGGGCGTGAATCAAGACAGGGCTTTGTGCTGGGCAAGGAGCTCGATGGTGAGGAAGGGGTACCCACACCGGGAGCCAGGACTCGGAGAGGGGTCCTGGGTGGGCCAGCAAGAGACCCCCGGTGGGCAGTGGGTAGAGGGAACTGGGATACCCCCAGGGATACCTCTGGGCTGTCTCCTGGATCATATTTGCTCACAACCCATATTTGCTTGCTTTTATTTTTGTTTTTTTAGCTATATTCCTATGGTTTCTTTATTTTTAAACTCAGATCCTGTGTCTATCACAGAATTAATTAAGTTGGAAGAGCTCTCTGAGATCACTGAGTCCAACCTATGACCAAAACCTACCATGCCCACTAGACCGTGGTACTACGTGCCACATCTTGTCTTGCCCTGACAACCTTCAGGGACTGAGACCCCCACCACCTCCCTGGGCAGACCATTCCAATGTCTAATCACCCTTTCTGTGAAGAAATTCCTCCAGAATACATGTCACTTATAAAGAAAACACTTGTGCATTTAATTTACAGCTAATTCACACCGTATGTATTACTCCCTTGCAACTTGCAAATCACCTTGGTGCCTGAGAGCCCCTCTGCCGTGCAGGCTCCTGGAGTGGGCCCACTGCTGTGACAGTGCTTTGGATTGAGTTTGGCTGTAAAGGAACACAAAATGTTTATGACATCCACATGTGCAAGCAACTGTTGCCATGTTGCTATTTTTATAACCATTTTACTGCATAGCACAAGCTGAAGAATAGAAAAAGCCATTTCCAGTGTGTGTGTGTGCACGCACTCATGTGCAAGTAGGACAAAAGAAAATGTTTGATCAAGCTACAACAAAAATATGTCTGAAAACTTCGAGCTTTATTTAGAATTTAATTTACGCCGAGTACTCAAGTTAGCAGAAATAGTCATTGTAAATTATGTGTAACTGATATACAAAGAACAAGAGTTGTGTGTGCAAATACATGAATAAGCTGTCCCTCATGGAATTAATTATGTGCATGCCTCTGCTTGTTCAGACCACTGAAGCTAGATGTAGTGTGTATGATGGAGGAATGGAACTACAGTACAAGTATTATATTGCAAATATCTAATTTTCATGGAAAAAATTCTCTGTGTGGCTTCCATGTCAGCTAGGTAGCTTTAAACAAATAGAAACCTCAAATAAGAAAACTAGACATGTTAAAGGTATAAAACTGACAAGAAGAATTGCTTTAATCCCTTATTTTAGCTTCTAAAAATATCTCTAGGGTATTTAAAACCATGAAAAAAGGGACTGTAATGGAGAAGAACAAACTGGTACTAGAGTTCTGTATTTTTTTCATTCTACATTTAAATTCAGTGTTTTAAGTCAAGAAGATAGAGCTTAGAGCTTAGAGCTTACCAGTTTAGAATTGTGAGAGGCAAAGTAGTTATTCACATTTAATAATGAAAGTGACATATCAATTAGTCCAATTAATATGCTAGGACAAGAAAATTCAGTCATTAAATATGGGAAAAGAGAGAGAGGGAACATCTGGAAAGTATTCTGTTGTATTCCCTCAGAGAGGTGTGATGTACGTGAGGTGAGGGGTTTTTTTGATATGCTTTGGGGTTTTAAGGTGCTTGTCTCTATTAACAACTGGTAGCTACATACTTAATCTGGATGATTAAATAGAGACTGTCTCAAATTCAGTTAAGTTAATACCTATTTCTTCCTGCATTTGGAAATCGACTCTTAAAATACCCAATGAGTTTAATGGAATTTGGGCAGAAAATGAATATTTATTTCATTCAGACTGACCTGTGACTGTATTTTACAGTGGCTTGGTATTGTTGTTTTTTTTTTCCAAAATATGTAGCCTATCATCTATTTATTACTATTCCTGAATTGAATTGCTGTCCATAAGTGAACAATCATTTTTCCTTTGGGTTACTCACAATAATGACTGATCTGTTATACATATTTTTCAAAAAAACTTCTAATATTTATGTAGCAAAAATACTTAATGTGCTTATGCATGGATAAGTAGTTGCAACAAGACAACATGACTTTATAGTATGTGGTAACAGAACAAAGGATTGGGGAAAGCACAGACAGATCTGCTTTTTCTGACGAAGATGATAGGGCAGAACAGGAGGTTACTGATTTTGTAAATCATAAGGCTACAGGCATCTTGGGAAGTGACACCTTTTGTTCTCTACTTCAGAGGCCTCCTGGTATGTCCATGCTTTGGCCAAACACCACGGGTATAGAAGATTGTCATTGTGTTGCTTTAAAAACCACGTTATAGAAACATGGGACAGTAAAATTCACATCAAACCTGATTTAAAATGTAACATGTCTCTGTTGGATGCTGTCTTGTTCTGCCCACATGCTTCACCATCTCTGGGGAAAACTCTTCTAAGAGTTTTATCACAGTCCAGCAACTGACACTTGGACAATAATGATTTGATGTGCTAAATCATTCTGCCATTTTTTTACTTCTCAATGTTTTTGACAGTACTTTACTGAAAAACCAATAGCACAATAGGTCTTTGTAATTTAACCTGTTCAATGGCTGTGAAAGATGAAATATACTAAAACCAATGCGTAATATGTGATATTTTCAATCACCAAAGTTTATAATTTTCAGAATTCAGTTATTCTTTGCCAGTGATATTAGAAGAGGTACTGTGCTGTATGGCTTTTCCACAAGGGTATTTTTAAAAACTGCATCTACATTTTATATACTCACTTAATTTACATTGGAAGGAATTTCTGGAGGTCATCTAGTCCAACCTCCCAAAGAAAGTAGATTCAACTAGAGAATTACTTTCCATCTCACATGTTTGTGCAGTTCTGCTACTTACAGAACATCCATCAAAGAATAAAAGCACTATTTGGGACGAATTTAAAATTGGTTATGTTATACTAATGATACATAGAAATTAGTACAATTTGGTTTTGAGTTTATTAAATACATTTCACCTGAAAGTGAAATGCAAAATATTGCAGATAAATGCTGTTTTCCTTGTTTTTCTTCTTGTAACCGGAAATATGTTATCAGTGTTTTTCAGGTGAAAGCCAGAAGCCTGAGGAAAGATCAGTAGGATATCCCACCTGCATTCCAGCTATTGCTCCAGAAGAGTGCAGTTCCCTTGTAGGTCCAGTAGCTGCAAGCCCTGTGCAGATGTTTCAAATACTCAGCACTGTCTAAGGCATTCAGGAATTTGAATCACTTCTCTCACTCATGCTATTAATCTTGCTGATGGCACTGATAGCATCCCAGTGACCTTTTACCAGGTTCAGGAGCAGAATTTTGGGAGGTAGTTTTGGTTTTTTTTTCCCAATAAATAATACAAGTTGATCCTATATCTAAACAGTTCAGACTATTTTCAATTTGAAGGTAATGATTAACTGCAATGGTTAGCCTGCTGCCTGGAAGCATTATCTAATTTTTTTAGTATTTTGTGGGATATAAATTAATATATGATACACACTGGTGGGTGGACAGAAAGAAGATAAAACAGTCCAGATGCAACCTATGGCAAAATTGTTCCAGTAGAGTGCATCATATGGATGAATCACTTTGTTTAAATCCAGCTTCACTCTGACTTGACAGCTAAATACTACTATAAAGACCACCACCACTAATGTGACAAGCCTTCTGGAGAGGAGGTCCAACAGCTTTATAAATACTCTATCTTATTTTTCTATCAGCACAATTTGGACATATCTTTCATTTCAATATAGCCAACTCTTGCCTTTGTTTTCTGGCCATTCTGCATGCTGGAGTGTTCCTGCTGTTTGGCTTCTAAGTCTGATCAACAGTTAGAGAAGGAATTATTGTCTGCTGCAGCTATTTTATGGGTTTGTAAACAACATTCTGCAAACAACATCCTTATGGCAAATGATCCTGTTACTCTAGTCTCAGAAATTTGCCTCCTAATCTTTCAAAATGTTGTATGTGCACCACAATAGTTATGGTTTATAGCTATTTTAATATATATAAATAGATATATAAATATATAAAAATATATAAATATAAATATATATACTAATATTGACTGTATTTTTCATGTTTATGCATGTTTAAAACTTTTAATATTGGTTCCTAACAAAGTTGACTACCTTAACCTCTAAGTAATAACTGTTTTCTAGAAGAATATCTGCAGAGCTCTCTACGAGTTGAAGTCAATACTGTTCTTACTGATGACTGATCCAGTGCCTCTGTTAATTCAGAGAGTTCTCTATCAGTGAACTGTTTTGTAACCTCCAGATACTGAAAAAAACACTTAACTTTTCATTTTCAAATAATATTTAATAGTGATATCTGCCAATGTAATTATCAGATATAAACTTCCAGTATTCCGTGTTTTTAATATGTTGACAATGAGACTGTGCTTATATGGTGCAAGACTGAAACACACAGAGATGCACAAAAGCAGTTCTGAATCAATTTCCTTGGGTGTTGGAGGGTCTGTATCCATTGCTGACCCCTAAACACTCTCTGTGAAGCCAGCTGGGTTTAGAGAAAGTGCATAAGCATTCCCAGTAACAAGTGTAATAACTTAATTGGTCAGCTAATACCATGAAGATAATACATGTCCTGTGCTGAATTCATACTGTAATATTAAATAGATACAAATGATTATATGCAATACAAAATAAAACTAAAGTCTGAAGAAGAGTTTAAAATTATACATGTAAGAACTTGCATGTACAGTCATTCAAGGGAAAAGAAGTGCAATCTTAATATCAGGACTCTTAAAATTATTATCTGAATTATAAAAAAATCGTTATTTATATAACACTGATCATACATCCTAATCTAAATATGGGATACATTATGTCTGTTGGCTGCCTGGCACTGAAATTGGTTCTTCGTGCGTTCTGCCTGGGAGAAACTCCAACTTAACCGTGTCACTGATTTGAGACTTTGTTATCCTGTGACTCTTGTTTAGTCTATCAAAGCTCTACTGACCTGAACTGTGTGAATGATTTACTTACGCGTTATGTTACTACTACTGTTCTTATTGTACTATTCTTGCCATATACTCAGTACTGTACCTAGGCTAAAGCCTTGAAAAAGTAGCTAAACCTAGTAAAAGAGTTAGGGTCAAATGCCTTCTGGACACCATAGCAGTGCATCAAAGGCAAGTAATGGATTAATTCTCCGTTGTCTCTTAAATTTTTATACATTGAAAAAGCCACCATTGCAGCACTGTCCTGCACCAAAAATAGGATCTAGACTTGGAACAGATCTTCAGGATCAAGTCCACTGTTTTCCTTAGGTTCATGTAATAACATTCATAAATTTTTCATATTTTTGTCAATTAGCAGCAGTATGAAAATACTATAATTATGTTTCTGATTTTTTCTTTCTTGCATTTGTGTTGGAAAAGAAGGGAGCAGGTAACATTGAATGGTGAAAAGCTGGAGGAGATACTTGAAGAGCAGCTTCACGAACTTCAAGATTTTCACAGACTACATAATTGTTACTGACTTTGGAGGTTTTTCTACAGGTGGTAGTCATGACGATTTCCCTGTCACAGAGGAACAGTTTAATACATTCAGATTAAAATTTTCTTTTGCCCGTCTTCTCATTTTTCACAGTGATTTTGTGCAATGATATGTAGAGGTATGGTATGTATATTGATATGTATTGGCATTATTAAGGCCCATGACTAACAAAGATATGTGTTCAAGTGCAGTGGGGGGAAAAATATCGAGAGCAATTCTGTTACTTGAGCAAGTAATAGTCTGTGTAGCAGAACACAATTTAAATCCAATATGAACCCTTTGGAAATCCATAAAACAGAGGCATGGCTTAAAAAAAACATCAATTATAAAGAACATTTAGACAATTGGAATTCTAAGTACACTGCTACTTTTAAGAATTTTACTTTTTGTCTGTCAGCATGAATTTATGATTTCTTTTTAAAAATACCAGCACAAATTATAAAATCATATATCAATAGATCCTATTTCCACTTCTACAGAAAAATCTGTTGTTTTTTTTTTTTTTAATGTACTAGATGTGTTCTGTAAGTATGCCAGCAGATCTTAAAAGGAATTGTCATCCTAGACATTTGTTCTACCCTCAAATAGTTTGGTGTATGAACATGGCTTTAATCCATACTACACCTCCTCTCCTAAGTGTATCTGATAATTGCTCCAACCACACAGTAGGCTATGGGGGTTGAGTTATAGGGGTTTGTTTTATTGGAAAAAAGTAGTATTTCATGATTGCACAATCTCTAAGCACCAGCTGAAGTATTTTTAATGCATTTACTGTATTTATATTTCCCCAGGCTCCCACTAGTTTGATTCCTTCTTAGGTGAATGTTTACAGTAGCTGCAGGTGTCAGAGCTACCTGATTGTTTGCCTTGAGGGAAAAGAAGATTTGCTGTTAGTTAAAGGTTATTGATACAAGGGAGGTCCTTGTCTTGTGTTGATTGAGGATTAGAAATATTTTTCCATTAAAAGTGTATGTCTCATGCAATAAAAAGAATTCTAGTCGCACACACTCACACACACACACACACAGCACTGGCTTTTTTTATTTTAGCTCATTCAAGGTGATACGATTTTTAAAAAATGCTAAACAATGCTGCCCAAATATATTGTTTTGTGAAAACTGAACATTTTTAGAAAGTCCTAGGTCCTAGAGATCCAGGAAACATGTAACTTCAGAATGGAAAGGAGAATTGTAATAGCAGAACTTTCAGATTTCAAAAACAGGCCTTTAAAAAAAGGATTTCACATGTTTAAAATACTTTGTTCAACAAGGGCAGGAATAAAATATAGCCTAGTCTGTACTCTGATAGTTTTCTACAAGATTTCCTATGTCTGTCAGTGTGTTTCTGGGAATTTGCTTGAGTTGGATATATATCTGCAAGCTTTTTACACTGTATCATCTTAACTCTCAGAACTGGCTAAACCATACACTATTACAACATTATTAACAGCCAGTAATACTTATGCTTTTTAGTGCTAATGTTAGGTCACTAGTAAGCAGTGCTGAATATTTTACTCCAGAGTAGATGGGATTGTAGTTAAAGACTGGGTTTTTTCCCAAAATAATTAACAGCAAAAAAAATCACCACAAATAAGAACAAGCTGAACTGCCATTCATTGCAACTGACTTTCTGGTTTGAGGTTTTTGTTGGGGTTTTTAGTTTTTTTTTTCCCCTCTCTATTGCTGTGCTAACCACATATATAAACAACTCTGGCATACAATGTGTGAGCTAAAATTAAACAGTACATCCTGAACAATTTTCTGGAATGTTTTCCCATATTTTTAAAAGAACCAAGGAATCCCAATTATTGTTTTGGAAACAGTGTCAACAAAGGTAGAAAGCAGTTCTGCAGAATTCTCACAGAATTTCAAAAGTGATTCAAGTTAATATATGGTACTGGCACCTGAGACTTCCCATGGTAAAATAAATGGGTGTTCTGGAACCTCAAAGCATCTTCATCCCCTTCATCAAGGCAGTCTGACCTCATGGCCCTTGCAGAACAGCCAACATGGACAGGTGCCTTTGCAGCCTTCAGCTGCTGATAGCACCACAGTGTGACACCTCTATCTTAACGCTCAAATGGCCTTCAGAACTTCACTGTTGGGCTTCAAAGTCCCTTATTGTGCAGCTTCTCATTATACCCTGACTCTCAGCAGTGCATTTTCTTCAGCAATCCATTATCACTTAAGTTGTATAGTCCATGTCATTTTGTATCACAAGGATATTGGAGAAACAGTAGACAAGAAGAAAGAAAAAATGAAGTAATAGAGATAAAATATAAGATAAAACCTACCAGAAATAAATGTCCCTGGCTTAATAATCCCGTTATGAAACATAATTGTGTGACAACTTTATTTAATACTCACAAGCTTTTATAGAAGACTTTTATAGAAGGGAAACATAAGAGTTATAAAACTTAGTATTGCTGTGCCTGACTCATGAAAACCCTCTCACTTACAGAAATTTGTAATTTTGAGTGAACTTGCCATGCTGGAAAAATTAGCTGTCCAGAAGGGAATTAATTGAAATCAGTATGCAGTGCAGATTGTATACTGAGCTAGCCACCAGAAATGTAATTTGCAGCTCTGACATCTGCTAGGTGCCCAAAGCACCCCAGCACCCTCTTCCTCTGCCTGTACAGAATGAGAACATTCAGAGGTAATTTTTGGGCAGTGGCACCAGATCCCAATGGGATTCCCCTTATCTCAGACGATCTCCAGCATCAGCACAACATGTCAATTCCATCAGTTCTTCTGTGTGTACTTTCCTCTGAGAAGGTAATTTATGCCCCAAGTCCAATGAGTATAGAGGACCCCAAATTGCTCCTCTCTCAGATTTGTGGCAGGAATTTCAGTTCAAGGCTTCCATGAACAAAATGTAACTGTTTGTTCACTGGATATACTGCAGAGGTGAACCTATTCCACTTACGCCTTTGGTTTGGTTTTAGGCCTCAGATTTGTTCTAGGATATCTAGATAACTTAGAGCTTTTCTTGGGAGCCAGCAACCAAAATTAGTCTCATTGGTTTCTGTGAATAGGTATTTCCATCAATAAATTTTGAAGTTTGATAAAGAATCTATTTTTATCAGTGCGAAGTTCAAAGCACAAAATAGTAATGACGGAAACAAAATTAAGATCTATTGACTCTCATCTTGATGCCCAAATAGTAGAGTGCTCTGCAATTAGAAGGGAGAAAAAAGGAAGTGGATTGAAAGATATTTTAATAAAATAGTTTTAAAAACTTAAAATACTTGAATGCACACAGTGGAGTTTGAGCCTGAGTATGTTACAAGCGATTCAGCATTCTTGGTTGACTGGGACATTCACAGGTTACAGTGATGGTTCCCATGTTCCCTCAGAAATGTTTAAATAGCTTTTTATTCCAAATTTTGACTGTGAAGCAGGACATTTTTCAGAGAGAGTACATACTCTTCCCTCCGCTTGTGCTATGGCAAAGTGAATGTGAGCACTCTTCTTGAAAGATGTCTCTGTATTTAACGCTAACTTTTGAGACAGAATTTTTAAATGGGAACATTGCTTTTTTCTCTCAGTTTCACAAACTAAGAACTTCCTTTATATCTCGTTTTGTAAGGGCATACAGCTTACTATAAGAACATTTAAGAAAAACTGGAAATTTAATTGAATCCAAGTCCATACTGTGAGAATGTATTTTCATATTTATATGACAAAAGCACAATTTATACAAATAAGCAATTGTAATTAAAAAATGCTGTCAGAATCCTAAGTATTTGGACTGGTTTTGATTTCAGACAGAAAAGATCCTTAATTTTATAGAAAAGATGATGGGACTATGTATTATTCAAAGTTCTTAATTGTCAATATAAATATTGTGATCTTGTCCAACAGTGAGGGGATTGTATTCATTTTGGCAATATTCAAAATGCAACCAACCATAGATTATGAATGCCTTTAGACATTGTGCAATGGTGCATAAAACCAATCAATTATCTTTTTTGACTAGGCTTATCTGGCACTGAGACTGGAAACCTGTCTTATTGTGAATTGTATGCACCTCAATAATACATAGAAGTTATTTTCTTGTTTCTGTTTGCTTAATTAGTATACATGACATTCCTACTTGATCTGGGCATGGGAATCTTTACCATCCAATTTTCACATGTGTCCTACTTCTATGAAACTTATCCAGGAATTAAAGGAACCCTGTTTATCACTCCTTAGAACCTTGTATGTATCTTCTTGTCTCAGTCTCATGAAATACCTCACCATATTATTAATCTATGTATGCAGCATGGAACTCACAATTGTGTAGCATACCACGAGATTCTTGCAGCATTTTGAACCCCATAGGAAAATAAACAACTAAATGTGTTTGCATTACAGTTTCCTGAATAATTACTTAAATTATTCCACCAATATAGGTCAGTTTGGATCTTTGCCACCACTGCTATTTGTAATTCAGATTAGAAATAGGCAATTGTGCCAAACTGTGCATCCTGTCAATGTGCTTATATGAAACTCAGCAGCACCATCAGGGCATTTCCTTGAATGTTATAAAGTGGCCTCCCAAGAGGAATAAAGGAGTCAGAGAAAGATAGTGTATTCTCTCAGCTTCCCACACACTGCTTCCAAAACACAACCTCCCTCTCTTCTTGGTTAAATAAGCCATTTGTTCAAGACTTGTTTCTAATCAATATTCCAGTTCCCCGTGATATTAAAAATGGCACTTGGCATTTTATCTCAACTGTAAGGCATGGAAGTTTCTCCACATTCCTTACTATGTGTTGCATTTAAAGGATGCTCTCTTCAATCATACTATTACTGCCCTGACAGTTTAGTTATTGTTATTCATGAGGACATCTTGATGCTTATCTGCAAGTTGTTCAAAGAAGATCACACAGCGATGACCCTGAAATGAGAATGAATGAGGCCTTTGTGTTCTATAAATGTCTAACAGCACAATGCTTGTATTTTTCCCCTGGGAGGAAGAAAAAGATAGCTACCTGTGGCCATAAGCTTCTGTGCTTGTTCATAATACCTGTTACTAATGCAAAATTAACTCTGTAGCAGATGAGGTGGAAAAAAACACCCCTCAAATGAAGGTGAAAAGTATTCGCTCGAAGTTGCTAGAGCAGAAGAAATACTGAGTGTCAGAAAAGGCAACAAGTATACATGATTCAGAATCTTTGAGCAACACTTTAAAGACATTCCAGGAGAGCCTAACATAATTAAAAGAGCTGTAGATATAGATAAATGCAGTAAAGGAATAAGCAAATAGCACACTGGAGGAAAGTGTAAGTATTACTGAAGCACAGCTAAATATATTAGCCTGCCATAGCAAAAATGAGGTACTTATTACCTCATACAAAATGAGGTTTAAATATTAAATCTTAAATTAATGGATAGCATTACATATAAAATAGTTGTTGGAAATTAGTAAGGAGGAAAGTCAAACTGTATTCTCCAGAAGTAATTTTTGGACCTCTATGCATAAATAGTAGGGAAAGGTTACCTGTCTTTCTAGAAAAGCAACTATCAGATTGATAATATGAAAAGCTTCAGTTTTCTTTTTGCCAGTATAGCAGCTGAATCACAAAGTTGATGAGAAGCTCTCAAAAAATTAAAAAATGTCTTGGCATTCTGTATAAAACATGTAGCGCTAATGGGAACAAAATAATATGGAATTCAGCAATACATTATGAGGAGATACAAAAAAGATTGGGAGTCTTCAGTAGTGAAAGGAGAAGGTGGGGAAGAGAAGTGACACTGTCATGAAAATTCCGGATAAGGTAGAAGCAAAATTTCTGTTCATTCTATCTTATAATATGAAAACTTGTAAATAATAGAATATCAGCCTAAAGCAAATTTTAAAAAGCATTTATTCAAACACAAAGTAGTGGACTTCTGGCATTTGCTGTCACGTGGGATTTCAGGACATGAAGAGGTTTCAAAAGGAATTAGACAAATAGATGGACAATATCACAATGGGGTGAGGATGTACCTCTGACAGCCCTGACACAACAGTGGTGTGTCATGGACAGAGAAAGAGGAATGGACCACTGAGAACAGCTGGGTTTGTCAATCTCTTAATAACTTTTCCTATTGCCACTGCTGAAGATGGAGAACTTGGCTGGATAGACCATTGGTCTGATCCAGTAAAACCTTTCTAACATTCTTAAAATTAAATTGAGAGCATTAGGTGAATGCAAGGCTCAATCTGTTAAGCATTATTAATCCTAAAAGTGAATGTAAAACTTGAATAGTTCAGCTTGTTGTTAAAAGAACTTAAGAAATCCATGTTACTTATCTTACTTACTCATAAAAGTCAAAATTGGGCTTGCCTAATAAAAATAATTTCAGTAAATTATGTCCTCCCTTTATACTGCTGCTTTCTGAATAGTAAGAATTTGTGGTTACTTTGTTTTACATATACAACTTGTGTATTTTAAGATTCTTTAATCTATCATATAATGGGAAAGTACTACATGGTTGCATGTGCTTACAAATTTACAGCCAAGTTTAACTTAGAAACCAGCATAAAAAAAAAAGTATGATACCTCTTTAGAAATACAGTGGTGTTGATAATATTTCCCAACACTACTGCAATGTGGAAAAGTCCAGGCTATTTAACTCATTTCTTGGCACAAAAAGGGGTGATTGTGTGAGGTTTTGCTGAGGATGACCTCACAATAGATCTGCAAATTTTCAGCACATCAGCTATAATTATACACAGATGCAATTCTGTCTCCTTTTTTTTTTTAGTATTAAAAAAGACACTCTATCTCTCTCTTTGCATGCTTCATGAGAAATATAAAATAGCAGACAAAATGCATTTTTCAGACAAGTGCATATGCACTGTCAATAATGCTGTCTTCAAAATCTTCAAAATTCTTTTTTTTGTGATAGAAAATTCAGTAGAATACTCTGCTTCTAAGGACATCTCAAAACATTTCTCCTATGACACCAAGGGGAAAAAAAAAGCATATTCTAGAATTTAATTGCTCTGGACTCTGACTAAAGAGAAAAGTTTTGATCCAGGGTTGTTTACCTCGCTAATACATTATATATCTTAAGTACATGCAATGAATCCTCAAGCATAGAAGAACCTGCCCCAGCTGTGTTTCCATTTTGTAGTTCACTTGGCTGTATGGGCTGAAATTTCCAGTCAGATTGGCAAAGGCTGTCTTGGTAATCTCTGCTCTGCAGGCAGGTTGAGGTGAGCAACATGAATGATGATGTCTGCTTTAGTGAGCAGTGCAGGCTAGGGGGAAAGCATTTCTGGCATGAGTTAGTGCTGAGAACTTAACAGCCACATGACACATTTCAGGAAGGTATTTCTGAGATAGATAGATAGATAGATAGATAGATAGATAGATAGATAGATAGATAGATAGATAGATAGATAGCCTGGAGAACATAAGGTGTGCTTTTGGAGCATATCTTCTAGGTCAAACTTATCTAGAAGCTACCTGGTTTCTATGCTTTGAGATTGCTTTGTGATGTGAATAAAAGCATGATAAATACTGCAGAAGCACAAGCTAAAATTTCAGTGATTAAATGCTGCCGTGGGTATCATCAGCATTTGAACTTTGTTACAATGAATGCTTTAAACATAAAGGTCTGATAGTCTGAGTTACTTAGGGGCCATGCTTGTGAAGGATTTTCATCAGAATTCTTACCTTTAGCATGAGATTGAATATGGCTACGAATCTGTAAGATACCTGAGGAAAACCAAATTCTATAGAACAAAAATATCTTTTTGCAAATATAAACATTTGTTTTAAGTACATTTACCCACCTTTATGAATGGCCCACAACATAGGCCTTGGGACCCACCTGAAGGAAAGAATAGTTGTGTGCATATTTCACAAATACCAACAGATTCTTGAAATTCACAAACATTTTTTGACTCTTGAATGCTCAAGGACAAATTTTACAGTTTATTAAACTGCCATATCTGGGAAAAAAACCCCATGATAAACAGTGCTCTTTATTGCTGCATTACATTTTGCCCATTTTCATCTTTCAACAGCAATGGAGTCAGGAAGACCTAAAGTGTCCATATTTTACTACAACTGAAGAAATTCTGCATGGTTTAGAGAATATTGACACTAAATTAATCAATTCAAGCTGGTTTAGGAAAAGACCAAGCTTATATAAATATAAAATACTCAACAGTCTACTCAGTGACAAAATTTTGAAAAAGGGAGGCCACTAAAAAGTGGAAAAATAGATCCTGTTAAATAATGACTCAATAGTGGAAGAATGTTGCCCATACCCATCTGTGTCCCAGACTGAGTGAAGAAGATGGTTTATCTCCTGCCAGGACAAAAGCCAGCACAAAAGAAAGACCTTACAATAGAGCATTCTCTTGAATCTTCACTTATGGTACCCCATGGAGTCTGTAGTAACAATAGAGAAAGGAAATGTGACAGACTGAAAAAATTTCACAGAAAACCACAAGATGAGAATTGAAGGTTTTTTACTGAATGGAGCTGTAGGTATGTATTTGAGTGTAATCTGGTTGTGTTTATGAAAGAACACCATATCATTTTAAATTCCCTACTAGCAAAACAGTAAGTCAGGAAAAACCAAATAGAAAATAAAAATAGGATCTATGGTTGCTGTAATGTGTCCTTCATTATGTATATGTCAGCTAAACTAAACTGTTGCCAATAACAATTTCTTTGTTGGACAAGTAGATACATAAGTATGGATAAAAAGAGATAGACTCCACACCAAGTAGATCTCACACTCATGGTTGTGATTGATTTAATTAACTTTGAAGAATATCAATATTTCTTTTCCTGGTATATGCTCCAGCATCTGCTTTGGAGGAGGAGGTAGGTTCTAGAGCTGTCATGGTTCAGGAGGAGGATTCACTGTTTCATGGCCTCTCTCTGGCCCTGATCTGTGCAGTCCCCCAAGAGACACTCCCCCAGCACAGCTCTGTGCCTTGTCCTCATCCATCTTTTAGCCACTTCTCAAGCAGCATGATTTGTGGGGAGTGACCTCCTATGTAGAGAACTGGCCCAGAATGACAAGGCAAAAAAAATCCCCAAAAAATCAAGGGGGAAGAAAAAAAGGAAAAGCCCAAGAATGCAGGCTTCTTTTGGCTTTAAGTCATAAGATTTCTGTGAAATGGTTGAGGTAGAGCTCATAATTTGGTATAAAGTACTTAGTGATGATGTGCAGCTACTCGGCACCTTATTTAATAGTATCCTCCATCCTTTTATTCACTATATTCTGTCTTGGATTTTCTAATTAGTTTCCAATCTTTGTATTAAATCCTTGTTTATTAGTAGAATTTCCAGGGTTTTTACTTTCCAGTGTTTTCTATAGCACTTATGAAGCATGAGGAGCAATTATATGTACCCTTATGTGGTTTAAAATTCAGCCTTCACTGCCTTTATTCCTTGGTATGCTCCTGGACTGTCACACTCCACTGGTATGTGGGGCATCAGTGTAATTGCTAAGGCCTTCTGCAGATTCATGTGTTTGCCTGATGAAACACAGAAGAAATATAGAAATATACCTCTAGGGGATGGAAATTTTGGTCTGAAACCACAGTGCTCGCCTGAACATGTAACCTTGCTCCCAGTTCACATCAAATGACACCAACCTTCATCCCACAAGTTCTAGGGAGGCATTTATTTCATGTCCATGAAAGCAACAACTTCCCAATTTGTGCACAGCTTTAGAATCCAAGACAATGTCTGTAGAACTTATTCATAAACCAGTACAGTTCAGTGAGATCAGTCTGATGAATCTGGAATCTATACTGCAAGATGATTCTAGAGAGAATGCAAAATTGGACTGTGCACAGGTACAAATTACCAGCATCCAGTGAAAAATTAGCAACCAGCCTGAAACAGGCACAGTTCTCGTTATATGATCTTATAAAAAACCCAAAAAAACAGAGGCAATGGAGGTCCTCCTCCACAAATTCATTTTCTAGAAGTACCTATCTGCATGATGAAGCAAAGCTTGTAAAATATCAAGACAGATGTAACTATTTTTATTAAGGTATTCTTCACTCTTACACTGCTCAGAATTTGACAGCACTGTTCTTATATTAGGTTTTTGTCATGAATGCCTTGATGTTTTTTACTCTGTGTATAGCATGCCTCATAGCATATTCTTAGAGACAAAAATAACTCCTTTGTGTTCAGCTGAGTAGCTTGGCATTGTCTGAGAGACTGAATAGTGATAAATGAGAGAAATAAAAGAAGACTTGGAGATCTCTGAGACCTAGTGTGCATGTACCTTTGCAGGGGAAAGTTCTAGGTAGTATTATAGTTGAGAAGTCTGTGGTCAAGAAATGAAATCCCAAACTTTCAGGCTACAGATAAGATATATATTCTTAATAACAAGGGAGTTGGTCCAGATTAGCAGAAGGAATATATTCCACATCTCTGAAGAACTTTTCCTTCATATTTCAGTGTCTTTCTGAAACATGTTCTTTAGTCAATACAGGTAATGAAGTTCAGTACAAAAGAACCCGGATGTATTGTATAAAATCAGTTGGCAATATCCCCTTGCCCTTCAATCTCAAACAAGTCTTGAGAAATGAAATAAAATTTGATCTATGTTCTGTTTACTCTTCCATTTAAGAAATAACCTTTGAATATTTTTTATGTGTATTCATCAGGTATTTTGCCATATCTGTAGCCTTTAGAATAAATAATTTACATATATTTTTGTGGCTTTCATAGTCTCATATTTTTGGGCTGTAATGAAAAGCAGTGTCTTGCTTTAATGACTGTCTTTTCCAGATAAATCTCCAGATGATAGAAAATAAACCATCCTCGTGACCCAACTAAAGTGGACAGCTGATGTTCTTTGGCTCTTTTCAAGACTTCATCCAAAATCAGTTTTCCATTTTTTGTGTTACTCCTACAAACACAAAATCAGAAACAAGAAAAAATTGCATTCTGTACACTTAGAAAAAGAGTTCTTCTCTTCTGTTTTTCTGAACAGTTATCCCTGAAACAAAGCTGTACTATTAAAGAATTTACAGTTTGTGACACAGAACAACATACACAACTTGGCCAGTAGACCATGTGTGGAAAGCTAAAAAAAGTTTTCATAAATAATAGGTCCCAAAAAGCAACAGCAATTGTAGTCATTACTTTCTTTTAAAATGAAGTTGGTCCAATTTTAAGAGAATTCTTCCAAAAACTTGTTTAAAAAAAAAAAAGAAAGAAAAAAGAAGGTATGTAGATTATAATTTACTTTTTGAAAGGGAAGAAAATACATATTTTGAAATGTTTTATATATGTATTTATTATCTGTACCATATGAGTTTTGTTTTGTCCCTAAGTGTTCTGTTGATAATTTACATTAAATGCTTGGATGAGGACAGGCCCTTTGGCAGGAGTAAGCTAGCATGGAGTACATAAACCAAAAATCTGTTTCATTGGGTGAAATACATTTTTTAGCTTCTTGAGACTTTTGCCTCAATACGCAAAAGTGCAGTTTCAATTTGATTTAGTATTTCTGATGCCATGTAGAGAATCCTTTACTTTTCCAGTCTTAACTAACAGCATTTCAGCATTTCAAGCTGCTCTTCAGCAAGCTAGATCCTGCCTTACTTATGCACAATTGCAGTTGAACTGTGTGAGAGTTCCTGCTTCTAAAGAAGCACACATTTCAGTCCTGACTTGTGTTGAACATTTTTGGATCTTCCAACATACTTGATGCCAAAATACAATGCTACATGACAGATCTGCAAGCCAACGGAAAGAGCACTTACTACATCCTCCATTTTAATTCCACTCTATGAAAAAGCCTGTGATTTTAATATATACATTCACCCAATATTATTACTTGTATTAGCTGATTGCATGAAGTACTTATTTTCTTTCAAAGTTACTGCTATGTTTAGTATTTTTTCTTCTTAGCAAAGTATACCAATCAGACAAATGAATGCTGGTAACATTCAGTTCACTCTCCAGTAGGAAAGGACTTTTGCTTGTCTGCAGCCTCACTAAGGCTTTGTACCTGACAACTGTCTCAGCAGCATGCAAAACATAGGAACTAGTATCCAGATATATCTGTCAAGGAAAGCCTAACACTCTAAGCATTTACTTTAAGTCAGGCAGACTTTTACTGTTCCAATCCCAACCAAATAATTTCACTCCTTCTACCTTTCCAGGTACTAAGTGGACCAGTAAAATTTACAATCATCTGAGTATTTTGAAAAATCCAGGGTCCTGGTCATTTCACGTAAATAAAAACTGCTGTGTTCATTCAGTAGTGGTAGAGTTTTAGTCTAGTGATCATGGCCAAAACTTGTGTAGCCCAAGGTATGTGTTGTGCCTCCATGTCTGGTTGTTGCTCCCCATGCAGTTTAGTCATATTTAGGTGATTTCGATTGAATGCAGTTTTCGAAATCCTTTTGGACTTTTCAGGATAAAAAGCACTTTATAAATGTAAAATATTTTATTATTACAGCTGCCTCCAAGAGAGAAGCTGTGTTTAGCTGAACATTCAGAAAGAAAATTTACAGAAATTTATTAGAAACTTTAATTTCGTTTCCAAACCACACTCACTAGAGATTCAAACTGTTTGTCTTGAATTGTACCTGCCAAATTTTGATGACATGAAATTCGCCCTCCCCATTTAAAAGAGAGGGATTGACCACAGTCATACTGCAGACATTAAAGTAACCTGCATTATTAGGTTTTCTCCACATTCCAATCTATCTGCCTTAGGGTATTAAATCCTACTTTCATCTCTGTGAGGTTCAGTATTGCCAAATCCAAGCCATAAGGCCATGTCTAGACTACAAACTGAAAAGTGGGTTTGACTGCACATATGGGCACCCTAAGCCACATGTCCCACAGTTTTTCCATCTCTACTTTCGTACATAGCCCACTCACAGCTTGGTTTTAAATAATTTACACTGTTACAAAGAAAACCAACCTCCCAGTACTAGCTGATGAACCATTACTGTGATTGATTTTGCCTGGGTGTGGGCCAGGCAGGCTGCCTGAACAAAAGCTTGGCCCACACAAAGCCACTGAGTATAATCAACGTTTCTGAGAGTAGTGAGAGTTTTTCCACCTCCTGGCACTCATCTAAATAACGCCTCGGTATTAGTTTAAGGGTTTGTGGTGTGAATGATGGGAGAGTTAGGTCTTGAGAATATTCAGAGATCCACACATGCCTGACAGTAGAGAAGCAAATCCTAGACATAAAATGCATTGTAATGGCCCCAAAATCATGAGATTAGATTAATGAGATATTTTCAAGTACACTGCCATCTTTTGATGCTGGAGCCCAAACCATTTAAGGTTCAGGATACAGTCTGAACTTCTACCATGCAAAGATTATGTGTGCTACAAAGCTGAAGGCTAGATTTGGAGAGCACACTTATTACCGTGCTCCTCACACGGTAATAAGGTAATAAGGCAAACAATGACTGACTTCAATCCTCTGCAAAACCCCTGGCCAAGAGTAATCCTGAAGTATGATTACATTAAGCACCCTCTGTATTCCTGGGACTTTCTTCCTTCCTTTAATCTTTTTGTGTGGGATAATTAAGATATTTTCAAGTTCTTTTAGGTATTGTAGCTTCACAAAGTGTGATAAGTCTGATGTGGTGATGTGGTATTAAGTCACTGCTACATTACCTATTGTATCAAATAAAGAACTGTTAGTGATACAAAAAGGACCAAATGGGAATGGGAGGATTCCCAAACTTCTTTTTCAAGGACAGTCCCAGTATTTTTTTTTTTTAATAGTGGCCTTACTGCATGTGGCATGAGGTTGAAATTGGAGCCTCAGTGTTGAATTCCTATAGGAAGCAATGCATATTGGGGGGAAGAATATGATACATTCACTAATGACCTCAAAAAAAACTACACTTCTAACAGGAAGAATGAATAAAGCCCTCCCTCAGATGTTTGGAATGAGTACTTGGGAAGGACTGCCATCACATAATTAGCACAAGTGTGCTGACACTAGTAATAAACAAAGTAATGGAAACAATGAAAAGATGTAAACTATTTAAACAAGCTGGATAAATCAAAATTTTTATAACCATGCTATTCATAAATATGATGAATGTTTCTTTTTAACATGGAAATGTGAATCTAATGCTAAATGAGCCAAAGCTAGTAAAAAGACTAATCTGATGACTGCATATGGACAGTTAAAGTTCATATTGGCCTTTAAGTCCAAACTTGTTACCTAAGAGCTTTCTGGGCTGATGGTGATGTATCATTGCTGTATTTACATTTTAGACTATGAAATCTCATGTGCCACCTATTGGAAAGATGTTTTGGGTTATTTTAAAGTGCACACTCAGAACACAGATCATCAGAACTTGACCAGCTACTCCCTTGGTGAGTGTTTTACTGCATGGAGGCTCTCAACACAACTCCCTGTGAGATGATTGAAGGATTTCCATTTATTTCGGCAAGGATCCCTAATGCTGAAGAAAAAAGCATGGATGGCTCTTCCTTGTGACAGTTTAGAAGACAAATTATCTAACTTAAACAGTATTTTTGGAAAGTGTTTTCTAGAATGTACAATAAAATGCATTTCATGGCCATACATTCCTCTGTCCTTAGTAACCATCATATCATTTTGGTTTTGTTTATACTTGTTGATTGAATGAATTGTAATAAAATAACAATTTTCCTCACTTTACAACAGAGAAAATAATTAATGAATAAATTCACTCCAGCACTTCAGTTTTAGTTCTTTTCTTAACAGACCTTATACTGATACTATGTCTACAAGAATTATGGATTGGGTTGACCAGAACAAAAGAGTTTATTCTGCATGAGAGATCCTCTTTTTGGTTCTCTATATTAGTTAGAAAAAGCAAAAGACACCTATTCTATGCACAATTTGTAAGAGGCAACATATGTCATTGGGGTAAAGTTCAAGTAAGAAGCAGTCATGAAACTTTATATCAGCTAGAGAGGGCAAAACCTCAAAGTTCAGGTAGGCATTTGAGCTATAACATTTACTGTCATCCTCTACACCTATAAAATATGAAACTTATGCTATAATTTCTTTACATATAGAAGTAATTTTTAACTAGTTTTCCTTTATGTGATTTGCATAAAGTAAGAAAGCCATCATAAATATGTTTCCTCACTGTTGTAAGGAACTCTATAGCAACGGGTACTTTCATGGAATCATAGGAACTTGTAAAATCTCAGAATATCAAATTTACAGAATATGTCCCCAGATTGCCTCCTGGGACCTGCCTAATCTACTGGCTCTTTCCAACATTGTGCAAGTATGCAGCTTATATATGCACTTCAAATGCTTTTCCTTCCTTGAAAATTCAATTGTGAAAAAAAAAAAAATCTCCGGAGAGATATGCTCCCAGAGTGTATCTGTCTCCTCTTTTGGTTGCTAAATGTGCTTCCCACAGGAAGCACAGGTGGACAGACACAGGAATGCCAGGCAGTTGTTATCACACCTCTCACGCTCCAACAGCTTGTCAGAGTTTGGAATGGAAAAAGAAAAGGAGGGAGTCGGCATGGGGCTCTAATTCCATTCAGCTGTGCAAGAGGTGGATGGAAATGAGCATCTGTGAGGCAAAACTCTGAAGGGAGGCTGGAAGACAAGATTTCATGATCCTACCCTCCTAAGAGGTAGCAAAGGTAGCATGTAATGAAAAAGAACAAAAATTAAACAAAATACCATCTCTTACTGGCTGTTTATACCAAGGTGGCTTGATACATCGAGCCCTACAAAGTAAATGGGCATCTCCAAGACTTACAGGAAGCCAGTCTGGTTGCCATCAGGGAAGAATGAGGCCAGGAATTTCCACCTGCAGGATTTTCCATTTACAGTAAAAAGTGTTTTGTTATTCTAATCAGACAGGCATGAATATGTGAGATGAGAGCTACATTTTAGATGAAAACTCCAAGAAGGAAGGACACTTCTGGTTTTCTTCAGAGTGAAAATTTATTGGAGATATTCCCCCTGAAAAACAAACTCAGATGTTGGCAGTTATGAAACTTTATTTATCTAACATTTCCATGCTAGGATACATTTTAGAAAAGCAACCCTTTGAAAAGCTCTGAAGAATTGCAGAAAGACCAAGTGAACAAACAGAATGTTCAGACATTTCCTTTCTTAAATACTGTTTATGTCTTCTAAACCAGTTTGCCATTCCAAAGACTAAAATCCCAAAGACTGAAATCCCAAAATAAATGTTGGTCACAACAACCATGCTTTGCATTGGAAAAAGAATGTCTTTATGCCTGAAGGTTACAGGCATAAATAGAGTCGAGGTATTCAAGGTTTTGAATATTGTGTAACACGCATTTGTTGTTGGGCCTGTTTAGCTCCTGGACAGTGATGTGAGGTGCAACAGTGACGAGAGCTACTGTTATGGCCAGTTTTGAGCAGTATGGACAAAGTTGAATCTTCGAAGAAGTAGTAATTTTAAAATAATCATTGCTGATTATCTCTGCTGACAGTGGTTTCATTGTTAAGTTATGTAACCATATAACTTTAACTACATTTTAATTCAAAGTGCTGATCTGCTGTGACCATATATATATATAGAGCATTAGATGAAAACTGAAATCCCACTGCACTTCAGGCCAGAGGATTGTTTTGCTTAAAACTCTGTGAAGCAAGTACTGCTAATAATTATTTATTACCATGAAGGCATTCTAAGTGACTCCTAAGCTTAGATAAGATGAGATAGATAATCCTTTAAAACCCAAGGCAGGGATTATCCTATTGCTGGTGATCTGCCACTATTAAAAGTCGAGATTAATCAAAGAAAAAATAAAAATAGTAACATCTGGCTAGATTTTCTTCTTTCTATGAATTTTCTTCTGTAAGGAGACTCAGAATGTGAAGATTTTTTTTTCTGACTTGGATTGAAGAGAAGATTTTGAAATCTTGACATTTATGGCTGCAAAGAATTGCCATTCTTGTTCTTCCCTGAAGTGTTTTGATATTAAATTTTACATAGAACCTGGAGAATGGGTGGAATGTACTGAATATTCATTCCCACCTCTCAACTTCATGTCAATAATATTTTTCACACTCTTCACCAAACAGACACCTCACGTGTTTCTATGTGTTATATTTGGGAGTGGCGTGACTCAACTGCAACAACAAAATGTTTTCACTGTAAAAATGCCTAAAACTATTAGGCATTTAGCCCTAGAATTTTGGAAACCTAACTCTCAGTGTGCATTTTTCCACTATATTAGTTAAGGTTTTGTAGTCAAAGTTAGTTTAATTAAGCTTTAGTTCAGTAAAAATGTAATTTTAAAAGATATTCTAGAGCATTCCACTGAGATCTCAATCAGCTCTTCCTGTTATGTTTTCTTTTTACATGTGAATTCAAGGTAATGAAAATTGCCAGAAAAGAAGTCTGGAATGGGCAGTAGTGTCTGTGTAGTCAGATGATACTTAGCCCTGTGTCTTAATTTCATTCAGACTGATTAATTCATTTATTGCATTAAACAGTTTGGGACTGAAAAAAAAATTAGGTGAGACTAAAAAAAATTAGGTAAAACTAATTTCTGATAGGAAGGAAATACTTTCAGTAGCCAGGAGTTAAAATCAACACATCAAGATAGATCTTTTAAGAAAGAGACAGATTTCCATTTTAATTAATGTTTCTTCCCAGTGTTTAAAACTGTGTCTGGGGTGATAATGTGAAAACATTTGCTGGATTGTAGCAGATCCCACATCTGCAAATAAGAAATTCTCAGTACTGTACAAATGCACCATCATATCGGACAGATTGATTTTAATAAAATAAGCTCTGTAGACTTTGATCAACTATATTGTGGTTCATGGTGATACTGAATGTGTGGTAAACCTGTGATTTTTTTGTGCAGGATGGGCCATTTTTATCTCTTGGTGGGGAAAGGATTATACAGTATTACAATTATTAAAATTCTAATTCGGGGCCAGGTTTTGCCCTCAGGAGCTTCCTTAATTTCAGCAGGGAGTTGCACATTTTTATCTGATTGAAGAATTTGGACACTATCATTCTTGGTGGAGGTAACTTTTTTCTTTAACAAGAATGTGCACTAGTTGAAACTAAAATCTGAACGTAGCAGGGACAAGTTTCCCACCAGGAGACAAATGTCAGTAAATGTTCTGTTTTGATAACGTAAAGTGATTTCCTTGTAAAGGGAGTGGGAGATGGAGCAGAAGGAAGGAAAGAGGGATCTTCTTCCAGATACCTTGTAGGCTTGTTTTTAAATTATGACTTTGGATCTAACAACAGGTTTGGCAAGTGTTTGCCTTGGAAATCCTGACACCGTGCCAGATTTTTTTTGCTGGTTTGTAGTAGAGTGTGCATTTTTTAAATACACTGTAATCATTTCAGACCACATAATTAGAAACACAAAGCAGTTTACTGAAACATAGTGATATATTAAGAGTTCAGTAAATTACATATAAAGAAACAAGTCAGACTTCAAAACCTTTACTCAGTTTCTGTTTTATTTGCAACCGGGGCATGCTGATGGGACTTTGCCTGTTTAACACTGAGTAGGAGTTTCAGAATTTTAACCTGAGGGTAAAATTTTCAAAAGCATTTAAGTGACTGGCTCACTGAAAATCAATAGGACTTTCACTCCTTAGGGCAACACTTTACAAAATATGTAGATACCAAAGTCCAGTTCACTTCAGTGTCTATGTGTAGTAAAAAAAAATTCCACCTTTCCTGTCCTAAATTTCTTTAAAAGAGAAATGTTACATTTCAGTGTCATCTAAGAGTTTCCAAAAATGTTATCACCAATGGACAGCCTGTTATTCTCATTATTTTTTAATTTGTAAAATGTTTTGGTAATTTTTCTTCTTCAACACATGCAGAAATCATAAAAAGTGTTTTGGATGATAAACCACATTTTCTTCAAACTTGTCTTAAAATCTTACTGCAAATGTTCAAGAAGGGTTCTTAACTCTATTGTAAATTTTCCTAGAATAAAAAAAAAAAATTCCTCCTTTTCAGTCTATTTAATGTCTTTTTTGATAAGAGTATAATTTACCTCCTTTGAAGCCACAGCCTGACCTAAATTATTTTGTCTACATTATGTATAAAAGCAAGCTGGAAAAAAAAAATTGTAATATGGCATTCAGGGAGATGAAGAAGACATAAATCAGAACTAATTAGTAATTCTTATTAATGAGATTATATGTTATGTTTTCCATTGAATCTCTCAAATGTAATTCACTGAGAAAATGAAAAAGTGTCAGTATAGAAAAACCTCAGTATTCAAAAAATCTTTGGGTTTAGAATTTGCAGCACAGGAGGGTATCTTGGTTCTCTAACATGTTTTCTGTATGAGCTTTAAAACTATGCTAACATTGCACAACAGCTTACAAGTTCTCAACAGTTGCGTTTTATTACAATTTTACCTCACTTTCAGACAAGTTCTCTTATCAAGCTCCAAATCACATTTTAGGCAGCTTTGAAGTACATTACTAATATACTTATTGCTTAACAGAAAATATCCTGACAATCTTTTCTGTTTTAAGGTGCAAAGTAATAACTGTCAGCTTATTTTTTGCAATCATTTATCTGAGCCCATGCTTACTCTCAAAGTATCTGGCTTCGAAACAAGTCAAAAGTGCAGTGGTCTTCTTGGAACTAACAATAAAAATATAAACACAAATTTTGAACTTTTCTTTCCATTACACCTTCATTCTAATTCTGGCCCTTTTCTGTCATTACTAAAACTGGGCAGGCCTAAGTTTTATCAAAAATTGAAGATTCCTTCTTTTTTTGGTGCACATACAGTGATCATGTGGTTTGCAAGGCTCTCTGGCAGTCATTTGTACTTGTCAGTGCATACTCTTCTATTCCCTGTGGCTGTTTTGTGCTGCTAGACAGGTGTGCGCACTCTGCACAAAACTTTGCCCTTTGGACATCATTAGAGTGTCTAAGAAACAGAGAATGGGATCCTGACAGACTTATAAATGACCATGAAGAAGGGAATTCTCTTTTGGGATCATTATGGAATGTATGCCTTATATTATTCCACAACCATTGAGAGAGTGTGGTTTTTCTATCACAGAAAATGCAAAACGCAAGATTTAAGGTGCAGATAACTCTGGATACCATTCTCTCTGAAGAGTGATGGATGGCTTTACCACTCTTTTTAGGTTCACTCAGAATCAAGACTGTTAATATATGAGGAGCAGTTAAGTTAAAAAAAAAGTGTGTAGTTAAATGCAGCACTTTATCCCTGGCTACATGTACAAACATTTAAATTAACCTGGTTAATGGGTTTCTGCCCTGTGTCTTCCCCACAGTCACTTTTCAAGTACCTGAATAAACAAGGGCCTTTTGCACTATGCCAAGCAGCAGAATGAAGCTCTCTTGTAGCCTTGGGAGCAGTGAAATCCAGACTCCTGGATCCTTCAAACTGAGCACTCAGCCTCTCCAGACACTCAGGTATAGTCACTATGCCCCAGCTAATCTTAAGCATCATAATGGAAGATAAAGGAGAGAGAATTTACTGCCTAGGACTCAAAGCTCATAGAGTTTTATAGATCAATAAGAACATCCTGAGTTATGCCCAGGGGCAAAAAGGAAGCCAGTACAGACTTCAAAGACCTTGTGTAATGTATTCCTTATGGCCAATATTACAGATTAAGCAGAGCAATGTTCAACACAAGCCATCAAATCTGACTAGGATGGGAATAGACTATATACTGTATAAGTCTGCTTTGGAGGCTACAAGGATAACTTAGAGCCTTCACCTTTGGGAACTTATCACAACATTTAACTAATGATAGCAAAATATATTTTAAGTCTGGAAACTCATTCTGACTTAAGCAACAAGAAGCACCTTTTTATTCTGAAGTTCACTGAGGAAGAATAACCAAATTTATCTGATCAGGATTCCTTCAAGCAACTTCTAGTCTCGCTCAGAGAGACTCAGAAAAAGTGAAAGACTGCAAACTCCAGGTTTGATGAAGAAAGTATGACTCTAACTAACTAACAAACTCAGAAGCCTGCTTACCTTTCAAAGCAGGGAGGCTGACAATACTGACCAAGAAACTGAAATCACTATATTTTCACACAATATATATAACAAGTGGAAAACATAAATAAAATTAAAACAACATCTACTCTGTGTCTAGTACACAGAAATATGAGATAATCTGCATTATCTTTCCTGTGGCAAGTTCAGGGCCAAACTTTTCCTTTACAAAGGCAGTAAGAGGCTTTTCTTGAGGTCTTCCTTCTCTAAGTGACAAGACCAAGAGATGTATGTGACAAACCTAATGGTTTAATCTAGACTAAATCTGAAAGGATGCTTTCATTGAAAGCTGAAAAGTTTGAGGCCTAGCAAGCTTCTTGCAGACCCAGCCCTATAACGACTCCAAAGTCCCATTCATTTTCTCTGTGAGAAGATTATATGTCTTAATTCAAAGAAAACAGCTCTCAAGGTAACCTCTGACTTTTTAAAGACTTGTCTAATGTGGGAAAATCTCTCTACCTCCAGGAAGAGGTCTCCTGACTGGTATGCACAGGTACTGTGGATAACTGGAAAATTGGTTCCATGTTTTTAATTACAGTGGCTCAGTTCAGCACAGAGACTATCCTGCAGGGTAGGTGAGATGTGTAAAGATCTGTATGATCTGTCAATATGAAAAAAAATTAAGTAGGACTTCAACATCTGCAAGGTTCACTGCTGTTGAAAAATAAAAAGCTCAAATATTAATGATCTACAATGTGCATATCTTTTTTGATTATTTGCTTAAGAAAACTTGTTTTTTTAAGGGAAAGTAAAATGTACATCTTTGCTTTTGGGTTAGATTAGATTCTCCGTGAGAGTGGAACGTGGCATTTTGTAAGGGGTTAGCAGTGATCCCACTCCTCCATACATTACCCTGCTGAAAGATCTCACTCTGCCTTGCAACATTCTTGTTATTCCAGAACTGGGTTGGGCTAGTCATAATAGATGCAGGCAATCAACTCAACTTCCCCACACACAGCTCTGCCAGTAAAACACACTTCACCTTGCAACACTCCTGTTTTTCCTGTGTCCTTTAAGCAAAAGCAATCAGTTTGGCACTCACTGTGAATGTCTCCGTACTCCTGCTGAAATCCAGGATAACTTTCTTAGTGATGCAAGAGGAAAGTGTTGCTGATACAGACAAATGTCTGCTTGTGACAAGGGGGAAACAAAGCTGTCTTCTCTGAATGACAGATTTTGATCCTGGTAATAGATGTAACTAACCTGTGTTCCACTTATGATTTTATTACAGCAATAAAATCCAGCGTGACTTTAGATACCAACTCAGTAACAGAGAGTGTGAGATTACAGTCTAATCTTTACATAATATGGCCTTCTGCAAGGCTCTGCTTTTTCCCAAGAAAAGGGTTTCCTTTCTAGTTAGAACACTAGAGGTTTTCAGTGTTGATTACTGTTGTTTTATTTATTTTGAAAATCTATAGAGCATTCACCAGGATGCAGACAAGATTGGCCTACTGGCAATATCTCAGTTTACACTGGAATTTATATCTGGGCCATGCAATTTTATGTAAAATCAAGTAAGTGCATGCCACAACAAAAAAGTATGCCAAAGTAAGGATTAGTCTTCCAATATTTTGGGAAAAAAAATTCCATGTTTTCTCTTTGTTTCCTTTATTACATGAAATAATACATTAAAATATAAGAAAGCTCTAGGCAATGTAAAAAACTAAAAAAGACTAGTTTGGTGAATGAACATAGCGAGAGGCTATGAATATGGATATGTTTATAAGAGGGAGCCTAGAGGAGACACTTTTTATGTGTGGTGATACAGAAATACAGACTTATAACTCTGCCCACCAGGGAGAGAATATTCCCCTAAACCAAGTAATTTCCCTTGCAGAACTCCCTGTTGATCAAAGCTGCATAATTTAAAGCATCTAGAGGCAGGTTTAAATTATTCACAATATTTTTAAAAAAATAATTTTGGTATGTTGCAGACAGTATTTGTGTAACTAGCAGTCTTCTGTAAGTTCTATAAATTTTCCATCCATATAGAGCTCATCTCAGTTTGAGAAGAGGGTACATAAAAGAAGTTGGGCAGGAAAGACTCATTCTGTGAGTGCCCGGCATGCAGGGCCATAGGGAATGGCAGGGCAGAGCCGGCAGTCTCTAGGTCTCAGCCTGAATGCTGCTGTGTGCTGGTTCCTAAGAGTTTTCTGATACCCTCAGAAGCCCCAAATAGGAATCCTGCAATTAGTGCATCTAACTCCTCCTTTACTGCAGTCCTCTCTCCTATTGGTGAAAGGTCTTCGCAGCTCATGTAGGGACCCCACCCCTTTTGTGGGTTTTCATTCTGAAGCTATCCACAACTTTACACCTGAATGAATGCCAAACCTCTCTGAATATATAAAGGAAACCTGCAAGAGCAATTTCAGTTACACAGAAGAAGCAGAAGGAAAAGATTTCATCCAGCTTTGTTAGACAGACTAAACCAGCCATGCTTCTGCCTGCCATTCACTTCTACGGCTTTCTCCTGGCTTGCATCTTCACGAGAAGCTACTTGGCTTTCAAGAACGATGCCACAGAGATACTTTATTCTCACGTTGTTAAACCCGCTGCGGCGAGCCCAAGTAGCAACAGCACGTTGAATCAAGCTAGAAACGGAGGCAGGCACTACACCAGCACTGGATCCGACCGTAACAGTGAGTATCCCACCGGCGGCACTTCCACCGCAGCCGTGGGCGGCAGCCCCGCCCGGCCCGGCCCTGGGAGCGGGAGAGGAGCCCCGGCCGGAGCCGCGCATCCCGGGCAGCGCCCCGGCCCCCCCAGCCCGAGCGCGGCGCTCCAGGGAACGGGCGCCTGCGGGAAGCCGGGCCACGGGAGATGCTGCTGGTTCCGCGCCGGGATCTGCCTCGCCAGGCGGCCTCCGAGCCGGCCGCCCTCCCACCCCCGTGCTGGGAAGTCCTGTAGGACCGGCTCTCTCGGGCAGGTTACTTCCTGAGGGAGGTTCATCCAGGAATGCCGGGTTCTATGGCATCTATCCGGCGGAGAAGCGAGATAAAGAAAAAGGAGAGGGAGGCATTTCCAGAGCGCTCGCTTTTTTGACTCACCTCCCACTGCGGGCAGGGGAGGTGTCTGGGCTACTTTTCAAGTGCAATAAAAAACTCTGAATTTTGTTCCCGCTGTTTAGTTTTACTTCCTGCCGTAGCACTTACCCGCTTAACACCTCCAGCAAAAGTAAACAAATCAGCTCGTAATTTACCTATGATCTCTGCTCTAACTTGCCTTTTTTATATCCAGTCTTTTCCTTCTGAGTTTTATGTATATAAGTGGAAACCTGCTGACTTTATCTGTTCCCTACCCTGCACACCTCCTTAAAATGAAAGAAATCCAGATAGAGAAACATACACACACACACACCAACCCGCCCGCAGCAACTTGATAAAAATAGAGTCATCCCTGGAAAGTGAAGGCAACAAGTGACACCGATACCTTTCAGCTAAGCCAGGTGTGTCAGCTTTTATGAATGCTAAAGGGTTTTAATGCACAGGAAACATCTCATCATTATGAGATTACTGGGACAGCCCAGTAGGTATTCATTGTCACTGAGCTGTCACTGGTGAAAAGCTGAGCCGGGGAAGACAGAAAAACAGAAGGAAAGACAAACTCAGATCTGTGACCAGATGCTTCCAGGTACATTCCTGAGTGCAGCTGCAGGAAAGCAAGCTTGAATCTTTTCTGCAAAGCAGGCAGTAGAGCAGCCCTGTCAATATTCCCTGGGATCAGCCTGCAGATTTACAGTCCCCTCTTCCTGCCCACCCTGAGACACAGAGGACAGGGTGAAGCAATCTCAACACAGTGCCTCAGTTCAGAACTTGCTTCCAAAAATCCAAGTAGAAACAGAAGCAGCCTGTAGCTGTGATATGTAGATGTACCTTCAAAGCCTTTTATGATTCATTCTGAAATGTTTCTAGTAATTACTTCTATTTTAAAAGCGTTAGTTAATTGCATTGTGTGTAGAATCTGTGCCGTAATTGTCCTTCGGAAAGAGGGAGAGCACAGACAGTAAAGATTGCTTATTAAAATTAAGCACACTGTGGGCGTTTATTTCAAAGTATAATTACTGAAATAAACAGTTGTGTTTATTGCAGGGTGCAGAGCCGCACATAGAGACGGGTACAAACATGCCTGTGTGAGAAGCTCTGCATGTTGGCTCTGTCAGCTGCCTGAGAGAATTTGCAGAATCCTCTATGTTACATATAATATACAGACTACTACAGTTAAGATGGTGTTCTCTTCAGGGTGAAAGGACTCCTCTGAAATTGTTACTGCTAATCATTCAAACTTCATAGGCAGAACCCCATTCTGTGGTAACTTCAGCTGTTACCACTTTTGCAGTGTCTGCTCAGAGCCGCAGAGTTCATGGGAGAGTTCAGTCCACTGTAACAATGGAATGAGAAGAAACACACTGTTTGAAATTAATTTAAAAGCATTTCAACTGTTTCCAAAGCAGTGTTTTCCCCCTTGCTAATGATCCAACATAATTGTTGTAAACATCACAGAGCAGATTCCCTAGACTGAGAACGAGCAGGAAACATTTCTTCCCTTGGGGCATTTTTTCCCTTCTAAAAGGTATGTCCCTGAGAAGAACTATAGAGAATAAAATTGCCTCTTCCACCACAACTGCTGGAGTGCATGTCATTAGGATGTCTTTATGCTGTGGGATTATCCAGAGATACCATCAGCACTTGAGGCCCTTGTGTTGGGGGACACAACAGTAAAGAGATGTCCTGTAAAGATTACAGCCTGCTTTAACTTCTGCAAAACATACCTGGTTAATGTGAAAATGACTGATTAAAGAAATCACTGCATTCTGAATCTCAGCGTTTCTTGTTCTGTACATTCTGCAGATCGCGTTCAAGTTGGCTGTCGAGAGCTGAGATCCACCAAGTACATCTCAGATGGCCAGTGCACCAGCATTAACCCCCTGAAAGAACTGGTGTGTGCTGGAGAATGCCTCCCTTTGCCACTGCTGCCCAACTGGATTGGAGGAGGTTACGGAACCAAGTACTGGAGCAGGCGGAGCTCGCAGGAGTGGAGATGTGTCAACGACAAAACTCGCACTCAGAGGATCCAGCTTCAGTGCCAGGATGGAAGTATAAGAACCTACAAAATAACTGTGGTCACGGCCTGCAAGTGCAAGCGATACACCAGGCAGCACAATGAGTCCAGCCACAACTTCGAGGGAACCTCTCAAGCAAAACCCATTCAGCACCACAAAGAAAGGAAAAGAGCCAGTAAATCCAGCAAGCATAGTACAAGTTAGAAGTCAAACGTCTTCTGCTCTCTCATCTCCCTCTCCTTGTGCCAAAATTGAACTCACCTGTAACCATTTGCTTTACCATTCTGACTGCTTAAAGACAAGTCTGCCATTGCTGTGTTCTCAGTTGATGCTACATGCTTATTGCTTTGACCAAAATCAAAAGGGGCATTCTCAGCATATGGACTTTTTGGGTGATTTTCCAAATGCTCAAGATGGGGAATAATACAAGCCTTCCAAAACCACACTATAAACTTTTACAATTTCTCCAGCCATGGAAGCAAAGAAAATTTGCCAAGAGTATTCACTGAAGTCAATTTTGTAAAATGATGCTTTGTTGTGTGTTTTCCTGAGAACATTTATCACATCTATTGCCTTTTATATCATGTTTTATGATCTTCTGACAACAGCTTAAAATACAACACCTTGTATCTGCTTTCAGATTAATTCTAAAAAAAAGTGCTTTGCATGCTCACCTTTCTCTTATCTCAGTATACCAAAAATTAAAATATGCATGGCAGCAATCAAAAAGTAAAGCTGAACAAACTATTTATTTGTTGTTGTAATTATTTAATGAGCTTTTATGTGTATTTCCCTTCAAAATTTCCTTATGTTTATAGCTTTTCATATGTATCAAAGTATTTTCCTATGATTTGGGGCTGGATTAGAACATACATTTTGTAGATAATGTAAAATAGACATTTTAGCATTTAGGTATATATATTTTAATTTTGAACATTCATAGACTTAGGTGTCATTTTGACATAACAACATAAAAACTGTATTTTTCATTCTTCATCTTGTATTATTTTTGTTTAAAAAGTGTGCAATCAAAAGACAGATATGACTTCCTTTCAAATTAATTGGTTTCTGTTTTTTTTTTACAAAAATAAACACTGCTAAAAATTATATTGTCTGGCTTTCTGTATGAAAATGCACACATTTCAACCAGTCACAACACTTAAACTTAAAAAAAGGGGAGAATATTATTTGGTTTAAAAAGTCTATCCATAAAATTGAACATTGAAACAATCGTTCTCCATGTAAAAATCTTATATGACCGTTTAACAGATGGTGCTTATTAATGGTCCAAGTCAGGTTCTTATTTAACAATTCTCAAGCTCTAGATTTCAGAAGAAGTGTATATTTGAGAAATTTTACAAGCTAGTGAGACACCACCATTTTTTTCTTTTCATTAGTAACGATCAAGCCAGTAAAATGGTATAAATTACAAATGGTTTCATTTTTTCTATAGAACCAATAGCGTCCTGCACTTTTATTCACAAATTCTGATGGAATGTATCAGAAAATTAGTAATTAATCTACTTTTCAACACACAGTGCGTGAATCACCTGTTCTTAATCTTTCAAGATGTATTTAAACACTGTGGGCAAGATTTCATCATGGGATTCTGCTGTTCTTAAATCATTAACTTTTACAATCCATTTGCACCCAAAGTAAAAATTACACAAGAGAAGAGTAATGAAAAATCTTACCTGATAAGGTCTCACCCAAGTTCTCTTTGACCTTATTTTTATCTCATCCTGTTTTGCATTTTAATTCCAAAAGATTCATCATTAAGTTCTTGGCAGAGATCTTGGTCATTAGTATAGAACTGTTTGAAAATCACTGCTGCTGCCTGACTTGACTAACTGAATCCTAATTTTTATTGACAAAATATAATGATTTTTCCTCGAAGTTACTTTCAAGAATTCACTTTAAAATTTGCCATATGTAAAAGAGAGGTACACTTTTTTTATTCAATTTTAAGTGATCCACATGGTAGTACAGTTAAAAACCCCCATGGCATTAATGAACTAGTTGTTTCAAATTCAATTTTGACTGTGAAAATATCAAAATGATGAGACCGGAGACCATTTATACTTAAATTCTCTGATCTTAAAGGTGCTTCTTTTAAGCATAAAAGGAGAGATGATGAATAAAGGAGTTAGCAGGGAGAGAACTGAAATGACATTGCTGCTAGGCATATCAGTTCAGCAGACGTAGAGATTTTTTTATTATTTTAACAGACATTATAGTCTCATTCAATCATTTCATGACAGAAAATTTTTTTCCAAATGCCAAACATCTATCTATTTTTAAATTGCTATCCAGCTACTTATTCAAGATGATAAAACACAAAATATTGAGATAATGGACCAAAATATAGCCAATTTCAATGCCAACAGTGACTAAAAATCAGTAAAGCTACTCTCCCTGGTCTGTGTTTAATTTCCAGAAATAAGAAGGATGAAAAAACTGCACATCTTTCTCATAACTTTTCTTCAGCAATGATGCTGGACTGTAGGAACAAAATACATGTTTAATATCAGTTTACATATAGAAATAGGGATAATAACTTGTAGATTGTCCTTTTATGCAAAACTACCAAAAGGGGAATTATCTGGCACACTTCTGCTAAAATGACTGTGGAATTTTGCTAGACAGGCTATAGAAAGACCATGGGGCCCATTTCTAAGTCTGGCATATTTGAGAGAACATAAGGGAAGCCAGCAGGAGCTGTGTCCATCAGAAGCAATTTAATTTTGACGTGCCACTTGAGTTAGCTAAGGTCTCTTCTTTGGCCACAACTGGCCTTTTGTGGGAGAGATCTGCAGGAAAGCAGCACTAGAAATGTGTTAATGTAGATTTTTCGGAAGGAATAATGTTACTCTGTGATGAAGCTTGTAGCTCCAAATGCTTCAATGTGGCCTATACAGCCTGCCTTCTGTTTCATCCTGTTACATGTGAACTCACAGGGGTCTACCCACGAATCCAGACAAAAGGCATTACACAAGTACATCTAACTAGTTTCTTGTGGAGAATCTCTAACATGTAAAATTTCAGTGGGCAGGATATGGGCCATTGCTCTTGAGGAGGTCAGTGGCCAAAGTTTCTCAAAGATTCAGAGAGTATTTGCTTAAGAGCATTGCTTAAATTGAAATATTTTTAGACATGATAGATCTCAAGTTTGCTTCTGAATTAAAAAGGAAAGACAAGCATGTTAAAATTTTCACCTGAAGTATTAAGTCAGATACTAGAAGTATGTAAATGTTTTGAAAAAGTACAATGTAGAGACAGATTAAATAAATTTTTCATGCATTAGACTATAAATAGTCTAGATTTATTACACTAAAATTATATAGAAGTTGACTTTCTCAGTGATGTTCAATCATATAGGCAGATCAGAATTCCAAATGCTTTCTTAAAAAGCATTTCAAAACATCTAAAAAAGAACCTAATAATTTTAAAATTTCTCATACTTGCTTCTTTAGAAAACTAAAAGTGAATAAATTAGGAATAATCTGTTAATCTGCCATCACTATTTCATTGCTTTTGAGTTGATGAAATCTGCTCCAAGCTAAGGGGTAAATTGTTTTATAATGAGTGGAAATCAATTTTCCTTAGACATTACTAGAAACAAACTTAGCCAGATGCTGATTGTTTTGATAGCACGGAGGCACTCAGAGGCACACTTCTTAGAGGCAGTGGTAGATAGTATGTGTCATTAAAACATTTATCAACTGTGGAAGTCATAAGGGCCTGACACTTGCAATCTAGACTAGAAAGGCCCTTAACAAGTTTATTTATTCAGTTATTTAATAATAGTAACAAATCTGCTGCTCTCGCCTTTCCAGCAGCCTTGGAATCAAAGTCACCCAATCCAAGCTCAGTCATTTGTTTGGAAATAAAGCAGACATTTGAATAACAGCCTTCAAAATACCTAACAGATTTCTGCTAGTAAATCACTTTAGTCCTTCCAACCTTGACCTTTATATCCTTCCTGAAGAAGTACAACATTAATCAAGAAAGGACTGTTCAATACATTCCACTGTGAGAGTCTTGTTGCTACAGTATTAACCTGGAGGTGTTCAGTTGAAAATTATAAGGAGTCCTTAGAGTTGGAAGGTATCCTATTCTCATGATGCATTTCCTTTCCCGGAGGCCAGGCAAGGGGCTTTGATTTTAAGTTCATTGACATACATATAAACATCACTCCAGGCTAAACCTGAAAATTCTCTAGAGATTTATGAGCTAAGCAGACATTCTGTCACTGGATTTGCTAATTTTGCCTGAACGTCGCCCCCACAACAAAAAGCCTGCCCATGCATCTTTCTGAAAGATATCCAGCCTTTCAGCCCACTCCTTCTGTGAGTTAGGTGGACTGACACACTAGGAAAGTGTGATTTACAAGAGATATTGCCTACCACTGAGTTACTATTCAAACATCTACCTCACTCAACATTTCCATGGCAAGAAAATACTCTTAATTTTTAATTAAGGCTTATTGAACAATATGCCACGAAAATAAGTAGTCTCTACGAATTGCTGAGAGAAATCTTTAGAAACACTGGACTGTAACTCCATTTTGGGAGTTTGCATTTTCTTACCTCCCAATGGTTTGACATGAAAAGTGAAAAGAGGTGATGCTACATTACCTGAAGTTCAGGCCTTCTTAATGCTTCTTTACAGCCACAGAGAAACACAGAGGATGTCTCAATAGAAATGAAAATCTGGACAAATTCTTTAATAGGGATATTTGTGGAATATGGTACTTCTTGAATGTAACGGAAAGTGAAATAAAATAAAATAAAATAATTCAGCTATCAGAAAAAAGGCCTAAATCAAAATCCCCTGAAACGATAATATAGCTCTGTTTACTAAATTGTAATGGTAACTTCTGTCAAAAAGTAATTTTTACTACCATCTGCTTAAGTAAAAAATACTTCGAACAATGTTTTGAACACTTTGTTTATTTCTTGTCCCCTGCTCTATTTTAGTATAGTACAATAGTACATAATTGTTTCATTGTTTAAACTCTTAGCTGTTCTGAATTACATTACTATAACACACTTTTTGATACATAAATATTTAAAATCTCTTTTTAGAATGTCTGGATGTATTATTTTTTAATTTTGACTACTGAGAGGAAAAGCAATGCTGACTTGGCTTAGGAGTTCCACATTTGATTTGTTTTGTTAGGCCCAGTGAGAAGTGACTTAGTGAAGAAGCTGTAAAGCAACTTAATAAATGCATAAACTATTCTGTGAAGCCTGATGTTTGGTTGGATAACGAAGAGCTATCCAGGCACAGTCATTAAAGCTCTTTTATTTAAAACAGTAGAGAATTGAGAGAGGGCCTAAGGAAAAAAGTACTTGCCTAGCCCTACCACAAGAACAGCCACTGAGAAATGGAGTGACTATGCAAAAACACTCTGCAGCACTAAGACTTTGTTTGAATTGCAGCTGAAGCAAGTTTAAGCATCTGTGGCTTGTTAGATTATTATTTTATTTATTTGCTTATTTATTTACTCATTTACTTTGGGATGGGTTGGAGAAAGCCTTTTTAGATTCCCTATGGCCATTAAGTTGGGATAGAGAACAGAGGTCTGAGTGTTTCTAAAATGCAAAGCTGCAAAAATTTTGGTTTTAGCAAGGAACACTTGTTTTTGGTGTATTTTTGTTGTCTTCATTGAAAAAGCCTGCTAAAACTTTTGCCTTTGTGCATCTTGATCGCAATTTTTAGGACACTAGCCAGAACAGCTTATAGCATCTGGGAACTGGTTGTATCACTGCGCTGCATCTGTTTTCAGATATTGAAATGCCTGAACCTAGGTATGTCTAGAAGAGGAGAAAGAAGAGAAGATGGATCAAAATAAAGGAACAAAACGACACGTGAAAGACAGCTGTGTGTTCTTCATTTTCTTCTATCCTCACAACTTTTCACGAGACTTCAAAAGACTAGCTCCATCTGCAGATTGCCAAGCCCACTAGCCCATGAACATTGCTACCCCTGGGATGTAGCAGACTGTCAGGTCTAAATACACATGGCAGAAAACCATGTCTGACTGTCCCTGTGCTTTCACTTCCCATGCAAAGGGAAGAATGCACAGCACAGTGTGTCTGTCCTGTTCCACACTGAACTAGGGAGACTTTAGAATCTGCCATCTTCACAGAAATGCACATTCCACTGCACTGTTCATATCTTCTGGTGAGTCACCACAGCCTCCTTTTTCTGAGGAGAATGAATACTGCCTAAGCTGACAAGATTCATGCACAGGTTTCCTAGAAAGCTATCAGTCTGCGACCCACCTGGACTTCCTTGTTGAAGCATTTGGCTGAAAATCTTGCTTACCACCTACATAAAATACATCAAATATCATATACATGTATAAAATTACTGTAATCAGATTTGTAAACAAGACCATCAAGAATAAACTAGTGAGTTACACATAAAACCTCTTCTAGGTGTTACGCAACTACTGTCCCCATATTTTGTTTTCATCTTTTTGTAATTTTTATGAATCTATATCTTCAGGGAGATATTACATATAAATCTTATATGTAATATCTCCCTGAAGAAAATGTTTGAAACATCTTTTGCCCAGAATAAAGTAAATATTAGGGATTTCCATTTTTATTTGCTTAATTTAATACTTCTTGGCATACATCTTTCATAAAAGCCCACATTTGACACACTGTTCAAGCCACTGGCTGAATCTTAAGAACATAGTACTTTGTGGTAGTCTTAACTCAAATACTGCAGTCCCCTGCAAATCTGTTCATTTCTGCCCTTCCCTTTGAAACTTCTGGCTCTAACAAAATCAAATCCTCTTTCTCATGGTGTTTCAATGACCAGGCTCGTTTCTTTACAATATTTACATTACTTGTCCCACAATTCCTTTTCATACACACACCACACACACACACACACATACACACACACAGAAGGATGCATTAGTTAATCAATTTTCTGAAGGATTCAGTACCAAAGAAAAAAATTATGAAAAAACATAATAGTATTGGCTCAGGTAAGTTCCAGGAAGAATTTTTGAAATAAAATGAGTTGGACTGCAATACTCAGAAAAACAGTAGCATGATAAAGAGCATTTTTCATCAAGTAGTTGGTTTGCATCCAGCTAGATTGGTATGTTGGAAAATGGTTAACCTTTGATGGTTGCTCAGCAGTGTATGCTAAACAAGCTGAGTCTCTGTATAAATTGTTGGATGACAGGTAGCCACATTGCTGCAGTTGGGAAAAATCTGTAACCTTGAGCTTTCTAAATATTGAACGGGATCAAAGGATTGACCCTTTCCAATCTGACATTTTCATGCTAGAACTGCAAAAGTCAGCAAAAGGTAAGGCAAAGGATTAGGACAAGACCACTGGTTTTAGGGACTACCATCCTGCATGTTTTGCTCACTATAAAGCAACTGTTTGGAAAGAGAAAAAAGATTCACAAACCTTACCACAAGGCAGACTGCATTTTAAGGTACATTCCTTTACCAAAAGGGTTAGAAATAGCACTAAAAAAATCAAAAGAAGAGGAGAAAAAGAACTACTTGCACGTGATTGTTTTTTCTAATGTATACCATATAAAGACACAAGTCTTTATATGGTATACATATAAAGACTAAGTCCAGTTTTCATGTTGGATTGTACCTTGCCTTGTCTGCTGCAAGTTCAGTTCCCAATGGAATAGTTAGAACCAGTCTTCATTTACTGAGTAAAAACTGACATGGACAGAATCCTATATGAACCCTGCCAAACTGATTTCATCTATATTTCTTAGACATAGGGCGAATGAATAACATTCCTGGTATTTTTAAAATAAGGACCATTATTAACATGACAAGGGATGCAGAAACAATGCTTTGAGCACAGCAATTAACAGTAAAACTTGTATACCTATACATACCAAATCTGCAAATTTTCATTGGTGTTATTTGATTGTCTCAATCACTTGAAGTTTGGTGAACTGTTTATTATTCCTTCACAAACGTTCCATGGAAATAACACAGAAGATGTGTATGATAATATACACACATCAAAATTAAAACAAAGATTCAGAGCCATGAAAATCCCAACTTTATTCCAAATCTAACTTCAACTCATATATTTTCTAATGTTTCATTACATCATTCTATATCACTGGCATCTTGACATCTGTGGCTCAACACCACTTAACCATAGACTATGTCTGCTTTGAATCATCTTGGGGAAAGAAACTACAGTCTTTCCTCAGAGGCAACTGTTATTTTAGTCATGACTGGATATCTGTCAGAAATAAACATTTCCCTTTTTATTGACCTGATAGGGCACTATCCTGATGGCTGGTGTGTCTCTTATGTCACAGTGACAGAGAAGAACAGTCATAGCAATTTCCATCCCTCAACTTGCATGTCTTCATTAGTGTCACCATCCAGGGCACTCTGACAGCCAATGACTCTAAACCACAGCTCCTATACACAGCACACTACATGGTGATGTTAAAGCTGAGATAGGCCTACCCAAGCCTGGCATTACTGAGCATGTGACCAACACACCTAGAATCTACAAAGACCCTTCCAGAGCCAAGTGTCTAAGACTAGTCAGCCATTTCTAATTAAAAAATATGAGGTCTCCATTTCATTGCCTACTTGCCAAAGCACTTCCCAAAGCAGTAGCAGTCTTTTTTCAAGTATTTAACATTTCTGAATTTCAAAAATTCTCCTGAAGTCAAGGAATTTCACTCTCATGAATTACTGGATTACATACTATAGGGTAATTCTCTTATCTTTAAATTCTTTTACTTTGTGTACACAAAATACTAATCAGCTCCTGAAATAACCTTCCTCATCCCAGAGGCCTAGATGATTATCAGATAGAGAATGGATAAACACTTCAGGGGAAATATAACATTTTAAGGTGAAGCTTTAAAATGTATACCAAACATCAAAATCAATGTGTGTCAATTTTTTTCTAGCACTTGCACAGCACACAAGCAAGATGCTTCCTCTATGTCTCAAGTACTCATAGAAAAAATTTAGTTATTAAAACCATGTAATACCATGTCAAATGGGTTTACACATGAAAAGAACACAGGACACAACAGGTGAAGTGCAATGCATGTTTTTCAACATACGTACAATGACATGCAAGCATGAAAACACTCCTTTGTGTTCAGAGACCACATTTCCTTTACATTTCTAGCATTAATATTCTCTATTTACACTTCAACTATTAAAAAATATATTTTGCAGAATTGCCTATGAAGGAAATAGCACTCAGAATTACCCTTAGGGATCTGATCTATAGGTGGCTCTACATACACTGCATATAAGGCATGTAAGCAGTCTTTGATATTTGATAGTCAACATTCACATAATTTAAGTTATGCATGTGTGTAACTCCCTTGCTGTACATGCTGGTTTTATCTCAGTTCCTCATACCAATAGGAGCAAATCAATAGCACAACACTTTATCTAAGTATTCCACACATCTATAGCATCTTTCATCAAAGAATCTCAGACCAAGAAATAACCCTTATCAGTCATATTTGTAAAAATATAACTATATATATATGCTAATGTGAAATAAGATAAGGTTTCCCTAAAGGTACTAAATATGCTTTGGAAAGAAAGTATTTTTGTCATTTTCAACATTGCCCCATCTATTATACTGCCTCAAGCTCTATGTTCCCTATGACACTATATTAATTTGGAAACCACTGTCACCACAGAGCAAATACTTCAAGGCAGCTGCTGTGCAACAAAGATTGAAACAGTGAAGATGCAAGTCAGTCTAAAAGGACCATGTGGAGGGCTGATCAGCCCTCAGACTCAGGCAACAACTAGAAAATTGTGAAGAGTATAAAATAAAATTGGTACACATTTTTTTTTCTAGTGATCAATCAGAACTGAAATAAAATATCTGGGAAAAAAAAAAAGCAAGCTTTCCATGAAACCTAAGACTTGGAGATCTTGTGCAAAGTGCTACAAATAGCAACAGACATGCAAGATAAAAACTGAAATTCTATCCTTTGGGGGGCTTCCTAATCTCTTTAGATAGGCAAGGAACCCGTGTCAGTTTCTGTAAACAGTGACTTCCATGATTTGAGACAGTTATCGGTGACTTCAGGAGAGCCAAGACTGCTATCCTATTTGAACACAAAAACTGTCTAAAGAGAACTGGCATTCCACTTCCTTCCTTACAGCTCTGGATGTTCATTTTATGGCTTGCCACCACTGAAGTAAAAATTTATATATCTGGAAAAAATTAGTGAAATACAATCCTGCAAACACAAGGTTCTGGTTAAAAGCCTGCACAACTGCTCAGCGTGGTACAGATACCATGCTAGCTTCAAGAAGGGCTCTCAGATTTGTAATATTTTTATCATTATGTTGTCTTCTAGAGATCTTGCACCTCCACAGCATATTGTGGGGTTTTTGTAATTTTGCTTTTGCAATTGACTTTAACTTGTAAAATATATTTCAATTGCATGCATTTCCTTTTAGGACACTAGTGAACCTTGCTGCTTGTCAGGAAAAGGCCAATTCATCTTATTTTGCCTGCATTAAAAATAAAATGCTTCAAGAGTTTTGAAGAAGGACAATTTCTCAGCTATACCCCATCTACAGAAGACTCAACTGCAATTTTAAATTAAGAAATTTTATTCTTACACTATTTTTTTCCACAAAAGCCTTTCAGAATGATATCTATCACTCCTATAATGTAATGTTCTCTAAAAATGCTATTATGAGTTTCAGTCGTAGAAACAGATGATTTTTTTCCCCCAGCAGTCAAATTGACAGGTGTATTTCACTACTGTAATTTGATACCAATTTGTACATATCTTCTTTCTCCACTAAAAAAAAAAGGAAAAAAAACCCCACTTTTCAAACATATGATTGGCATATTTACTGCATAATTGCAAACTACAACTGTGGTTTCAGATGTTATACCCCTGCACAGAAATGATAGATTAGCCCGCTCTTTACTTGCTTTGAGGTAAATGATGCCTCTGTCCCTTTTTATCCAGAAAAAAACTGTGCAAAATTGTTCTTCCAATATGTGTGAATTTACATTTTACCCACTTCCAATGTTTATGCATGAGCATGCACATATAGGCACAGCAACTAAAATATTATATTGATTAAATACAAAATGTGTAATGGAATGGAACTGAAGATAAATTATGTATTCACAAAGTGTTGCTGCATTCACAAAGTGCTTTACTCCATGTTAATAACAAATGAATATTAAAAAATGTAAACCCCCAAATCCTGTTTTTTTTTAATTCATGGTAAAACATAATATAAATCTATAAGAATGTTAAATATGCTCTTCCTTCCATATAATTGTCTAAGAAAACAGGAAAAAAAAAAGGAGAAATAGCAGTAGCAAGTTCAGTATAACCAAAATGCCAAGAATCTGACAGGCTTCTGGAAAAATTACTAGGGGCTATCAACACAAGTCAAGAATCTGTTGACTCCAAAGGGACTGTGCAAAGCATGTGAACTTCAGAAACATTTCATGTTCAAGTGCAGCCAAAAGCAGCTTCAAAGTGCTTTTTGGCTGGATTGTAAAATCTCACCATGATATACAACAGATTTGATGACACTGAAGTCTGCATCCACCAAAGTCCATCCATCAAATATAATTTACTCTTGATTGATCAAGTGTAATATCCCTAGCATAGTATGGGAAATGGACTTCAGAGCAATAACACAACCAAATTGGCACATGTTCCTTCACAGAAATTAATATTAATGAATGAGAAGAAGTGGAGAAACACTGGCTGGACAAGAAAGAAGATACTGGGCACAACAGATTGTGTGTGTAGGTGATGACATACAAAACCACAATGTCAAGAAGGAAGGGGAAAGTAGTTCTGAAGGCTGTTTTGGTGTTGGGAATGTCTTACTTACCCATTCCTCAGAACTCATGTACAGTGTGAGAAGCCATGGAACTAGAAAGAACTTATTTTGTTCCTTATAGGAAGGCAAACCAGAGGTGTGGTTTTTATGAATGAATGCATGATGACCTGAGGCAGGAATTCAGAATACGTTACACCGAAAAAACGGAAAAATGGGCATGCTGCAGAATAAGCTTCCATTTGTGTAGAACTGCTGCAAGAAAAAATCAGAATCTAAGATGATCGTGGATATTAGAGGTGCCTAGCTTAGGAAGAAAAATTAATTTTGGGCATCTAATAATAATGAAATGATGCTGACTCACAGTACAAACTTGGAAGTCCTGAAAGAGACAACAGACAAATATATGTCATCAGTCAGGAATTAGATAGTGAAATGCTTTCCAAGAAAAGAAAATAAAACACCTGCTAAAAAAGAACATAAACAGTTTAATATAGTTGCTGAGCCAATGGATTTTTAAAAAAAAATCCCACATGCTGAACTGTCCTGAAGAGAATGAGACCAGCACCCGTTAGGAGGAAGGCAGGTCAATTTCTAGCTAATTCCGTCTCTGATGAAAAGTCTCCATTCCAAAAGCTTGACACCTCAGCATGTAAAGTGCCTGTGCTGTGCATGACTTTCCTGCTACTGCAGGTATCAAGAAAACCTGTGAAGTCTTGCCTTTGCTAGGAGGCATCACTTCACTCCTATTGTATGACTCCTACTTATAATGCCTCTGCAAGCCCATATGATCATTTTACTCCAGTCCACAGCTGGCACTGGCAAAGCAGCCCAGCTGGCACATGAACTTTCATGCTTACTCCTCAGAAAGGTCTCTGTATGTGTTTTTCTTAGGTTCCTCTGAACACAACTAAGACAACCCTGAAAAGCTTTAAATAAGCTATCTTCTCAAAGATATAAAGACATTTTGCAGACTCTAAAGACTTTGATCATTTTAGGATAGCCTGCATATAAGACACTGATTTTTTCCTAAAAATAATGTCAAAGAGGCAAGGGCCAGGGCCCTGAGTACCCCCACCTTCAAGCCTGGATGACTGAGTTAAGGAGTCCAACTTGTCAAATACAACACAGTCCTTCCACTAGTAAGAGCTGTAATGAAAAAGCTAGAAGCAACCCTCTTCTCAACCCTCCTTCCCTTGCTTTGCTTTGGGAGTACTTTTAAGCAGTTTTTACTGTTGGCCTCCTATGTCTGCACCTATGTCTGATGCCTCCCTGACCTTGATCCACACCCACTGGCTCAGGTTCCTGGCTTGCCCTGTCAACTGCCACCTCACTAAGGCGATCACCAGGCTGTGCCTCCTCTACCATTTAATGGGTATCAGCCCTGGGAATTTTCCAAACATGTCTCAGCCATCACTGCTTACAGTAACACCATGAGACGAGCTGGAATATCCCAGATCCTTGCAGTGAATTGACTACTACTGAGTTTTACCTGTGGGTGCTGGTTGATAGTGGTTGAATATGAGCCAGGCAGCCAAGCCATATTGGCTTGTATCAGAAATAGCGTGTGGTAGTCTCGCTATTCTTGGCACTGGTGAGGCCACACCTAGAGTGCTGTGTCCAGTTTTGGACCCTTCACATCAAAAAAGATATTGAGGTGCTGGAGTGAGTCCAGAGAAGGGCGAAGAGGCTGGGGAAGGGTCCGGAGCAGAAGTCCTGTGATGAGTGGCTGAAAGAGCTGGGGAATGCTGCTTAGCCTGGAGAAGGCTCGGGGGAGACCCCATCACTCTCTACACTGTCTGAAAGGAGGCTGGACTCAGGTGGGAATTGGCCTCTTCTCCAGGGTAGCAAGGGACAGAAAAGGAAATTGACTCAAGTTGCAACAGGGGAGGTTTATGTTGGATATTAAGAAAAAAATCTTCACTGAAAGAGCTGACATTAAAACGGGATGCCCAGGGAAGAAACAGAGTCCCGATCCCTGGAAGCGTTCCAAAGGTGTGTGGATTTAACACTTGGGAGTGTAGTTAAACGGTGAATACGGCCAGGCTGGGTTAACGACTTGTCTCGACGACTTTAGAGGTCTTCCAGCCTTAACAATTCCAATATGATCCTATTCCAATCCCCCCCTCCTAGGATGTAGGGAAACAATCATCACATTTCAGCAGTGTTCCCAACCAGCCTCTTGGGCTCTCGCGAGGACGCAGGGCCCAGGGTTCCGTCTGCTTTTCCCTCAGCGCCACTGGCGCTGTGTTTATGCCCTCACTAACACAGACTCCCCGACCGCGTTCCGCGACTCCCCGGCTCCCGGCCGGACCGGGCGGGACGCGCCTCCCTCGCCCCTCAGCGCGGCCCCGCCCCGAGCCACCCGCGGGCCGGGCATTTAAAGGGCCCATGGCGGCCGTGTCCGGGCAGTGTCTGTGCGTGTGGCGACCGCCCTGCCGCGCTGCCCCGGCCGCTCCCTCATCGCCGTCCGGGCGTTCCCGCGGGGCTGCCGGGGCCCAGGGGAGCTTCTGCGGGGGCTCGCGTAGCGCGGTGGGGGGGAGCGGTAGGGCCCGGTGTGCGCCGAGGGCAGGCGAGCGGGCGGGCGCTGGATTCTTTGGATCGCGGACGTCGTGGGCGAATAAAACAGGCGGGCGGGCGGTTGCGCTGTTCCTGCCGCGGGGGGCGCGGAGCGGAGCAGCCGGGCCCGGCGTAGATGGAGACCCGCAGCCGCGGCGCCGCGCCCGGCGGAGTGTCGGTGTCGGCCGTGCTGCCGGCGGGCGGGAGCGGGGAGCGCCTGGGCGGTGCCACCCCCAAGCAGTTCTGCGCCGTGCAGGGGAGGCCGCTCGTCAGCTACGCGGTGCGGGCCATGGAGAGGTAACGAGCCCGGCGCCGCTCTGCTTCCGACCGCGCCCCGCGGGCTCCTGCCTGCCCGTGCCGGTCCTCGGGCCCCCGAGAGCCGCGGGCAGGCCCCGCTGCCCTCGCCTCCGGCTCTGGGCACTAAGAGCGGGTCTAGTTTGCCTTGCTGTTACTCCGTCCCTCCCCGCCCCGTCACACCGGGAAGGGAACGAGGTGTGCCTGGGCCCCCTCACCTGGGACTAAGTCCCGGGCGGGAGCTGGCGCTTCCCCCACCCCAGCCTGGCTTTATCGCCGCCATCCCGGGTGGCTCTCCGCCCTCCTTCCCCAGCCCTGTCCGTGCTTCGAGGCTGTGCCGCATTCTTTGGCTCTTGGAGATCATCTGTTCCAGCCTACTCAGCCTCGAAGCTCGAGGGTTTGTGTAGCTGCAGTGGTGGTTTGGTGAGCTATGAGCCCACCGCAGCTGTTGGAGACAGTCATAGGACTATCCATCAGCCCTGAAAGATCTGTTCTGCCATTGGAGGTGGTCTTTATAATGTCCAAATGCCTTGGAAAATTATCCACTCCTCATGATGGGATCAATGAACTCACTGATGTGCAGCACTGCATTATGCTCCACTATTGCGCATGGTAAAACACCTTGCATCAGCAGGAAGTTTGAAAGAAAAATGTTTAAGTTATAGTCGCTGGACTAGGAGCTTGCGGCTTATGTAGTGTGAAGGTGCAAGTGTAACTTTTCCATGCTTATGTTGTAGTGATACCTCAAGGATTCATGGGTACAAATTTAAAGATGGGAAATTTAGGTTAGGTGTTAGGAAGAAATTCTTTGCTGTTAGGGTGGTGAGGAGCCAGAACAGGTTTCCCCAGGAGGTTGTGGATGCCCCAACCCAGGAAGCATTCAAGGCTAGGTTGGATAAGGCCTTGAGCAGTATGGTTTACTGGGAAGTATCTCTGCCCATGTCAGGGAGATTGGGGCTCAATGATCTTTAGGGTGCCTTCCAACCTTTAACATTCTATGATTCTGTGTTGGAGCAAAGGATTAAAGTAATGGGATTTCTTAGCAGCCAGGTTTTTCCTTTCCATAAGGCTGTTCAGTTCTAGGCATGTGGCTGACAGTTAATATATTATTGTCAAATGTTAACATAATGTAAGTCTTGTATCTAGCGTCATTTGAAACACTGCAGGTTGGAGCAGAGAGTGTCAAGGGGAATTCTGGATGTGTTGCAGTAACCTGTAGGAAAACAAACCTTTAGATTTTTAGAGAGAATAAATGGGGAGTACTGGAGGTTGGTGAAAGAAGTAAAATTGCCAGCATCTCCCAAAGTTCTTAACACATGGAAACTTGTACAACTTCAGGATTGGGACTCTTTTTCCATTGCCACCCAGGGAGGCTTCCCTCAGGTCACTTGTTACTTTATGAAAGAAATACTGCTTATTTTCTTAATTTAGTTTTCAACCGCAGCCAGTTGCAAAGCTAAGCACATCAGTAAGTAAAGCGTCGAACCCAAAGCTTGCCACAGCTGTAATTTCTGCCAAAATGTCATGGGAATCTACAGAGAAGAATTATATCCTCACTCAATGTATTTGAGACCTGGAAAAGAGAACAGAGTGAGGTTTGGGAAGGAAATGTTATGCATCTAAAAACAAATAATCTTTATATTTACTGCCAGTAGGCTCTGAGAAAATAGCTGTACTTTAGAGCAGCAGTATTATATTTGTCCTAAAGATGCAAAAAATTAGGTTGATTTCTTGTGCAGTTCAGCCAAGTTGATTGTGACAGTAACAACTTGGTGCTTTTGCTTAGAAGCTCAATAACCCCTGCCAGTGCTCTGTCCGGCAGAGCTTCCTGCCACCTCTGCTGAATTGGAGTGTTGATTGGTATAGACGTGTATGAGGAGCTGGGAACAGATGTACTCCAAAGCTTGGGATGGCTTTCATTTTCATCTCAACACTTTTCCATCTGGCTCTGAAACTTTGAAGGATGTACCTTGTTCTCACTTTGTGCATGTGTTAGCATAAGCATGTAATATTGAGGAACTGCAGTTTATCACATAATCTACCTAGAAATGGCAGATTTTGTGTTCAGCTTGATACTATATCTTGTGTTTGTTGTTTACATGATGTAACTGAATGGGTCATTGACTCACTAGCTTGTAATTACTTCTGTTGAACTGGACATCTCAGCTGGTGTGACTACAAAAGAGGTAGCAGTGTATAGACAAAAATACACGAGCAGTTCAAGGATGTGCAGCTATCTTTGCACGTGCTTTTAAAAGATCAGTAGAGGAATATTTTTATGCTGTTCAGCTGAAAGTAGTGAGACTCTTAAATATCAATGTGGGAAAAATGGGCAGCTGAGACAAGAGCAGACATGAATGAATAAGCACTGCATCCTGTTGTATAGGATAACAACATGTGGAACATTGGCCTGCCAATAATAGTCACAGATGATACCCTGAGGAAGAGGAGGTGAACAAAACCAGGGTAAGAAGAAATTGTTGGTTTTAATTGCCACTGCAGTGGCACTGATAGGAAGGTCAGGCCCTACCTTCAGGCTAAAATTAAAGTGTGTTAGAAAACTTAAATGTCTCTTTTTCCCATTGAATTTGTTCCTGCTTTTGTTGAGCTATTGCAACAAGTTCCACTGATTTAGAATGGCATTCCTTGTTTTTGCTTCTGTAACAACTAGCAGAGAGAGTTTTTCCTTCATTTGATTTCTTTTTGGTGTATGTTTGTTAGAATAGAACTTTTTCAATTATTTTTCTGAGGCAGGGAGGAATCTTAGCTCTGTATGCACACATACATGCATATCTTACTGATCTGTAGAGAGGAAAATAAACTAAGGTAAAGATTGATTTTAAAGTAGTTTTGGAAAAATAGGCTGCTGCTATTCTTGCTGTGCTCATATTTCACTAGTTGTTGCAAGTACAATGAGTGGTTATAAAAGAGAAAAGCAGAGCTGATATCTTCACTGTCAGAATTAAAATTTTCCATAAAGGCTTCAGTCAGCTTTGTTTTCTTTATTGTAGTATCTTAAAATGGGGGAGGTCTTGAAAAATCCCCTGGGGAAGCTCCCAAAGAAGCTTCCCTCTTTGGAAGTGTCTTGCATAGTGATTTGCCAAGTGTTTTTCTCCATTGACTGATGCATATTCACTGGCTCTATAGGTCACACAATTACAGTTTTGTTAAATGGATCTACTCTGATACTTCTTTTTGTCCAGTTGTCATTAGCTTTTTTTTTTTTTTTTGAAATGGCTTATGAGCAAAAAATAATTACAGCAAATTTTATGGAGGTATCTTTTTTATCACGTCTGACTCTTAAGGAACATTTTATTTCTGCAAAAAATTGAGTGGTTTCTGTACATGAGATCCTCCAAACTTTCTTAATCTACTGTAAAAGCTTCCTGCTTCCATTTTTGTACTGTAAGAGATACATTTGTATGAATATGTTGTTTCATATATTAATAAATTTGTAACAAAGCTTTTATGAAGCAAAAGGAAGTTACACTGGCATTCAGGAAATGGATTTTCTTCTTGATGCTTCTTTTTCTCATTTGGTTTTTAATAAGGTTAGCAAAAGTAATATAATGATTTATCTTGCACCTCTGAAAATTCTGTGACAGTGAAAGATCCTGTCTAACACTGCTAAAGCCATCTCATCAGTGACTGCCTGGTTCTGGGCTTGTTTTGCTGGTCTCAGTAGGTTATATTGAAGAGTTTTTTAGTGGCAGTGTAAGAGTTGCAAGAGATTGAGTGTGGGTATTTGAGTCTTATATCAGATTTCAGCACTGGTTTCTATGTGAGTCAAGTGGTAGGGGGTTAAATCTAGGTCACATTTGTACCTTAGCATGCCATTTAGGTGATACAGTTTCAAAGTGGGCTTGTTTCATTTCCTCTGCAGCCTGTGTTTTGAAGGAATAGCTTAATCTGTTGTAGAGTTAATGAGCTCCCCTAGTTTCAGTTCTAGCTCAGCTACTCTAAGTGTTTACACTTCTCTTTGAAATTTACTGGAACAATACTATGCTAGGCAGTAAGTCTATATGTAGGTGATGATGAGGAGGATAGCTGCAGGAAAGAAACATATAGTCCTTTCTGCCTCATTGTTTGCTTTCTGCTAGCATTGGGGTCCTCCCAAGGCAGAGGTAGAGTGACTGTAACTGGGCATTTGGTCAGACTTGATTTTCCACTTTGGAACCACAGCCTGTCTTGTATGGAAGCATTAGACTTGTGTGTTGTTAAAGCATGTTTGAGTAAGCATTGTGAACTTTTTCATGGGTCATGCTGATTCTTTCTGAAGCTTGATCCAGTATTACAGTTATGAAATTGAAATGGTGTTTTTAAACTGGATTGGAGCAGTAAACTGGAAAATCCAGTAAACTGGAATCTACGCAGTCCTGAGTAGTTTATTATTTTAGTGTGAAATGTTTCTGAAGGAAATGATGTGACAAATTAAGGGAGGGAAAAAGGATTCATTTATTGCCAGATTGAGTGTATACTACTTCTTTCTACTTCTTTAAAACATTTTGCAACAGTTCCATAAGCAGATCTTCAGAAGTGCTAGCAACTGTGTGGTGCACAGCTCTCATTCATTAAAATTTGTAGCACACTTTACTGGATTAGTACTTTTTATGACTTTTAGTGGGACAAACCCCAAGCCGCTCTGTATGTAATCAATCTGGAGGATACCTTTATGCTCTTATATGAATATATTACATTCCTAAATCCCAGCTCTAATTATAGAATGTGGTCCAGAATGAGTTTAAGGAGGACATACTGAAGTTTACAAATGTGTTTATGCAGACACAGGGTGGAGCTGTGACCGCATCCTGTCACTTTTTGGTGTATTGTACCACTGGAGGCCTTGAGCCATTCCACCCCCTCTGTGCAGAGATTTATCACAGGCTGCCCAGTACTTGTGTTCTCCTCTCCACTTCTCAAAAGATGCTGTGTACTACCCAGTTGCCTCATAATCTGTTTCCTTTGACTCCAAATAGGGCAATGTCAGTGCTCTTCTGACACAGACACAGTGACTGTGCTGACTGTCCAGTTTCTGGGTGCTGTGTAAGGCTACAGTCTTTCTGCAAATCAAAATGCAGAGCTCTTGCTCTCAATTAGTGTGAAATAGCTCTTTCTGAATTTTGCTTTCTTAAATGACTGACTCTCGGTATTTAAAAGAAGAACTGAGATGTATCCAGTTAGTTTGCCCTAGTTCCAAACTGAAGTCATGCAGAAGTGCTACGTTTTGTAGTTAAACATAAGAGCATGCCAGAAATTGTATGAGAGATTTTGAAACCTTTTGATGGACCTGTGGTGAGCGACAAGTTGAAATGAAACTTGAAACCACATGATTTCAGATTTTACATTTGGACAACTTCAATACTTAAAGAATGCTGAGAATATGTTGGTTTGTCTGTATTTTCTGCCTTTGCTAATAGTAAAATAAACATAAGGACAAGTATTTTTCTTTTTAAGAATGCTAATAGAACTTTATTTTAAGTAGTTATTTTACAATTAATTAAAATAGTTTTCCGTGGAGTAGTATTAATTACAACCCCCATCCCCCATTTATAAGGTGGAAGATGCTCTGTTGTTTTCACGTAGTTCTAGGCAACTGGTTTGTAACACAGATTAATTTTACTTTTGAAGTAAGAATGGTTCCCAGGCAATGTCTTCTCATGTGTCATTGCAGAAATCAGTATCTTGAGCCTGTGAATGTTGTACTCTATTTTTATAGCTGTAAATATTTAGTTCTTAGTACCTTCATTCTTCTTGTGTCTGCAATATTAGTTTCAGTAGCTTTACTAGTTGTAGTGGAGACAGTGTATTGTCTTTCTCCCTAGTTGGGTGTGTAAGATACACATGGGTAATTTTAACATAGTAATTATTTTTTAATCATGGCTTATCTGTGAATTTCTTGTCTGACATCCTAAAATGTTCTTCTGCCATCTGTGGAGACACAAAAAGGGAACACTATTACTTTTTTTAATGTTCTCTACATAGGTATTTAGAAAATAGGACACTACAATGGATTTGAATTATGGTATTTCTGTTGTTCTGAAGTACAGTATGCCACATATGACTAAAATTTGTATTCCTTGATACTTTGACAGAAGTATGATTTCAGCCTAGTTTCTTTAATGGTCTGTGAGTCATTCACTTCCCCCCACACAGCCCCTCAGTTCTAGAGCAAGGCTGATACCAACAATAAAATCTTGGAGATCTCTAAAAATGTATTTTTGATATGGTATTAATAACTAACACAGCTATGTTTTTACATTTCTATAGCTTCCTACAGCAGAAACCTTTGTGTTTATAAATTTGTATATTTTTCAAACTACTAGTATAATGTTTCCTGTCAATAGAGTGTAACAGTTTTGATTCATTACCATTCTATCAATTACTGCTCATGCCTGTCTTGATAGTGATCTTTGTTTCAGATTTTTTCTTGATTGTCCAATTCCCTTGTACAATGTGTACTTCACTGGAACATTGAGTATTCCAGGCCACAGGATTTACCAGTGTAATCAGTTAGAAACTGATTAGCAAACTGTCCCTGTTTGATTTAGAATTTCTGTTTGAAGTTAGAAGAGATGCTGGAATAAGAAATGTTTTCAAGGCTTTTGAAGAGTTATCAGAATATGACCCTCTGCAAAGTGGTTGTTGGAAGTCCCTTCCCAGAACTCCGGTGTCATTGGTATAAATCTTCTGTTATAGCTCTCCCTTAAGGGGTGGAGTACAAAAACCTGGACTTGGGTATATTGAGAAGTGCTTTGTTTAGCCATCTTGATTTTTTTATTGTTATGAATTTCTTTGTTTCACATATCTTCACTTTTATTTAGTCATTCATGTCTACTTTCTCTGGTTTTGTACTGATTTTTCTAGGATAAGTTGGATATCTGACATAATTGTGGTGGTCTCTCCTGAAAATATTGAAACAATGAAGACTATCATTGAGAAATATGGCCACAAAAGAGTTACAGTAGTGGAAGGTGGAATAACTCGTCACCGGTCAATATTCAATGGACTGAAAGTGTTTGCAGAGAATGAATTTTCCAGCCATTTGCTCCAGAAGCCAGAAGTAGTGATTATCCATGATGCTGTGAGGCCTTTTGTTGAAGAGGATATTGTTTCAAAAGTGGTTATGGCTGCTAAAGAACATGGGGTATGTACTATACAGCAATGGAACTCTGTGATGTGCTTTATACTGTACAGCTTAAAATCATGATTGATAAATCAGGAATTTTTTAGCAATTTTATTAATGTGTGATGAGTTTTTTTTTTAAAGTAGAACAGATCCAGATTCCCTATTATACAGAGAGGTCAGCTGGGGGAGGTTGACAGTTTTAAATGCTGCAGGTATTTTTTGGTACAGGGAATAATTGTTGCCATGGAGACTGTCAGTAAGCAATTGAATCAATCAGCAATTTGTTAGTTGAAAGGTAGGTTATGTAATGATAGTTTACCTCCTTTTCCATGCAGAATTATCACCTAATGCTACAGCAGTTCTGTTAGTGATTACTAATAATAGCCAAAGAATGTGTGTACTGCATTGGTTGACCTGCAGTACTTTGTGCAGACTTTGTGCTTTCATCTCAATCTTGTATGCAAATCATGAATAAGTAGCAAAAGAGTTGTCTCTGTATTAAGGCTAAGTTGTTCTAGAACCTCTAAGCATTGCAGACTGCTGGAAAACGGTATGTGGGAAGCCTCCAGCTGTAGATTGGATATTCTTCTGTTTAATACTGCATCTGAGGACTGGGATTCCTCACAGAAACCAAAAAGATTGCTGAGAAAGTAAGTGATATATGAAGGGGAAGAGTTGGAAAGAAGTTGTGTTATGCAAGGAGATAGGAGAGGTATGCACTAGCAACAAGAGGAACTGTTAGATGTACTGCCCAAGTCAGAGATGTAAGAAATCATGACTTAGCCACAGGCTTGTTTGCAAAATTTGCTGTCTTTAATTTGTTTTTGAATTCTCCATTAATGATATGCATAATGCTTCTCTGCTTCAAGGTCGTGGTTTGAGGTAGAAGTCATTAGTGACAGCAGATTGTTTGGGTACTAGAAAACTAGGAAAATGTACCACTGCTTGTCTTCTCCAGAAAATGTGGTAAAAGATAATTGACAAGTGATTCACAACTTGGACAGTGGAATAATGAGTCCAAAGAATGAACCGTGGTGTTTCCTTAATGCTCCTACACCTTCATAGTATAGAAGGGGAATATATAGCTTGTTAAAATATTGATTGTTGATGTCTTAAGCATCATTATACAAATCAAACTACATTAAGTCTCTCAGAATATTATGTTGCAAATCTAATATATTGAGCCTCTTCTTAGTAGGCGTGTAGTTTTTTTAGATAGACATCATAAGAAATGGCAGTGAACGAGAGACTCTGCACTATAGTTTTCAAAGAAATAGATTTCCAGTTATTAAAACTTAAATTCTGTTATGTGAAAAATCTTTTTAAAATTCTTTCTCATATAGCACAAAATAGCATTTCAGAATTGATTCTCCATCAAAGACTTTAAAATAAATCCTCTTTGTAAATCAGTTTTAAATGTGATTGTTTGAGAGTGGTAGAAGAATGCAGTTAATTGTACTGGTTTTGGGTTCCAATGAGAATAACCTTTCTGAATGTGTTTGTGTTGTCTTTGCATGTTAAGGTATATCATATCTCATTTGAATTTAACTTGTTCAATTTTTCTTGAAAGTTTTGTGATTTTAGTATAATATTTTCTCCTGGTTTTCTTTTTAATTGAATGTAAGGTATTTAAAGCAAAAAATTGGGGGAACCAAGGCAGTCTCCATGCATCTTCTCAAGTCAGTGTATTCTAGTTTATCTGAACTTCTGACCGGTAAATATTTCCTAACCTGGATCTCTGAAGTATCATTTCATCTCAAAAAGGTGATTATGTACGTGTATTATGGTCTATTCCATTGCATAACATTCATCTGAAATGTGTGTGGTGGCTTTCTGTATTGGCTGAGATTCACTGGCTTCAGCAAGGCTGGGCCATCAGAGAGATGTGTGCTCAAAGTCTCTAAAAGCTGGCTGCTGTTGATATTACGTGACAAAGTAATTGAATTAAGGAACATGAGAAGAATTTCATTTTATGTAACAAATTGGAAAATCACCTTCCCGGAGACAGGTGGCTATTTCCTCTTGAGAATTACAGAATTCTGAAGAACTAAATGAAAAGTTGTGACTTTCTCAAAACTGGTATGCATGGTTTTGAATATCAGAAAAAAATTGATCGAGAACAGCTATCATGTTTAGTTCTTCCTATGGTCAAATTCTTTGCATATCTAAAAGGATGTCAGTTCTTCAATCTTTCAGTACAAAAAGAAATTACTTCCTCTTGCATTATGTAGAAAGGTACAAAACCTGGCAGAAACATCATATTAAATGACTTATGTTAATAGGGGTAATGCTGTATTGTTATATGTCTGCATACCATATAGATAACATAATTATGAGAAGCTTTAATGTTCTTTAAAATGGCAATTGATCAAGTAAGCTATTCACTTCTAGCTGCCAATTTTCAGACAAATAAACTGCTTTATTACACTTACTAATCAGTTTGTTATTTGCCTGTGGGAATAAAAATGTGTACCTTAACCAGAACTAATAAATTATGCTTTAAACCCCCCAAACAACTCCTTGATTATGTCAAAATACTACTTTGTAACCAATTAAATTCCATTTATGTTTTTGGGGTAATTTTGCAATTAAAATTATATGTTTCTAGAAACAAATTCTTTGCAGCCAGTAAAAGTTGGGAAAAGTGGAAGCTTCAGATGGCATCAGTCCAAAGCCTCTAGCAATATCTCATTGCCAACATTGCATTTTAACCAGCATAACTAAAATGAAAAATGCTTACATGAAAAAGAAATCAGGAAGGTGGGGGGGAACTTGTCAGTTCTGCTATTGAGAATTTACAAAAAGTAGGCACATCCAAAGACTTTTTTTTCCCTCTGGTTAACATAAACTAGATTTGAAAGTACAGTATGTTATGTTGAAAGGACTAAGTCAAAATGGCATTCTTAAAAGCTGGTTTCTGGAAGCTGTCTAACATCATTACTTTATTCTGTACAAAGCTTACATGCCAATACAGCTGTACAGTGCTACTCAGTCTCATGGACTCCTACTTAGAGGCAGTTGGTGGAAGTAATACCCCCAGACAGAAAGCACTATGTGTTGCGCTCAGTCTGTTCCTCTCGTGTTGCCATTATCACTCTTACTGTAGCAGAAGGCTGAAGCAGAAAACATGGACCCATGTGGATCCTGTTCTTTCACCCACTGATTTTGCTATCTATTGTTGCTGAGTTACATTAGCAAAACTTGGTGGGTGGCAAACCAAAAACCACCTCTTTTTCTTCACTGACAGTAAAGGAAGATTTGGGTGGATAAATAAGAGGATCTGGTGTGGTGTACTTGAATGGGGACAGAATGCTGGAGTGGTTTTGCCCCCTCTGACCTTTCTTTGCACTTTTGCTCTTGGATTTTTTTGTTTTCTTGTCTCCTATGGTTTTGCCATATATAGAATATTTTACACATGGTCTTTGTCCTCTTTGTTATATTCAAAGACTGATTTTAGCCAGCTGCAAAGGCTGCATCAGTGACAAGATTGTTTTTGATTCATATTTATGCACTGGATCATCTGAAGTTATCCTCTGCCTGTGTTCTCAGAAGCTCTGCTTTTATTGTATGCTTGGTGCTTTGCAGTGCTCTCACTGTCCTGTCAGACCCCTGTGCAAAAACAGAATCAAGAACTGATGACGTACTATTACCATCTTGACATGAATGGAATAAGTTTTGTACTTTAGGAGACTAACATCAGTGTAAAAATAATTATTAATGAATTGTAGGGGTGTATCAATTTAAGAATAAAACAGCATTTAAAGACCTACATACTCTTAGCCTACTAAAGCACATGGAGGACAGGGAGGGGATTAGAGAGTGCCATTATGGCTTTACCAAGGGCAAGTCCTGCTCCACCAGCCTAGTAGCCTTCTCTAATGGAGTGACTACATCAGTGGCACAAGGAAGAGCTATGGATGTTGCCTCTCTGGTCTTCCCTAAGGCCTTTGACTCAGTCATCCACAATCTCCTCCTCTTAAAACTGGAGAAAGATTTGATGGATGGACCGTTCAGTGGAGGAGGAATTGGTTGGATGGCTGCATTCAGAGTGTGACGGTTAACACCTCAGTGTCCAGCTCTAGATCAGTGACAAGTGGTGTCCCTCAGGGCTTCATACTGGGACCAATACTCTTTAATACCTTCATCACTGATGCAGACACTTTGGGATCAGATGAGCAAATACATAGATGACACCAAGGTGAGTGATGTGTGCCTGAGGGGTGGATGCCATGCACAGGGACCTGGACAAATTCAAGCAGTGGTCCTGTGTGAACACTGAGGTTCAACATGGCCAAATGCAAGCTCCTGATCAGTAAAGGCTGGGGAATGAAAGGATTGAGGGGACACTTCAGAAAAGTGGGTACTTGTGGATGAAAAGCTGGTCATGAGCTGACAGCATGCACTTAAAGCCAGAAAGACGGCTATGTTCTGGGCCGGGAGAGTTGTGGCCAGCAGGTCCAGGGAGGTGTTTATGTCCCTCTACTCAACTTTCATGGGAACCCACCTGGCGTGCTGCATCTGGCACTGAGGCCCTCAGCACAAAAAAGCTGTGGGCCTATTGGAGCAGGTCCAGCAGAGGGCCACAGAAATGATCAGATGGATTGAACATCTCCTATGATGAAAGGCTGAGAGAGTTAGGGTCAATTAGCCCGGACAAGAGAGCTCCAGAGAGACCTTATTGTGGCCTCTGAGTACTTGAAGGGGGCTTATATGAAAGATGGTGATGATGACAAACTTTGTATTGGGGTCTGTTGAAATAGGACAAGTGGTAATGATTTTAAACTAAAAAAGAGTAGATTCAGACTATGTAGAGACAAATAGATTTTTTTACAGGGAGGTGGTGAAACACAGGAAGAGTTTTCCTAAAGAGATGATGGATGCCTCGTCCCTTGAAACAGTCAAGGTTGTGTTGAACAAGGCTGAGCAACCTGATCTCATTCAGACTTTAAGACATCTGTGCTCATTGCAGCTGGGTCGGACTACGTGACCCTTAAAGGTTCCTCGCAACCCAAACTATTTTATGATTCTACATTATTGTAAAGATCAGGAGCTCCTTAGCAGACCTGAATGTATGAAGAAATGAAGTGTGGTTTTTCTGTTGTACAAAAAACAGGTATACAATGCATTTTTCCTTTTTAATGGATAACTATTGAAAGCATAGTGATGTTTCCATAGCTTATGGCATTTTTGGTCCCATAGAAATTAAAAGGCCAGTTGTTCTTCTCAGCCAAGTTGTTAATTGTTTTCCTTGTTGAATGGAGAACAAATGCATTGTTAGTAAATACTTGTAGTCTTAGTCCTAACTAGATGTAATGTTTGATGGTGGGAGGGCATTGGTAAGGGGAAACAGCTCTGTCATTTCCCAGTCTCAATTTAAGTGCTTTAGATAATTAATCACATTTATTATGAAGGATGCAACTCACCCAACTGAAATACATAAATCATAGACAGAAACTCAAATTACAGTCTCCCTTTTTTCTTGGCATCATTTGTGTGTTGTACTAGTAGAACCAGCCTAGTACTAACACAATCAGTATTTCTAAAAGGTGGCTTAATCCACCACTTTTTAGTTTCTGCAAGTCTACACACATATTTTTTACCTTCCTTTTTTTTTTTTTTTTTTTTTTTTTTAAGATAGGGTTAGTTTATTCTGAAAATAAATTCTGAGCATAGTTTCCTGTACTTAAGTGGTTGTTGGGGTCATTTTTTTGTAATGTTTATGAAATGTACCCCCTTTAAATTTAGAGAAACAACATATATGGTACTGCTGGTTTTTTGAGGCTAGTTAAAATCTATATGCTTTATCTGTGAAAACAATATTACATTTGGGAAATGAAGCAGTCTTTAGCAAAGATAAGTCTATTTAGCACTCAGATTTCTCCTTCGTGCAGCAGATAAAAGGTTTAAAGAATAGTTCCTTAAAATAAGGGAAATCTTATCTTGTCCAGCATCTGTGAGAAGCTGAATAAAGGCCCTGGATCATTCTAGCAACTCCTACATTCCAAGATGTGGAAGAGGTTCTTAGCCATACTTCTCTGACTGAATATTAGGCTTGTAAATTTCACTCCTTTTCACCAAATATTGCATTGAAAAGAAAGATTATTTGAGTTTTGAAGCAGATATGTTCTCAGCTGCATTTTGGCTGAGTTTGTAATCTAGGTGGTTGTGGCAAGGACAACACCAGCCCTGCAGGTTAGGTGGAGCTTCTGAAAGCCAACTTGGCCTGTTTCATATGCTGTAATAGTTTGCTGGACTGGTTCTGTGCTTATCCTTCTGTTTCCAAGAAGTAAGTGGGCTGTAGTCCAGAAAGAACTAAAACTGCCTTGAGGAGCCCTGGAGCACGTAGGAGAGAATTCGTGAGGTATAAAATCCACACATATGTATATTAAAGTCACTATTTGAGCCAAACTGACATGGCAAGGTGTGGTGATCCATATTATAAGGCCCTTGGTAACAGAAAGTGTTAGATGAAGCCTGTATAAAGAGGTGATTTGAAATTTTTAATTTAATGGATTGTAAGGGAAAGAAGCCTGAATCCAAGGTTTGCTGCAAGGAGAGGCACAAGGAGTTCTGAGAGAAGCAGCTGAACAAGTTCATGAGGCAAAGACATTTGATAAGCATGAACAGAATTGCTTAGGGCACTGTGTGACCACAAACTCTAGTGCCTGAGGGGTTTGGTTGCTCAGGACTGTATGCGTGGGAAAAGAGTTGTTAATTAAACATTGCAGTTTTGCATTTGGTTGATTAAATTATGCGAGAGTCTTCCTACAACACGCTGAGATTTTTTTCTTCTTCGTAAAATGATGCAAATCTTGTGTTAAGTGATATGCAGTGGATCAGTATCCTTCACATCATGATGTTGATTTTGTAATGATGCATGCCTGTCTGGAGGTAAAATATCCTTCTTAAAGTATAAACCCCCTAAAAACAATTTTAATTCCTGTGGCAGTTGCATCAAGATTTCTGCTCCACTGGATACAAGTGCTAACTAATTCTTATATTGATTTACTGTAATATGCAAAATCCTTGGTGGCAGAGTGCGTGCTCACTGATTGCTTTTTGCAATGTAAATCAGTATTTGGGGTATGAAAGATGTCTTGCTGACTGTAAGTTGTGCTTCATTACTTGTTCGTGCAAGGTAATACTATGCAGTCGAAATAAAATAAACAGTTTTGTTAATTTTAGTGGCAAAAATTATTGGGTTTGTGTTTCATTAATTTTTAGAGCAGATGTTTTGTTTAAATTTTGCCACCTAGATTTGCAGTATAGCACTAGTTAGAACAAGAAAGTGCTGGTAGCTCATCTTATTGTCAGTTATGTTGAATGAATGCCAAAGTGTAAAGCTGTAAGTATGATTTAAAATGCTTCAAAAAATATTGAAAACTGATGGTGGGTTACTGGCCATATGATTTCCTTTGAAATAGTTGAATTGCTTAGACAGAATTATACCTCTTATGGAATCCATTGTAATTGTGTTTAATGTACAACTATTGCTGACAACTGAAAAGGATAAATAGATCATAAGAAAGTCTTGAAACTCTGCACCAGCACGTGCTGCTCTTAAGTGAGGGATGCCATGCGTGGTGTGTATCATATACTTAATATAAATTGTTAATAACGTTATACAAACTCTATGCCAAACTTTAAAATATTTTTAAAAAATGTATCTAGAAGAAAAAAAACTTATTAAATGAGAGTATGTTGTTAAACATTTCCAGTAAATGCACTGTGGCTAAAAGAAAAAGTTAAATATGTTGACTAGGGTATTAAGACATTTTTTGGCTAATAAAATGACAAAAAATATTTTATTGAATGTACTGTGCTATTGTATCTATGGAAAACACTAACTTCCTTGACCTTTCTTGGGTTCTCACAAGGAGTGCACAAATAAACAATTCACTAGAATAAGAAGAAGAAATGCTATATAATTTGTATGACACATTAAAAATGTATATATTGGTTTAATCCTGTGAACTTTTGTGTTTTATGCTTTATTGTTTTAAATATTTATGTCAGTAATTCATGATACAAAAACAATATAAATGACATTCTTATTACTTACTTTCAGTCTGTTTTTTAAAAAAAATCCAATTTTGATATGAAATCAAATGTTCACATAACTGTTGTGTCATTGTTTGCAGTACCACTCTTCCCTTTTCCTTGGTGCATATGTACTTGGTTTTGCTTCTTTTCTACTTATGGTACATTTTTGGGCTTGTTTTCAGTGCTGTGTGTTGAAAAATTGTAGCCTGTGATACATTTAGTTCTGCTTCTTTCCTCTATTTTAAACATCTATATATATTTTTTTCATTTATATATTCCTGTTATTCTGTCTTTTTGAAGGGAATCTTTTCTGTTTTCTCTGAGAAATCTTATTTGTTCCACAGAATAACATTTAGAATTTAGCATGTGGTTGATCAGGCCAAAACAATATTTACTAATGCTTAGAAGTAAATGCTTTAAATACAAAAGAACAGAAATTATGTAAAGTAAAAAAGAACATGCGCGGTCTTAATTTTTGAGCAACAGTTGCTGTTATCTCCCTTAGTTTGCTCCAGCTAATTGAGGCTCTGACATGTCTTGATGTACATGTGCTGTCCCCAGTAACTCAGATAGTATATTCTGATAAAGGTGACCTCATTAGAAGAAATGTTTTCTTTTTCTTAAACAGTGTCATAAATATACATTACATTTGTTTAAGGCATCCTATGTCTTTGAAGTCATTTCAATGTACAACATAGTGTCAGCTCATTAACATTGGATCAAAGTGTATATTAAATTTCTGATTAAACATCCCCTCTCTTTCAGCTAGGAATAAACACAATTATAACTTCTTCCTTCCTGGTGTTGGTTTAAGATTAACATGTGCCCAATTTTAGTGAGTTTGACTGTTGCTTCTAGCCAGCTGGGTAAACAGACTTTAAGGAAATTAGGTGAAGTTTAGCATACAAGCCTTTTTTTCCTAGTGTTCAAAACTCCTTACATGTGTTCTAATTAACCTTCTTTTTTGTCTGGCTGATGATTAGGTTTAATATCTGTGTAAGACTAGGCTTGTTTAATGTTTCAACCAGTTCTGTCCTTGGGCAATTAAAAGCTGCCAGTGCAAATGTGTCAAGATAGCTGCAATTGCACTGGCTGGTGATACTGCCTACATAAAAGAAGTTCTAGTGCTCACTAATGAGACTCAAACATGCTGTAGCCATAAGGATTATGAATTTTGTCTTTTGTTTTTTTTCTTTTCCCCAACAAAATTCAAAATAAGGTAATTTAAGAATTATTCTTTTTGTTAAAGAAAATACCCTTGCAGAAAGAAGGTAGTCCTTTTTCTTCAGACTTAATTTCTAATGGATACACAGCCCAGGTTGCAGATTGTGCTTGTTTGTCAGTAGAAGGAATGGGTAGAAGGAATCCTGGCCCCACCACAGCACAGTCACATAAGTTATGTCTATGCTACATGGGAGAGTCTGGCTGTGAGTGTGGGTGAAAGTATGCTCTGCCCCAAATTTACGTTACTGCATGCTAATGAGAGCACCTCTACTTTATTGTGGTGCACTGTTCTTTACTGAGTCATCTTGCTTGTCCTGTAGTCCTGGCTGACTCCATGCTGTATCTGGTCCTTCAAGAGAAGTGTGCAGCTGGCTTGGGGGGTCTTTTGGACACAACACTTACAGAATGAGTTATGGGGGCAGATGGTGACAGGTTTGAGTTGAAACCATGCAACCGAGGTGCTGCCTTGCCTTGCTATCCAGAAAGTAGGTGGGTTCTGGGTGCAGAATGAGGTTATGAACTCTGAGGACTATGTGCAGGCTTGTATTAGTACAGTTTGGAAGCTTGGCTAGTTTGGGCTTGAACAAGTGTTCACATCTAAGTTTAGAAAACTTTGCTTGCGTGGTTGAGCAGTTGTTTTCAACTGCAGTTCTGTATAGGCGTGGTGGCTTATGACTTGTGTCATGACTTTGTTCCTGCCTCCATCTTGTCCCTTGAAATAGAGTTGTTTTGCTAGGATTTTTATAGATTGGAAGAGGAAATGGCCTAAATCTTCCATCTCTGCACTGGAATCATAAAACTTCTCATAGATTTAGAATTTTGGTTATAGAAAAAAGAAATGTAGTCCTAGATAAGAGCTGGATACAAAATACAGAAAATGAGAAGCTAAAAGAAGAAACATAAGAAGATAAGTTTAAAATATAGTACTTTAATGCTATACCTAAAATGTTTATTAGAAGTAATTCTCTAATTGCTTTATTTTACAAAAAAGGTTATATGCATTTGTTTTATTAGATATAGAAGGAATCTGAAAAGAACATCCTCTTAAATATGTGAAATATTTTAATCTTATAATTAACTTTTTGAATTTTGCTTTGAAGGTTCTATTTGATAAATTTGAAATAGGAAATCTTTACGAAGAGACAATTCTTCTAACTTAAATGGTAATTACTGAATGTGTCTGAAGTATGTTGATTACTGTAGATTCAATTAGTTTGAATGCAAATGTCTGAATAGAAGTGCAGGTTTCTACCTGTTTCACGTATCAGAGATCCTGTGTTTATTTCTGTATTTTTTTTTCATACTGTATGTGGCTGTGAATGCCCTTCCTGGAAAGTAGTTTGATCTGTGTAAAAGAATACTCTCCCTGTAGTAACATGTGGAAGCAGTTTGATGGAAAAAAATGAAAAGAAATTAATCATAGTTATCCTGAGCTTCTTTTGCTGGTTCATAGCCAGACCTAATTTAGACTGAAATCCTTATGAGATGGTAGTGTTTGGAAACATATAAACAGTCTTTCACCCAACAAAAACCATTCCAGGACATATTTGTAAACTGTTAGATACCTAGCTTGTCTAAATTAACATTGATTGTTATTGTTACGTAGTTCACCAGTGTCCTAATGCAATCCTTGTCTTCATGGCAAAGCAAGATAAAATTGCTTGTATGTTTACCAAGTTCACAGTTATAAAACTGACTTTAATGGTGTTCCAAGATGGATATAATTGTCCTACTAAGTGTGACAAGCCCCACCATCTCCAGCATACAGTTTCAAAGAAGTTTGCTGCTTTGAAATGATGAAAATGTATTTCTAATATACTTCTATTTTCAGTGTATATGCAAGCCAAATTTATTTTTTCTAAGGCAGGGTGGCTAAATTATTTGTTAGTCTTGCTTCAGTTCAGCTATTTTGGTTGTCAGAGTTGAAAACAAGTCTGAATAAAGAATTAAAATTTATAAATATGAATATTGAGAAAACATGTAAAAGCTTAAGAATAGGAACATTCTTTTAAACTTAGCACTCAAAGGCTTGTTTTCTATGTCTCATATCCAGCCTATTCCTAAGTAATATTAAAACATTGAATTGTTAGTTGGAATGATTTAAATATTAAAGAAATAAAACATAAAATATACACTTACTTAATGCTACTAGACAGCTGAGAAGATAGCATAGGGAAAATTAATTTCAGGGGAGGCAGAGGCTATGAATGGAGAAGAAAAGTCTTGTTGGTGTAATTAAAAAGTGAAAAGAAGTTGTGTTAGAGAGATGGAAGGCTTTGCTCATTTATGGCTAGACTCTAAAGTTGTAAGCTGACATTCCCACTCTCTTGAAGTTGAGGGTTCCAGACTGGCTGTGTGGCTGGACTTTGTGGGTCTGCATTAGTACTTGGGGCTTACTGGGGACAAGGTAAGTATGCCAAAGACATTGCATACTTTTGTTTTAGTAGGCCAGCATGAAGGATCTGTGGTTGTCTGGACTTGTTACCACACTGTTCTAAAACAAAAGGAATTGTAGTTCTGACATTTTTTGTAAGGATTTTGTGCCACTACAACTTTTTTTTATTCCTCGTCCATGTCATTCAACTTGTTGAGATTTGCAGCTATTTACCATTGTTCTGTTTCAGCACTGGCTACCCAAAATGACCAAATCAGCTATGTGTGTTGGTTTTCATGCTCTTTTGAAGCTTTTGGTTTTATGATAACTTGTTTTTGGTGTGTTGTGCTGTAGGTGAGGAATGTTGGTCTCCGGTGAATACTGCACTGTGTTTTGGAGAGCTGTAAGCTAGATAATTTGTTGCTCATGATAAAAGCTCCATCTCCCTCCCTAATCCTTATGAAAATTTTAATGGGTTCTGTTTGGATTTTACTACCTAATATTACCTTATTATAAATAAAATGAGGATTTTAATGATTTATGAATTTTCAGTAAAAGTAAGCTGTACTGCATTATGTTAGCCAAGTTGTTATCTTGTGTATCAGCTTCTGTGATCTAAAAATTCCTATTTCATTTTGTAATAAAAGATGTCATTAATACTTTTTGGATTCAGCAGTCCTTGAACTGATTTTGCTGGGTCATCTTAAAGCTCACCCTGGTTATGGATTCACTGAATACACACATCTAAACAACATCTTGTTAGAGTGGAAGTATGATAAACTGAGAACAATATGTTACTGTTTAGTGAAAAGATGGGTTAGTACACCTCGGATCCACTGGAAACACTTGTGATGCCTTGTTATACTGACCTTCCTCATACATTTCATTCTATACCTTTTTTTCAGTCACCATTGAATCTTTAATTCTTGAATGCATGTTGTGATCTAGGCAATTATGCAAAAAAATTAACACAAGACTCAGAACCTTTTTGTAAATGTTTTTGATTTTTGCAGTTTAAAATAGGTCATAAAAGACACCTGTTGTTTCTTAAAGCATCTGGAAGTGGGTTCAGTTTCACCAGATCAATGGATGAGCTTACCTCTGAGGGACAGGAATCTGTACCTTCCCCTGAATTTGATAGAATTCTGCATTCTTAGGACATTTTAGCATTGCTTTAAGGAAGTTATAGATTAGAAGGTGGTTTTTAAGAGATTGGTCACTCATATTTGCATACTTTAACTGATTTATTTAACAAAATGAGCAAAAATAGGGAAAAGAAATGCATTTCCTGGACATGCGAAGGTTCGTGCTTGAATGTGTTTGAAGTAGGGGGGCTTGAAGGCTGTAAAGTGGACATTGAAAGAAATTCAGTTTAACTGTCCGTTGAGTATCCACTTCACATTCAGGAAGGGTGTGTGATGCATTTTCTGTATGATTTTGAGAGCAAACCTACTTGAGGTCTGGCTTAAAATTATTAGAAATTGGAAGACAAGTACTCTTGAGTTGGGAAATGTCATTATAAGACCCAGGCACTTGCTTTAGTCTCACAGGATTTGTATTTTGTGTGATGGTAATTCAAAGTGCAAAAAAGATTTTTAGAACTACAGTGACATTAGCAAGTACTTATAATTTTAAATGAGGATAGGTTTTCTTTGTTTTAGTAATTTTTAAATTCATGTCTGAAATCAAGTCCTCGCCTGAGAGCCAGGCCAAATACTTGTGCATTCCTGACATAAAGAACAAGTCAATACTTCTCAAATTATAACAAATAAAATTCAAATACCTAAAACTTAGTATATACTCTCTTTTGCTAATATGAAAATAATATTTTGTTCCTGATTTATAACTGCAAAAACCAACATGGGAATCCCTTGCAAAGATTCAAATGCTTGCTGTTGTAACTGAATAGATGTGGACTAGCTGAATGATTGTGTTCTTCACTTACACCTTACAGTTATCAGGGACAAAAGTCCCTTTAGCTACAATAGATTCAAATGTGGGAATCCATAAAATCAGAGGGTTTTGGGAAAGCTACAAAAGGCAGGTCTCAGAGACAGCAGAACTGTGATTAGAGCTAAGCAATAGCCATGAGATAGGTCAGCAGAAAAATTATTTAAAAAGTAGAAAAGCAAGGACGAGTAGAACAATGGTCTGTGTATTAACGCTTGTCTAGGATAACTTCCTAAGCTGCAGAAAAGTTTATCTAGCAAGATATTAAGAAGTTTGAAGGTTAATAATGGAGCTCTGTGCATTGTGTTTTAAGGCTTACAAGCAGGCATTGTATTCGAAATAAGCAAGCATTGTTTTAAGTAAAGGTACGTGTGCTTATAGTGATTGGATGGAACTACTGTCAATATGCTTTTGCTTTGTGTGATTGGTCAAAAAAATTATAAAGTAAGTTGTAACATTAAGTTCTTTGTCTGCTGCTTGGGATGTGAGCTGCTGGCATCTTCCCATTGTCATAGCCGCGTAATGAGACTGATGCTGAAAAATAAAACAGCTCAAGGCACATTCCACAGCAGTCCCGTCCCGTTTGTGATTTGTACATAGCCCCCGGCCGGCGGCATAAAGAACAAGTCAATACTTCTCAAATTAGAACAAATAAAATTCAAATACCTAAAACTTAGTATATACTCTCTTTTACTAATATGAAAATAATATTTTGTTACTGGTTTATAACTGCAAAAACCAACATGGAAATCTCTTGCAAAGATTCAAATGCTTGCTGTTGTAACTGAATAGATGTGGACTGGCTGAATGATTGTGTTCTTCACTTACACCTCACAGTTATCAGGGACAAAAGTCCCTTTAGCTACAATACTGCCTTATTGTAATATTGTCCCTACTGTGCCCTAATATTTATGTTTCTGAATGAAAAAATGTAGTCTGTAGCCCTGTCTTAAATTTCTAAATTTCCCATTCAGTTCATTGCAAGGCTGCTAGGTGGAATTCAGAAAGGCTTTGTGCTTTTCAGAGTAGGGGGAAGGTTTGTGCTAGCCAGAAAGAAATACTGCAGAATGAGCCATACATCTTAAAAGTGTGCCCCTCTTTGGCCTGTGTATTACACAACTCACAACTCACAACTCAATTCTTTTTATTTCCCATGCCAATGTTATGCTTAGACCATGAATGAAGATGCAATGAGCCAGTTTTGGAAGCAGAAGCACGGGTGGTGAGGTTTGTGTGAGCCAGCATGGGTTTGGCATCTCTGTTGGCTTATACCAGCTCAGAGATGTTGCCAGCAGTACTGCAGATGCAAAGTTTCTTGTGTTTGGGACTGAGCTGTCTTGTGACTTATGAAAACAGTGCAGGGCCAGTGTTTTCCCTTGCTTGGTCCCAATTTCACACAGTCTGAAATTCGGAATTAATGTAGTTCATGTGTCACTGAGGTGGTAAATGCCGCCCTGTGGTGGGTCACATCATCTGGTTGTGACAGCCCATGTGTGTTTGTGAGACAGAGAAAGGTCCTGTAGAAAGTGAGCCAGTAGTGAACAAAACAGAATCAGTTTCTGTATCTTGTCTCAGGATTTTAAGGTTTTGACTCAGTGCTGCACCTTAGCAAGCATGCTCAAGCTCAGCTTTTGGGGTTTTGGACTGCAGCTCTTTATCATATAAAGGCTTTTTGAGCAGTTGAAGCTTCATGGCTTTACTAAGTACCAGAGCTCCCCATTCTGCTTTCAGTCATGGACTGAGTTGTCCTTTTCTGGAGTAAAAGTTGGGACTTTCTTTTTAAATCAAATGACTGCTTATTATCCTGTTTCTACATACACAGAATTTCTCTCCCTTGCGTGATCAGAAGTCAGCCATGAATCTTATTCTTTGTATTAAATTTCATGTTTTCAATCAGTGTCAGGTATAGTTTGAGTGGACCTGCTGCAGAAAAAATCTTATCGTGCCCAACTTGTGATTTCCTATTGAAGTGGCAGGAAGAGGTGGGGGGAAACTCACCCTGCCTCACTGGACTCAGTTATGGGGTATTGTAAAAGAAAACTGTAGTTGTTTGAAAAATGCACTTGTTAAATGTTAAGTGCCATGAAGCTTTCAATTACTTGAGAAGTTAATTGCAGAGTTTAAAAAAAATATTGCATTTGGATTTAGTAGAAATTAGGTCATTCTGAATTGTTTGGAAGAGCTAGACCTCAGCAGAGCAGGAGTTGTGGTTCAGCATTGTCACAAAGATACCAATACAGATATTCATAATTTTTTATTGTGCAATAAACCAGATGGCAAGAAAACAATGTGTTTCAGAGTTCTTTTAAGAACATAATTCTAAGTATTCAATTTTATTTAGAACTGCAGTTTGGTTTTTTGTTCCTCAGAGTGCGTGTTTCACTTGTGAGATTTGGTTACGCAAGTCACATTGTATTCTTCCAGCCTGTTTTATGCTGAAAATGTAACATGACAGGATTGTTAAAAACTGTAATAAAATATTGGATCAGCCTAAGGATCCCTCTTTTGCTAAATGGCTTTCTCAAATGGTAACTGTTCCAGAAAAAAATTTTCAAATATATAGCTAATTACAGAAAAACTGTGGGTAGCATGCTGCTCTCTCTCTTTTCCCATGACCTTCTAATTTTATAATTTTATGTGTATGTGTGTGTGTGACCAATTAAAATATGACGGCAGAGCAAAATAACATAGTCCAAATGCCCAGCAGCTGGGATATAGATGTAATAATCCATGTCCTTGAATCATAGGAAATAGAGAGGGGACAAGTTGCAGATAATTTAGTCTCTCTACTTGCGTTATGCGCAGCTTTTGCTCTAAGTACATCTGTTAAATTTACACCTCATTTAATACACTGACATATTACTAAAATTATAGTGGTGTTTAGTTTTCTCAGTTTGTCTTTTCTATTAGAGAAATGAAATTCATCCCGGCTAGGACAGAAAGGTGGCCTAGATGACTTCCTGAGATTCTTTACAGACAGTTCTTATGTGTTTGCCTGCTTTTTACTGACTTTTCTGTACCGCATTTTATCTTTGGATGACAGTGTTTTGCTCCATGTAGCTTTTTTATAGGTATCTCTTTCCATGTACTTGAAAGGAAAAGTGCTTTTCAGATTTTGAGAATGTAGTTCAGATATTTCTCTTCTCATATGTATCTTTTGAATCTTGGCTCTTCCTTCACCCTGCCCTGGTTGGTTATTCATATCAGAACTCTTTGGGCATGAGAAATTGGTTCACATCTCTGTATTCATTCTGTAAAAAAATGAACTGAGAAACTGTAGTTTGGAGCTCATAAAGTGCTCAACATGCTAACTGCATTTGCCTTTGTTTTATTGTTTAGTAGTGCAAAAGGGGGAGGGAAGAGAACTTGTTCTTTCTCTTCTGAGATGGCAAAACCTTTTTTGTCTTTTTCTGCCATTTTATGATTATCTGAGGTCAGAAATCTTCTAGGAATGCACAGGACTCATGTATTAGGGCAGGATTTGCCAACAGTGATAAGTAAAATTGCTCATATGTAATAAGGGACCTATTTTTTTAATGTGTCAAAATTCACTAAACCTCAGGAAACATGTGAATGCAGTAAAAAGTGTCAGAATTCACCACTGGGAATGATTCTCTAGGTATACTTTTATAAGATGTTGGATAATTCCACATATCTTGAAAGAGCATCAATTATTCTTTTTTTTATTAATCTTAAAAATTCATAATAAGCAGTGTAGTGTGAAGATGCTGTTCTCAGTGGTTAGAATTGATGGAGAGCATGCTTTTTTTTGCTCTGTGAGTTGGTAAGCTGTGTTCTGCCATTGCATTCTTTTCTTCATTATTATATGGACCACTCTTGTCCAAGTGTCTTAAACTGCATCCAAAGCACGTGAGCATTTGATAAGTTACTGATGAAGTGTGGGTAACTTTCTGCTATCAAAATGCCTAAAGCCACGTAGGAGAGTTCTGTTTCAGAGATGCCACAGATCTTTAATACTATATATTGATGAAAAAATTAAAGGTATATGTTTAATTGGTTTCAAACCTAAGCAAACTAAAACCGAAATATAAGCATTTAAATATCTGTTCTGCAGCACTGTGCTGCTGGATATTGAGTGCTTTCAGATGGATCTGCTGTGTTCCTTCTGATTTCACTGGGAAGTGTGGTTACTCAGTATTTCACAGGGTGAATTCAACACAGAGGAACAAGCTCTATTTTCTGAAACTTTTCTTGCAGCTTAGTTCTGATCAATTTAGATCTGTTTAGATCAAGTTGAGATCTGTGAAAGCAATAGGTATTGTGGATTGTCAAGACTTCTCAGCTGTCTGCTGCTGTTTGCTATCTGAATAGGTCTAGACCTGTCCTCATGGAAACTGCCCATATTGTATAGAGAGGAAAGTCTGAAGAATGAACATCTTGGATCTGTACATGTATTTGCAGTAGATGTTTATGAAGGGCTTAAGATTTCTTTTTTTTTTTTTGGTAAATTGTCCCTTGAAATGTTCTTATACAGTCTTCCATTACTACATTAATCTTGAAAGTCTCATACAGACTAAGTAGTATGACTTACAGATTATGAGAAATAGAAAAGACAAAGAAGGAAAAAAATAATTGTCAAGCTTTTTTGACAATAGATTTCTGATATAAATTAATATTGATAACATTTGGGTCTCTCACTGTGTTTTGTTCCACAGGCAGCAGGAGCAATTCGTCCTTTAGTTTCTACTGTTATTGCCTCTGCTGCTGATGGCTGCTTGGACCACTCACTGGAACGTGCCAGGTACAGAGCAAGTGAAATGCCTCAGGCTTTCTTGTTTGATATAATCTATGAAGCATACCAACAGGTAAGATAGTAAGGCTTTCTAAGACCTTTTTTCTATTTACTTCAGTTAAAAAAGAAAAAGGCAACTTTATTTCTCTTCTTTCGAGAATAGAACTTCAGAACCTATTTCAGATTACATCAAGCTGTATGCTTATTACTTCTGAGTCTTTCAAAAAAGCCTTATCATTCTAATTTATTCAAATTTTTGATTAGGTAACTTTTAAATACAAGAGCGGCTGATAGGTCTAAATGGCTGGGAAGACATTATTGTGCATTAAATAAATTACTTAAATGAGTGGGTTTATATGTTTCAAGTTAGGTGTCTGTATACAGTATTGTTGACAGAGATTATCAAAGGGTTTTGGATACACAGTGTAATAATGACATTTTATAGTAATTTAGTGGGATACAGGCTGTTCTAAAATACTGAGATAATATAACTTGCTACATCTAGGTAAATGTTTATTCTGTTTTTTATTGCATGTGTATTATACATACTTTGATTAGTGGCTGAAAATAATGTTTACTTGTCTCTGTTGTAATTTTTCATTTTTTTCCTAATATATTGCTTTGAAATTAACTTTATTCAGGAAAATTAAAGTTGTGGGTAATGTATTAAACCCTGACTCTTTTGCCTTAATTTGCCCTGAAGGCTGCTTTCATTTGCCCCACCCTGCATTTACAGTTTACTGGAAACATTCCAGCCTTTCGTTTCAGCACTGCTTCCTTTTCATTCATCACCTTGTGGAAATTGCCTGTCCAGGTATCTTCCAGACTGACTGGAAGCAGAGCATTTCTTCCTTTGTCACTTGGAAGGAATTATTTTTCATGTTCATGCTGACAGTCATGCTTCCCATCAGTCTTTCAATTCTAAACAAGCCCAAGTTTCTGATACTCACTTTCAGAGAGTACAAAGCTTAGGAGTCACTACCGGCAGAAAAATGTGAGGACAGGCAATGAAGAAGCTGTTACCTAATTGTTCAGTAATTGTTTTCCTTAGAAATGTTGGCACAAATTCTATGTCATGCCCTTTATGCTTGACACTTGAAGATATTAAATGCTGAAGATGAAGGACTATCCAAAATGAAGAGCTACTCAAGTGATTGGACTGGCTTCAACCTTTTTGCTTCTGATAGGAGGCAGGGTGTTGTTCTTAGTATATGACACACAGCTGATACTTCTGAGAGTCTACCTTGAATGCAGTGGGTTTAGTCATAAGAAATGTATCCTCTACTTGCGGAAGAACACATCTCAAGAGACAACTGCTACTGTTGGTTACACAGCCCTTTTTGATGTATCTTTTGGCAAATTTCATGTTTATGTGCTGTTTCTTGCAACCACCTTCCCCCCCACCCCCCAAACAACTCAATACTTTTTCTACTGTGTTTGCTTATAATTTGAAAATATGGTAGAGCTGGCGAATACATAAAAAACTCTTGTCCTAAATGCCTCACTCAAAAGACAACTATATTTGCAGTTCCTATGTTCCTCTGAATAGAGTTTTTTTCTCACATATGCATTCCATCAGTCTTCTTCTTTGTATCCCTGCTCTTTCAAGAACAAACCACCAAAGTTGTTAGAAGCAACCAAGGCTATGGTTTCTTGTCCCCAGTTTCCTTTGCTTTGGCTAAATTCTGGTCATTTTAATGCTCTGTGCCTGGACCCTTGGGAAGTATAACACTTTGCTAAAATCTCTCAACTCATATTGTTTCCTAATAATTTATGTTTCAATGGTGTCTAGCTGTCCAAGTCAAGGATTAAGACCCCATTGTTCTGGGAACTGTACAAACAAATAAAGAAAGACAGATAATCGTTGTCCTGAAAAACCTAGTCAAGCTACTGTAGGACAGATTTTTGTAGGAATGGATGCAGCTTATGTTACTTTCTAAATATTAACATATCCATAATCAATTCCTGTAGCCTGGTGAAGGTAAGTACCATTGTACAGATGAACAAAGAAAAAATAATTTAGTTACTCATGTTGCAAGTCATTCACGAAGCTGGGAATGGAATTCATTTTGGCTGACTCTGCCTGGGATCATGATCCCATGCCTGTGTATTTTATACAGTTGTGACCTTTATGCAACAACAGTGTGGGGAAAAACAGCAGTCATACATGCATTCCTTGGAAAGAAGCCGTCCATTTGAATTAGTGCTTTGAGTAACACAGGCTTTTCAGTTACACAGTGGTAATGTGCAATACTGCTTTCAAACTCCATCTCTATTTAAATGCACCATCAGATGAGAGTAGGTAGGTTTAGAGTGTTGACTTCCAGATGTGTTTGTGAATGTAAGATCTCTGAACATATTTACCGCCAAGTTGCGAAATTCAGTTAAAGGTCAGTTACCTGACCCTTACAGGTTTGCTATCTGCAGTTATTTGGCTCTTCTTGTCTGATAGCAATCTGTGAAGAGCAGACTAGAGGTGCTTCTCCTTTTATAGCTGTTTTAAATTTATCTAGAACTAGAATGGAGTAATGTATTAACACTATTAATATATGGAAAAATATATTTGTATGATCTTTACCAAATTAAGTAATTTCCTTAGAAAACATTTTCCACTTCTAGCTCAAATAAAAAAAGGATAGTAATGACTTGGGGGAAAATGCATGCCCTGTTGAATCTCCTCTAATTAGTTTTATTTACAAATATCAAAGATTGATTTACAATAGTATCTTAAAATACATGTGTACTACAGGAAATCCCCTTCACGTTTGGCACCAAAAATCCAGGACAGATTTTGAGGAATTCAGCCAGGTTGCTCACCTGCATTTTGTTGTGATGCTTTTAATTTAGTTTTCGGTCTTACATCTTCCCTGTTGCCTAAAACAAGTATTCCAAACAGATCTTTGTTCAGATATATACTACTTTCTGATTAAACTGTTATGATGTCAAGACTTCTGACTTCATAACTATTAACTTTCAAATCTATACAATTTATAAGCTTTATAAAATTTATAAAAGTTACAACTTTTATTTGTACAATGTGTATCTGGCTCAAGGTGGACAAGTGACCAATGAAAACAACTGCAAGGGGAGAAAGAAGTGTATTTTTAGTGTGTGTGGGTCTTGCAGGTGGGAGACTTTATGTTAGCCAAGGATTTTCCTTGTAATTTTAGGTAAAAAGATGTATAAATTTGTTCAGGGAATAAATATGGTGTTGCATCACTATTCTTAGGTCTGCTATGTCCTAATTTTTGAGTTCTCTTTTCCTGCACAATGTAATGAACCACAGTAAATGGACAAATTAAAAAATTTAAAACCAAAAATGCAAATATCTAATAACTAGTAAAACCTTTGGAAAAGTTGTAAAAAGTGGCAGAATCTATGTTTTGCTTAAATTCTGAACTATCTGGAGCAAAACCAGTCAATTTATTTAAAAATTATTTTTATTTTATTATGTTAATAACAAATTCCTAATCTTTAAAAGTACCTGTTTCTTTTCTATTTTTATCAATCCCAAGGAAAATCAGGAAAGTTTAAGTGTTAATTGAAAATTCATCCTTTCCAAAGATAGCAAGTATGGGATAGATTCCTTTGACCAGACTTGTTCATTTTTGCTTAAGGTAGTTTCATGTTTCTGTTCCACTTCTTAATTTAAATAGGAACAAATGTGGAGTATGATCCTGCAAGCCTGGGAGGAGGTGGGTGGGGGAAAGACTTCACTTACCAGAAGTCAAGTGTTCCCTGGAGCAGTACCTTTTAAAAGAATTAGAGTATCAGGAAGTCAGGTAGACTACCATTTTCCTTTAATCAGAGTAGGCTGAGACTGATTTTTGTAATACTTGTTTTTGACATATTGTGAAATGCACAAAGATCTCAAAGGTGTTTTTGGTCTTTAACACAAAGCATCTTGTTGTGTCATGTCATGTGTTCTGTACAAAATAACGCACCCACAGTACATAAAGGCTGAAATACTCAAAGCATTGAACACTTGAAATGTGTCTGCTAAAGCCAGAAAGGTAACAGGAACATTTAAAAAGCTTTACCCTTTCATGATCTGGAAGAGAAATGACCAAAAATAGAAGCAGAAGAGGAGTGGGGTAGGTGGGAGATTCTGACCAGCTTCTATGTCAGATATGCGAACAAACAGCCCTGCTAAGATGATACAATGGTTAAGGAGTTATCAGCATGGATGTGGGGAATTGCAGAGAGTTGCTCACCAATGCCACCACTCCAGGGAAGCCAAGAACCTTGTGAGAGGGAATAGCTAGCAACAGCTGAAAAAAGAGCAGGATGCTATTAGAATGCTATTGTGCAAGAATCCTTCATATGTGAGTGGTATGGCAAAGTCTGATCACTAATTCAAAATTAAGGGATAGCTTTTTAAGAATCTTATTTAAAAATACACATTTTTTTCTGCTGATCATTTATACATTATCTTACAATTTTCCTCAAGGTCTGCTATACCTGTGGAAATTTATTGCAAGAATTACACATTTCTGGGGAGGGTGGGGTGTTTGTGTTACATATATAGTTAGTTTAATCATCCGTTGATAGTAGACCTTTTGCAGAGCATGAAAGTTTATATTTAGCTAATCAGAACAATGAAGCTGAACTAAAAAAAAAAAAATAGGAACAGGAAGCAGAACTACTCATTGAAGGAGAATGAGCTTCAACATGTTTAGAGACATTTCTCTGATTTCTGATATTTCCTTACAGATCAGTGTGATCTTAGGGATTCTATCTAATCTGTGTAGAAAATATGTAGAGATTAGTACTTTTTGGGACTACACAAAATTAGTGCATCTGTTCATAGCCAACATTAACCACTCTTTGAATAGTAAGCAATTACATTTACTTATGGGCCATTACAACATCTGCCTGCATAGGAGAGAACAGCTATATATAAACATAGTAATGACAAGATACAAAACAATAGTGTGTCAGAGAGAATCATTCACATACTTTGATGCTCAATTCTGGGAGGCAGATGTTCTTCCACTCCCCCCAAAAAAATCATTGCAAGATGTCCATGGATTGGGTGGAGATGGGGAAAAGAGATAGTCTGCAAACTGTCCAACCTGGTCATTAGTGGAAGAAAATGAAATCCTAAAATGGTTCTCCTCTAACAAACCCCTAGATATGTTCAGGGAAGAACAGTCTTGCCAGACTAAGAAAGGAAGTTGGCTATTGTTAGGGCCATTGTAAAAGTATTTGCTCATGTATTGTCTTTTCTGTATGTAAATAATAGGGAGTGTATTCCATGTGGATTTTGTAAACTTCTAAAGTACTTTTTGAAAGGGCACAACATTACTGGCATTCTTTTTCAAACATGTGTGAAGCATTTTAGTATCCTCTGTAGCAGGGAAGTGAAGTCAGCTGTAGCAGTTTAGCAATATTTTGGCATAGGTCAGGCAAAGTCCTTCGAGGCAAAATGTCTAGACTGATTTGGGGATTTTTCTGTGGCTTCATTCTTTGTTAAAAACATCAATGTCTGTCAAATTATTATTGCCAGGAGCAAGAAGCGATTAGATGAACGGTAGTAGACAAATTGTCGACTAAAACATTGGCAACTTTGGGAGAAAGGGTCAGATTCAGAAAAAGGACTGAAGGATCAAGATGTAAGTGAGACAAAATTTGGGCATTTAATTCTAGTGCTGGAATCCTGAAAAAGCCACTGCTCATCCGCTTGCCAAGACTAAAGATATCTGAATCTTCAAGGCACCTCAACCTTTATTTTTATCATTCACCAAACATGAAACTTTGTGTCTATCAAGGCATGTAAGTTGTCACCAAGGTTTACCAACTTAATATTTTATCTCCTGTAAGCATTCAGTTGGGGTTCATTTTTTTGTCTGATTCTCTTCCTTCCTGAGTTAGTGGTATGGGCCAGAGCTGTTCATTTTTGTAGTGTAAAAGCTCTGAAAAAGAGATCACCATTGTTTGAAACATATTGCAAATAGTGCATAGAATATATATGTTTTATTTCTGTATGCTCTGTGTGTGTATGTGTGTGTAGGTTCACTTCCTTTTCCACATCCCCAGGCTCTGGTTACCCACTTTACTTTTATAGTTTATGGTTATATGTTCAGGTCTTACAAATATATGCCATGTAACACCGTTATTGTATTTGTCCTAATTCTGCATTCCAGTTTGTGTCTATAGGTATTCTTCCTTCTCATTAAAGGTATTCTGAAATACTGAATCAAGAAGTGATTTGTGAATTAGGCAAGAGCTGGCTAGACTAATAGTAATCTTGTAGTATGGTTTGTATGAAGACAGTACTACAAACCAATGTTCTTTGTATGGAGCCTTAAAGGCTTACTTCCATCTGCCTGTATAACAGGTAATTACAGTTTTAGTGTAACTACCTACTTGGTTGGTCCAAGTAAGCTGGATACTCAGCTGAATAGTTTTTTTGAATTCCTAGCCCTAGTTTTAATTATTGGTGTACTACTTGTATGAAGATGGCAAATATCTGTGAATTTTCCAATGTACAATCTAAGCATAGGAAATAATCTAACAAAAAGGAAGCATTTCTGGTTTTTCATAGGTCATAAGAATTTTAGATATATTGGTTTGACAAGGAAAACTGTGTAGTTCTAAATGTTAGGTAATCTATTTCTTCTTACATGAAAAATTTCACATTATCAACAGCACCCTTTCATTGTTGTGGTCCATTTCAGCTTTGATTTTATGACTTATTTTAGTCACATTTAAAAAAATTTATTTGGAACTTCAATAGAACCTGAGTTCTGTTCCATGTAATGCACACTGAAAGCTGGTAATTTTTTTTCTTGTTTTGATGCAAAATTGCTATGGCACTAGTTTTTTAATAAGGCAGCTTTGAGGGGGTTCTGCCTTTCGCCGTCCATTGTCAGGCTGATGCATGCAGACTGTTGTTCAACTACAGGGCTGTCAGCCTCACCTAAATGAATATCCTCATTTGTATAGTCTGCAGCTTGTAGCTCTGAGATATTTTCCAAAGAGATATGCTATTCCATTTAGCATCTTTTTTACCTGACAACTTTACCCTGAAGAGCAGGGAGGAATAAATAATTTTTCCTATCCTTAAAGCCTACCCAATTCTAAAGAATACTTTTCAGGGTAAATATGCTAAAAGAAATTTTGTTAGTAATGCTTTCTTTTATTCAAAAAGTGAAGCTAGATTGGTGGTCTGGAGAAAACTATGCTAGTTTAGATAGCTCTGTACTTGATTAGTTCTTTGGCACAATGGTAGAGCCAGGATATTGTCTGAATCCCCACCTTGCCCTAATTAAATTCTGCCACAAGAATGTTTGGAGAGATTCTAATGCCTTGAACAAGGAAAAAAAAAGGGTTTTTGCTAATGGGATAATTACTTCCATTTTATGTCACTCCTTGTCCTGTAGGATCTCAAAGAACTTTGCAAATTCACATATTAGCTCTTGGAACTGTTTGCTGCAGTGGTGCAAAGCTTCCACTCCATGGGTGAAATTTGGCATCTCTGTGGCAGTGAAAAGACATTTGTCTTCAGATATATTTTGGAAGGTGTATGTTAAGAAGACACAATGCAAATATTCAAGTTGGAAGTTAGATTGGATGATGAGAATACTGTTGTCTTACTGGCTTTACCCTGGTAAGTGTCCTGTATCCATGAGAATCACCTGTTTGGCACAGGCTCAGAAAATGCTGAATACTGAGTGAGGATCCTGGTACCCCATGTATGGGAGACCACCCACCTAAATTGTCATCTGCTGCTTGTTCTGAGAGTAACAAAGAAGACAAGGTAGTGAAGCTAGAGGTTTTAATCTCTTGTTATTGATGGTTTGGTGTATTGAAAAGCAAGGAAAAGGACTATTTATGATCCTGCATAATTCAAGAGGTGATTTTTCTGGTGTAAGTTGTTCCAAGAACAATCTTATCTGTTAAAAATTTAAAATTTAAAAATGCATTTTAGCTTGGCCTAAATTTGGCTCACCTTTGCTTCCAACCTCAATTAAATTATCTGTTGGTTTCTTAATTTTATAATGTGATGTATTTACAAATCTCTTTACTGGGAGAACGTGAACAATTACGTCTTCAAATATTCTTAGAATAACCTAAATAATCTCTATTTTCTACATGAGGGCAAGATTTTTCTTGTCTTTGTCTTGTCCAAATAATTATTTCCCAAGTATTTTTCCAATTTATGAGATAATTTAAAAAGTAAACAATGAGTCCTAACACAGTGTTTTGACTACTACTCTTGTCACATAGATTATTGCCATTTTCTTATTTCTTCATGTTGTAACTAAAACATGGGTGTATATATTTAGTGTACTTGGAAGCAGCATAAGTACCAAAATATTGCAATGAGCAGTCAGGAAGTGTTCAGGGGTTAAATGGCAGATTGCCAAGAAATCATGGCATGTATGGAAAAGGCACTTGCAGTTACTGCACTGGAAGATTTTGGGATATAGATACAGATCTTACAAAAAAAGGCTTCCTTAATTCTGTTAGGGAGTAAATTGCTGCATCTTTGTTCTCCTCACTACTACTGCATCTGGATGTTTGTCACAACAGTTTTAATAATTAGCTACAGTAAAAATTGTTTCAGAGATTAGATAATCTGGTTTACGCTGGTCTCAGTGTTTTCTCATTCACGTTTCCTCCTTCTGTATGCTGCTTCTGCTGTCTCTCATTTAGCTGTGGCATATTGATGTAGGCTGAGTGCTTGCTGCAAATCCACTGTTGGATTCAGCAATTTTTGGTTTCAATGGTAATGAGCATGGCAAAACATCTTTATAAAATATTATAAAAATAGGACATTTCAGGTTCAGTGAGAGCTTGTGTCTACTTCTTTTCTTAACTCAGTAAAATGTTCCTGATGATGAATGTTCATGATGTATTCTGGCATTTCAGCAGTGGAAACTTGGTTTTCCAGGATCTGGAAAAATCCTAAAGCTCTGCTATTGTTGATTAGTTATGCATTTTAAGGGCAAGTGTTCTGATATTGTTACTGATTGGATTTACATGGGAGAATAAAATGGAGATGCTGCTGACAGTGGAAAAAGTGCTAAAGATTACACAGTCAAGGGTTAGGGAAGTGAAAACACTGGCTCTACACAGGCTTTAAAGATACCTGTGTAAAGGAGCATATCTGAATTTCTTCTTTCAGTTCGTGCATAAAAGAATATTGTTTTGTATCATTATAAACTAAGGAATTACAAAAATATAAGAAAATAACAGTCCTGTATTGAACCTTTTTTAAAACTGTGCTGGTTCTGTTGTATGGTTGGCAGTTTCCTTACAAAGATACAGTAAATTAGTGTTCAAAGTATTGTATTGGAACAAGTAAGCATATGGACTATTACTAAATATTACTAATTACTAAATGCTCCTTTTTGTAACCTCTTATTCTATGTTTACACCTTGCATTTTAGGAAGTAGTGGTATTTTTCAAAATGTTTTCAAACAAATTTGAGGGGAAGAGGAAGAAGACTTTGTGTAATGCTAAAATCTGTATCTTGTTCCACTCGTAGCACTTTATTCAAACATCCATTCTTGGAAAACAAACAAAAAACTGCCCACAAAAAAGTGTCTCCAAAACTACCTATTAGAATGCCTTTGAATATTCAACAGTACAAAAGCATTTTTAAGTAACATATTTCCTTCTGTGTCATTTAAAGAGCTAAACTATTATGTTTTCTTTCTTCTGTGGAAATGTTTTGGGCCAATATTTCTAGCTGTTTCCATAATTTCAAATCTGTGGTCTGAAACTTAAACTATGTCTATTGTTTCACAAAGCTATGTGTGCATGTCAAGTTCAGTTAACTGTACACTGTCAAACTTATGTTAAAAAGGCTTTCAGTAAGAAAGAGACTTTAGAAAGAGTAAGAGTTTTAAACAGATTTTTGTATTGTTAATTGAATCTAGATGTACACTGAATTACATACAGAAGACTTAGAATGAGACCGGTTGTATACCTGGGTCAGTAAGAATTTTCTTCATAAATATTCAAGATTTCTTGTAGAATCATAGAATATCTTGAGTTGGAAAGGACCATAAGGATCGCTGAATCTAACTCCTGGCCCTGCAGAGGGCATCCCCAGTAATCCCACCATCTAAGAGGGTTGTTGAAATGTTTCTTGAACTCTGCCAGGCTTGGTGTTGGATCACTTCCTTGGGGAGCTTGCTCCTCCCTCTGGCTGAGGAACCACTTCCTTCTATCCAAGCTAAACCTGCACTGATACAGCTTCAGGCCATTCCCTCGGGTCTTGTCACTGATCACCACTGAGAAGAGATCAGTGCCTGCCCCTCTGCTTCCTCATATAAGGAAGTTGAAACTGCAATGAAATCTCCCTTCAATCTCCTCTTCTCCAGGCTGAACAGACCAAGTGATATCAGCCCCTCCTCATACAGCTTTCCCTCAGGCCCTTCAGGATCTTTTTTGCCCTCCTTTGGACATCCTTTCATAGTTTGGTGTCTTTTTGATATTGAGGTGCCCTAACACTGCCCCCAGCCCTCGAGGTGAGGCTGCCCAGGTGCAGAGCAGAGTGGGACAATCCCTGCCCTTGGCTGGCTGGTGATGCTGTGCCTGATGCAGGACTTTTTTTATAGGGGCTCTCTAATAATACCTAATTTGTTAACTGAATTTCTTAGGGCAGTATAGAAGCTTTTGAATTCTGCACTTTAAATACGGATTTAAAATTTCACATGTAAAGATGTTTAGCATGAGATGGTGTATAAACAGCTGGCCTTGTGCTGCTACTTCATTTCATTGTTCTCCTCTGACATCAGTGTATCAGACTTGGAGAACAGTACACTCTGACAATATGTTTAGGTTGAAACAATTACAGATAATTAGAGTGGTAAATGTCATTATATACAAGTGTTAGTGAAATATGTTTTTAATTATTACTTTGCTTTGTGTCATATTTCATCCCTTGAAGCAAGAAATACTCTCAAGATGCCTTAGTCCATTTATGGAAGTTCTCCACTCCCTACTAATTATCTGTGATTAATACTTTGCTAAAAAGTTGGAATTGCTTAGTTTTGTCCTAGTTGCATTAATTACCCATATATTTAAAAATGTTGTATTTCAAGTAAAGTCTTTCACAGCTGAATTTATTTCTGAAATTTTCTCTTCCATTCTGAAGCAAAAATAAAAATACATGGGTTTTTTTAATCTGTTTGTGGTTCACATTAGTGGAAAATTTTTTGTGATCTACCAGAAAATTTTCCTTTAAAACAAAAAGAAAGAAGGAAACATTTTGGTAATAAATATTTGGAATTGAAAGTTACTAGGCCATTTCTGGTTTTACTGGCACTTTATCTCTGTACTTCTTGACTTGAGGAATCACTGCATTTTTATGTAGTTTGGAGATAGAATTCCCTATTCCTTTGTCTTCTTTATTGACCTTTTTTGTATCCTGTTTATTTAAATTTCTGCTTAATATAAAAATGTTCCAAAGCAGTTTTTTGAAATCCTTTCCTTTTTAAGTTACTCTAGGTTCTTGTGTCCATTTTGTTTTGTAACTCAAGCTAAAAACTGTAAAGAACAATAACATTTAAAGTACCTTTCTAAGTTGGCTGGCAAACTAAAATGTCAGAATTCACTGATTTAAATAATATTAAAGTGATAGCTATGTTTTTTTCTAGGATGTCTGTGTGTATGAGTATTGCAATTCAGATGTTTAATGCCAATGAATTCCTTGAATTTCACTAATACATTATAAAGCAAGAATAGAAGCTAAATATTTTCTTCATCTGTTTTAATAAACATCTTCAGGAACATAATAAAAAGAATGACAGGTTGTATTGCAGTGCTCTCTTTTGGTTCTTTAATCCACTGAAATTTTTATGTTCTTGACAATTTTGGTTTCTCGAATCCTGAAATTAATGAGCACAGTATCTTTGAAACATGAATTTGTAGACACGTGGTTAAATTTGACACAGTGGAATTGTTTGTAAAGGAAAGCTTATGTATTGCAGAGCTAATTCTCATTCTATAGGCACTTCACTGGCATCTTGTTTGAGGTTGATTGAGGTGATAGCAACCTAAGTGCATTAATAAGATGTTTCACAGAAGCTTTCACTGAAAACTCTTGAAGGAAATTTAAAGATTTGGGATAAGAGAAAGGACTTACTAGAGTAAGTAAGCTACCAGTAGAGTAATCTACTAGAGTAGATTGTTTGTTAGAAGATAAGAAGCAAGGTCAAATGCATGACCAGTTTTCATTGTAGTAAATCACCACTGGAGTTTCATGATGGTCTGTACTGAGAACTCTGCAGTTATTTTGTTCATAAACAATTTGAAACAGGAAGTGGAGGTGTGCCTTTTTTTCTGCATAGTAGTGATGAGGGCTAACTGAGAAGGTTGGTAGAAGTATATTATGGTAAAATTCATAGGTAAGTGTAGATAAATGGAGGGCAAAAGGGTTGATCAAAGTTTTAAAGTAGTTTCCACACATGAAATGACTGAATAGATATTGATCTTTTTATCTGTGGAAAGATGTGAGAAAGAAGAGATGTGGTGGAATATTTTGAAGAGTTGAGAAGGTGGTTTTTCTGTCAGAATAACAGAGCATGTGATGAAAAGAGTGATGAATGAGATACTCCCTGCTGCAATTGCTAAAAAATACTGCTATTCAAAAAATAATTGGGTAAATTTAGTTTTCCTGTAATTCACTGAGTGCTGTTAAGGCAGTTGCTTCTGGTTCAGTGTGTCCCTCAGGGACTTTTTATTACAGGGATTTCTGAAGCCAGAATAATAGCTTTATATGAGGAAAAGGGAGCATTCTGGGAAAGTAAGAACATAATATTGCCTTTTTCATTCTTACTTATTGTTGACAACTCTAAAATAGAGACTGGATAGTGGGCTAGCCAGCCTGTGATCTTCTCAAATGTCTCAGTTTTTTAAATAAAAGATGTTATCTTAAGTTATCCTTGTTACATGGAATTTGTGTTTCTGGATGGACTGCTAATTTAGCAAAATGAAAATAGAGTAGAACTTTCTTATCCTAGGCTAATTCATCTTGAGGTAGTCCTGACTGATAAGGTCCCAGTTCCTGCTTTTCTACTTATGTTTTGGCTCAGAATATTCTTCTCCCTTCTCAGTTTTTCCTTAGTGAGGTTCTTATAATCAGTATCAATAGGAAGCCAAACTGCTTGGGAAGGGTGTGTCAAGAGAATAATATATTATCTAGATGACTAAAAGCTAGATAAACTTTGTTTGGTCTAGGTTTTTTTGTTGTTTTTTTTTTTTTTTTTTTTAATCAGTAAGACTCATGTAGCAGCATGGGACTGCTATTTTCTGTGCAGATAACTGGAGAAAAAGATAGAAGGAATCACATGAAGAATATGGAGGTTCTTAGTTACTAAGTTACCATCCCTTTTTTGATGCTGCAGTAACCAAGACAGCACTTGAAGAGTCGTGTTTCTATATCCATGAAGTTGTACCCATATTCTAAAGGTTTGTCACTGGAAGGTCAGTGGTGTCTTTTAGTGAGGCCTCTCTCAACTCCATCAAGAAATTTTTTATACATGTAGCTTCTCATTCATTTATTTAACCATGTAAATGTTTAGCAGGGTACTTGCAGCACCTAACTGAATTAATCTGTGCTTATAAAGTGTTTATTTACTTCTGTAGGACTTTGCTGAATAGCCACAATTTGGCATAAGCTTCTTGGAATGGTTTTATTTCTGATCCATGCTGAACCTATGTGCCTAATACAGATGTATTACTGTGAATAGGATGTTGAGATGTAAGGTTTCATTAATAAAAGAAAATGTGTTATTGCTTAGAAGTATCTAAGACTAATTTAGTATATTTTTTCTTTTTAAATTACTACAGTGTACCGACTATGACCTGGATTATGGAACTGAATGTTTGCATCTGGCTCTGAAATACTGCAAAACAAGTGCCAAACTTGTTGAAGGAACAGCTGACCTCTGGAAGGTAAAGACAATAACTATAACTGTATAAATACTGTATGTGTGTGTATGTATATATATCTCTCTATATATCTATCTATCTATATCTATCTATATCTATCTATATCTATCTATATCTATATCTATATCTATATCTATATCTATATCTATATCTATATCTATATCTATCTATATCTATATCTATATCTATCTATCTATATCTATCTATATATATATAATTAATAAAGTTTGCATATTACCATAAAAATTCTGATGTGTTTTCAATTGTTATTTAAGCTTTTCTGTTTCATTTCTCAGAATTGGTTTTGTCTGGGCTCTTTTTAGAGCTCATTATTGTAGAGAGGATTGGGCAGGTGTTACTTGAGAAAATCAACAAAGACAGCATTTTCCTGTAAAGAGGAAAAACATCTAGGTATTTGAATGACTTGAGAATTTGTAAAACTATAAATCTGTAATCTCCAAAACTAAGAATTTTCTTTTATGATAGGAGCTTCCTCATGCTATGTCTATATATTTTGTCTATTTTCCTCTACTTTTCCTGTGAAGACATCACTTTTTTATTCTCATGCCAAATACCTGGCTATCAACAATTTTGTTTTTACAGTGGTTCATTAAATTCAGTAACACTGTAATATTTAAGACCTCTTCAAAAAATATTTTAAATTTTCTTAAACACAATGTACCTTGTCTGGTAATCTGGTAGGTTCCTGATGAATGACAAAGCAGCTGTGTGTACAGATGCCAAAGCATATGTCCCTTCTACTTCAGAGTATTGCATATCATTGATTTGGATGGTGGGACATTATTCATTTTTAGTAGCTGTTGCATCAAGCAGTTTTAAACTTTTTTATATTTTATTTTATTTATTTTATTTTATTCATTACCACATTGAAGGAGCTGGAAGCAGCTCAAATCACTGCATCTGTCTTTGACAGTAAATTTCTTCCAATGAGACATTATTTCTAAAAGTATAACCATAAATCTTCAAATCTTTCATAAAAAGAAAAGCAATTTCCTGAATCTGCAGTGCTAGTTTCCTGTGCAATTTAGCAGCAAAATTTACTTGTGCATTGGTTGCATACAGAACTTCTTTTGATATCTTGTTGGGGATATATAGTCTTCTGAAACAGCATATGGTCTGTTTTCCTATTTAGTCTTCTGAGGGACAGATTATGTCATGCATATTTACATTACACAATTTTTTGGATGGTTTTATTGTGCTCATTGCAAATCATGGTACTTATGTGAAGGGTAGCAAAATACACCACTAATGCTCATTTAGCTCTTTAGAGTGTTCATCTGGTTCTTTGTTATCTGTAGATACTACTGGTGTCCAGCAGATAAATGTAGCTTAGAATGACAGAATCATTTAAAGTCTGAATGAAATGGGTAGATGTCATCTGGTCCTACACCTTGCTGAAAGTGGGGCCAGGTTAGTTACGTTAGGCAGTGCAGGGCCTTGTCCAGCTAAGTTTTTAATATCTCCAAAAAGGGAGATTTCACAGGCTCTCTGGGAAAGACAATTCTAATGAGAATCACCTTGTATGGGGACTTTTTTCATAATATTTCCTCAACATTTCCCTTAATCCCTCTTGTACTGGGAAAGGAAGAAAGGTTAACAGAAAGCTCTGCAAGAATAGTCAAATTTATTTAAAATTAACCCATTAATTAACCCTTCCTCACCTCCCATCTTCTGTAATTTGGGCTGAACAAGCAAAGTTCTCTCACACCATCTGAACAGCCCTCTACTGGCTTCCTCCTGTTCCTCTTTGTGCTCTACTGGGGAGCCCAAAGCTAAAAACAGTACTCTGGAGTGTTCTCTGAAGGGCCAAATACAGGGCAATAATCCCTATATTACCTGTAATAAGTACTCCTTCTGTGCTGATACAGCCCTGTTGGATTCCTTTTCTCCACTGGTCCCCACTGCTGACTCATGCTCAGCTTGTCTAGGTCATTCTCTCTAAAGCTGTTTTCTGTATTTCAGCATCAGCATGGACTGCTGCTGCCCAGGGTAGTTCTGTCCAGTTGCAGGATTCTGTGTGTATGTTATAGACCACAAAGTGTCTCTCAGCACTTTTATCCAGGCTTTCAGGATCCTTCTGAGTTACTGTTGGACCCTTGAGCATATTGAATGAATACTTGTTCATTTGTTATCATCTACTAGTTTTCTGAGGGTGTTTCTCCTTTCTCAGGTTGTTAATAAAGATATTAGCATTGTGCCCAGTATCAGGCCCATAAGGAATAGTCCCTAGTTTCATTTGGACTTGAACTTGTGCACATCTCTGTTATAAAAGGGGCTTGTTGAAGTGTCAGTGTCACCTCCAACACTGTTTATGAAAAAGTTAAACATCCTGATGCTGTAAACTTTATAGCATGTGGGATCCATTGCAGTAGCACTGGACTTTAAAGAGGCCTGTAAACATTTGGAAAATGATAACATGTGGGAAGGGAGGTCCTCTCCCTATGCAGGAAAGAGCAACAGAGACATTGTGTGATAAGCTGACTGCAACCCCCATTTCCCATCCCCATGTGCCACTGGAGGGGAGGAAATGGGGAAAATCGGGAGTAAAGTTGAGCCTGGGAAAAAGGGAAGGGTGGTGTGAAGAAGTTTTAATATCTGGTTTTATTTCTCATTATCCTATTCTGATTTGATTGGTAATAAATCAAACTAAATTAAAATAATTTCCCTGAGTTGAGTCTGATTTGTATGATCTCTGCCTGCCAGCATCTTGTCCCATGAGCCTTTTGTTATATTTTCTCTCCCCTATCCACTTGAAGAGGGGAATGACTGAGCAGTTTTGGTGGGCACTTGCTATTCATCCAAGGTCACCCCAGCACAATCTCAGTGTTGACAGTGTTGTGCAGAGTGTGACAGTAGCAAGAGCACCCATTTATGTGCAGGCACTGTGCTGCAGGCGGTGCAGAGCAGTGAATATTTTACATGAACACAAAGATGCTGGTGCCAGGCCATTGAAGTACCTTCTCGCAGCCTGTGCCCTGTCAAATTTTGTAGCTAAAAGTTGTTGATGTCTTCTGTGGCTTGTAAAGACATTAAAAGTGGAAGGCATAAAAATGACAAGGTCTTTAAAATATTACATTGTTTCTGCAGGAAATACTCATTTCAGTTTAGAGCCTACAGAGCAATACAGCTCTTTCTCGAATATCACCTGGTGTTGGTCACTCTGAACCAGGGTGTTTGGCAGGTCACCTAGAGCAGTACCATTAAAGAACAGTCATGCTCAGTCTGCAGTTCCATGAAATGCAGAAGACTACCATTTTCTCAAGTGGTCCTTGCTTACAAAATGCTTTGGAACTATTGTTGTTACTAATCAGCTCTCAGAAACACAATTTTCTTTCCTTAACTGTCATAATACTGTAATTTGTAATAGATTGTTGTTATTTTCTGCTAGGTTTTTAATGCTTAGCTAAATGAAATTTCATATGCCAAGGACTGATATTCTCTCTATGGCTCCAGTCTTATATTTTCAACACAAGGCAAAGAAATGTTCCATCCAGATAAATAAGAACTGAAATAAATAATCAGTTCAGTTGAGGTTTCAGAGGATGCCTAGCAGAAGGACTGAGTCAGTTAACAGTTTGAGTAGTAAAAACCAATTTCGTCCTATGTGGACCTCGAATCTTTAAAGAGCAAATCAGATATTTGTAAGAATTCAGTTTATGCATGAGGTGCACAACCTACATAACATTAAATGACTCAAAGCTGTGGGAGAATGTTGTGTGTGTTTATATATTATCTTCTTGAATTAACACTAATTATTCTACCTGAGCACTTGTACATTAGGAAAAATAACATTTCAAAGTCATTATTGGAGCTAAAGCAGGAGATAGTTTTTTTCATTTTCTGGGAACAAATTACTTTAGTGTTATAAATATTCATAAGTTCTATTTCAAAGATAGTTATTTTATAGCTAATTATAAGATATTTGGTATCAAGATGGCAAAAAAAGAAACATGAAGTCTCTATCAAGAACACATTTTCAGTTTCTCTGTGTTTGATGCCTTGGAAGTAAAATTACTTTAAGTATTTTTAGTCTAAAAATAAACTAACAGAATGTGTTTGTTGTACTCTACTGTGTGTGTGTGTGTATTGTAGATAAAAAATTCAGCATAATAGCACTTTTTAAAAATTGAGACAGATTTATAGACAATGTTGACAGAGTGAAATGTTGACAGAGTGAAAATTCTTCACTATTTTTAAAAAGCAACAGATTATTTTCTAATCCTACAAAACTACCCCATACAAAGGAGCTCTGTATGATGTTGTAGTTTAAGAGGGGAAAAACTTCATTAAAGTGAAATGCAGTACATTTGTGTATGTGTGTGATCATAACCTTGTATTTATTGTGTAAAGAGTTCTATTTTTGCATTTAATGTACATTTTTTTTTAAGTCTGAACCATCCATCCAACTAAATCAGTTTGAAAAAGACTTCTAAACATCACAGGGAAGTAATTTTGGGGAATAACTTCTAAACCAACATCTTCCTAGGTAGTGAAAACTAGTAGTCTGAGAATTACCAAAAAAAAGTACACAGAAAAACAAACTCGTCTGCTGATTTTTGAGGCTTTATAAGGGTATAATAGATTGGTAATTCTACAGAAAAGTAGAGATATTTAATAAGTAAGACTGTTCTGCCTTTGCTATAAGCAGGTTATGTTTTCATATTTTGTGAATGTAAGGTATTTGTTTTGAGTTTTAATATTTGGCCTAATGGTATTCTAGATTGCAGCAATAACATTCTGAAAATCTTGGATCACTGGATGTTCAAGAGGACTAAATGAAAATTAATATTTTCACATGAAAAATGAGAATTTGAGTAATTGAGAGCCTGTGAGTTTGATATTGATCATAAAAATAAAAGGGTGCACTGCTACAGGCAAAACTTGATCAATAAAGAGTCATGGGATTAAAGTAATTAATGTCAGCCAACATGGAATTTATTTATTTTGTGAAATTGACTTCAAGACTTTATTACAAGACTGTAATCTTGGCTGATAAAGATTGTAGTGCTGATACAACATACAACTGGCAGAAATTTGACTTGTTGCTACATGACGTCTTAATTAAAAATAGGATGACTGTAATTGTACTAGTTCTTATTAAATAGATGAAGAATTAGATAATTGATATATTTCAAAAGATAATTCTCACCAGTTTCTGCAGAAACTCTTATTGTCTCTAAGGTATTTACCAGTTGTCTGATAAAGTTTGCAGACAAAGATTTAAGGATCTGTAAATGAAAATATAATTGATGAGAAATAACATATTTATAAGGATTACTTAGAAAACCTTTTCAACAAAGAGTATGCATTTCATTGCAGCTAAATATAAAGAACTGATTTTAAAAACAAATGAAGTATAGGTAATATTTAGTGGATTGTTCTTGGAAGGCAGTGACTTTAAATGTGGTGTAGGCATCCCAGAGGATAGGAAGTTTACACCGTGTGTGGGCAAAATACTGTATGCTAGAGAAACAAAAATATGAAATTAGAAAAGAGATGTTCTAGTATTACAAGTGCATCTAGAATGCTATGGAGAAATCTGGGCTCACGCTCTGTGCAACTGTTATAAATAGGGAACATTCATGGAATTGAATTTAACATCTTAGTCAAATTGAAAGAGGTGTAGAGAAACTCTCCCTCCTTGACTGGTAAGGGATGGTTGCAGATGGTATCTGGAAGGGTTTTTCTGTGAACTCTGCATTTTTCACAAAACTTACAGGAGCTTGTATCTGAAATTATCTTGTAGGATCAAAGATTTTGAAAGAATTACAAATGAAGCATGTAATATGGCCTTTGTTGATTATTTCTCTAGAAAACAATCCATTTACTGATGTCTGTCTCAGAATTTCAGAAGAGAATTTTTAAAGGTTTATTCTTTAGTTTTTATTCTCCTGTATTGTTTTCTTGAAGACTGCATCTACGATTTTTTTAGATCAGACTTTTTTAAAATATTTTTGCACCTCTAAAAGACCATAAATGTTAAGGTGTGAGACTATTTCTAACAGACTTTAGTCTTGTTTGTCGATAGATTTTGAGATTATAATCTGTTTCACTTCACTGAAAGTTCAGCATAAAGGCCCTCTAGAGTCTGGTGAATAGAAACTTTGCAGCAAAATCAGTCACATAGTTGCTCACTCTCTCAAGACATTGATTCTTCCCAACACTAAGTTGAAATGTAAATGTGTGTATGTAAAGTCAGACTCCTAAGATATATTAGGGTAGATTAATTCTCTGGCTGCTCCTCTTGCAGGACAAACTGTAGGGAAGTAAGTTAGTTTTTCATTTTAGAAGAATATAATGTATTGGGGAAATCATGAGATGTTATTCATCTGTGTCTGACTATAATACAGAGCTTAATTTATGAGATTGAAAGGAAACTGGTTACAAGAATCCTTATGTTAAAATCAAGTAATCACTTACTTGGAGACTAAGATGCTGGTACTGTTAGTGGTGTCCTGCTGAAAGATTTATCTTGCAGGACTAAAACTTTTGGAATCTTGTTCAGTTCATTTCAAGCAGAAAGAAAAAATTTATTCAGACTGAAGAGAGAAAGTATTTGGAAAGTCCACTAAAATTTTATCTAGCATAAAATGAATTTACAGTAAAAACAAATACAAATATTTAATACTCATGTCAGTTCAAGTCACTGCTTGTCATTGTGAAGGCATTGCTAGCAAAGACTGTTAATGTCCTGGGTAGATGCTGACTTTAATTCTCTGTTATTTTATTTGCAAAGCCTATTATTGCAACTGTCAGCCATCATGAGGGTATAAAGACAGTTATGAAGGGTGTTTTTGCAAGTACCAAGTAAATAGTCAGCATCTTATTGTCCATCTAACTTGATCTGATTAATGTCTTCAAGAAGAATTTGATGTTTATTAATCCTCTGAAAGCTCACACTGTTTACTTGTAGTCTTTATGTTTACTGTCTCCCACTGGTTAATTGGACTCTCATTAACAGTAGTGGTATTGCTCTACTGGAAGATTGCACCTATATTAGTAAAATCAATAACAAGGTTTCTTCATGGCTGTCAATTTTATGTTCCCAAGTCCTGTTAGAAATTAATCAATCTGCAGTAAAATTAGAGTAGAATGGATGTGTAAAAAAATAGTTGCATTATCATGTTTTCATAATTTTTCAAAGGATTGAAAATCCTTTTAGATTTCAACTGATTCCAAGCAGATCTAAGTGTTTGGAAAAGGGGTTTTCTCAAATCTCCAGCAGTTTCTGCAACTTCTGTTCTCATAAATTGCCAGTGATATTTTACAAAAATTAAGAAATTGATAATATCACTTGTTTATGGTGTTTAAAATGTAAAGAATTGCCTTCAGGGCATTGTTTTATTGGTTTTACATTCCTTCCTGCTGTGTTAAATCTAACGAGGCTTGTCTGTCCTTTAGGTGACCTACAAGCGGGATCTGTATGCAGCTGAATCAATCATTAAGGGTATGTGTTTGTCCTTGTGACTGTCAGTTTGCATATTCCTGATTCTAATTAAGAACTTTTTGTGTGCTAGTTTGAAATGTCTTTAAGAAAAGTTATATGGTGGATGAAATGTGCTTAGGCAAGTTGTTTTAGCTTGTTTACTGGAATTTTTCTATTAGCCCTATTTATCTTTATTTACTTCTCTCAGAATACAGAACCTTATAAAAAGCTATATATATTACAGTCAATAGAGATTAATTTTGAAGGGCCTTGTAAGGAATAAACAATTTTTTTTCTTTCATTTGCAGGTCAATTCTGAATATGTTTTGTCTTTCTATTCTGCATAGTAGAGTGAAAATTAAATATTAATTCTTTAGGGCTCTTCACTGTTTTACATACAGGCAGTTTTTGCCTACATTGATATAGCAGTTATGTGATATTGAGGTATTTCATTAATTTATGAATATTTTGTTGAACAGTTTGTTAACCTTTTTTTTTTTCCTGGTGGCAGTGGTTTCATACCAGTTTAACATTAAGACTAGATTTAGCTTTTATGCAGGTGGACTCTCTCTAAAAACACTGTAGGAAGGAAGAATTCTCAAATACCGTTTAATGAACTTGTTACTGTAAACTGATAGGCAGTGATTCAGGGGACCCTTGCCTGACTCCTTGTTGAGAACTGAGGGATAAAACCCCAGAAACTGATGAAGAGAAATGAACTTCCCTTTGGATTAAAATTCCTTTTCAGAGGAAATAATGTAGTTCCTATTTAAGGAAATCAGAGGAAAACCTGTGTGCTATTGAGGCACAGAGAATGACTGGCTAGTTGTTCACAGTGAGCAAATATATCATATTAGATGCATTGTTACAACTACTTAACTGAATTTTTCAGGCACAAATCAAAAAGAACTGGCAAGCCTGGAAATTTCTGGTTCTGATAAGCAATGGGTTCCAGTGAAGACGGAGCCAGACTCTTCCTCAGTGGTCAAAAAATTACAAACTTGGAACAAAACTAACCTTTATCCAAATGAATTTCCATGCTCCTGTGTTTACAAGGGCTTCAATAATCTCATAGGTCTTTAAAGGAGATTAGTTGTTACATTAGTTTTATATATATATATACACACACATATATATATATATGTATGTCATGTTACCACCTTTTTTTTTCCTTAAAGCCAGTACAGTCTTTTTCAGCTAATGCTTATAATAAAAAGCTTGTGTAGCTTAAAGTAAAAATGAAGACCTTCATGGTAATCAATTAGGCTAATCCCTTTACTTATCTAATGTTCCTTTGCTGTTGCAGCATGCAGTATATCTGCTTCAATTACCACAGTAGTCTTATTATGGAGGTCTCTATGACAATCTGTACTTTAAGATTGTTGAAGTTTAGATTTGCTTCTTGCTGCACTGCTTGAGTTTAGGAAGCAGAAGCTGTACGTGTTCTTTTTTCGTTATGCAAGTAGTATAGTGAATCCTTCATAGCAAATTAGCTCACTGCATAACAGAGTTATCTTACATCATTAATTATCTTTAATGGGGTTTTGAATTGGCACTGTTAGTCCTCCAAGACAGCAGGATTTGAAAGTTGTGCCTTATCTATTTTGTGCCCTTCAAAAGGCTTAATATCTCAGACCTTCAGGTGTCTATAGCATGAATTATTTTGGTAGTGGACAGTTGAATCACGTAAATGAATATTTGGCAGGTGATTTATGCACAGTTCATTCCACACTTAAAGCATATTTAAGGGGAGAGTATACTTTTGTCCTTTGGAGCATCATCCTGATGTACCCCTGTATGGCATTGTTTTGTCTTATGGTTGTTAGTTTTACAGAAGAAATCTTATTAGCTATGTTCTGCTGTGTTGTGCTGCACCTATGGGAAACCTTCAAGGACAGGTCGCCTTAGGGAATGACAACCATCCCACAAGCCTAGGCGTGCTCAGTTAGGCCTTTCCCAGAAGCTGGGTAATGTACTATATCATAGTGTCTGCTTTTCTTGAGAGTTCAGAACCCACTATTATGTGCTATATTGTAGAATCATGGAATCATAGAGTGGCCTGGGTTGGAAAAGACCTTAAAGACTATCTAGTTTCAAGCCCATGGCCATCAACAGGGGCACCTTTCACTAGATTGGGTTGCTCAGAACCCCATCCAACCTGGCATTGAACTCTTCTAGGAATGGGGCATCCACAACAACTCTGGTCAATCTGTTCCAGTGCCTGACCAGCCTCACAGTAAAGAATTTCTTCCTAATATCTAATCTGAATCTAATCTAATCTAATCTAATCTAATCTCAGTTTGAAGCCATTCCCACTTGCCCTATCACTACATGCTCTTGTGTAAGTGATGTGCTCTTGCTTATCACTTCTTGTGTCATGTAGAGTGCCTCGGGGGAAGTCCTACATGACTGTCAAGTAGAGTTGCAAGATACCAGCTCTCTAAATGCTGCTTTCCATGCTGTCAAGGTCCTCTAGAGATGTCCCAGAAGCTGAATGCATGGGCTGGGAGGGTGCTGGATACTAAGGGCTCTGACCTCACATTGCTCCCCACTGCTGTTTCAGTCTTCACAGCTGATTTGTCTATTATTGAGTTATCTGTTTACTGTGCTGGATACACATTTTATCTCTGGATGAGTTCAGTAGTGATGAAAAACTTCTGAGTGTACACATTTAATTTTGTGACTACAATTCCAAATTTTATGTCATCTGCAGTTTATTAGTGATCAAAACTTTTGGTTTTCTTCAGGAATTCAACAAATTCTCCCTTGCTAAACTTGGCTCAGGTGGAAGTAAGAAAAACATACATCCCTACATGCGTTTGTTTTACCTTAGATGGTATATGCATGCATATCATTCTTATTCAAGGCAACACAAAGAAACATTTCTCTGATGTAAATAGACTAATGAGTTATTTTTCTTTTGAGACTATTTTCTTAAAGCATTTTTTTTTTAGTTTCCTGACTTCCTCAATTCTCTTTTATAACTTTTGTAAAAAGCAAATTTAATGCTTTTCTTTAGTTAAGCAGGTATAAACTTGTAGAGTATGCAGACAAGGTGGTACACGCCTATTTTTAATAGTCTTGAAGTAAGAAAACATTGTCTTACAATAAGGGTGACTCATCTAGAAATGTATTTAAGATCAGGTTAATACAAAACATCCTAAAAAAATTCCATTAGGATTACTGCCCTCGAGGTAGATAACTTTGAACTCTAGTTCCAACATGTAAACTTTAAATGGTGCTTCTCAGAAGTTTGTAACTTACAGTTTGACTCTCTGTCCTCCTCCTTGTTGTTTTTCTTTTCTCAAGAGCCTTACTTTATAAATTACTTTTTCACAAGAGCATGCACTTGCAGATTGGATAATTTGCCCTCACATTTGGCTGAAGAAGTATCTGTTGATGCAGATAAAATGATGATTTCTTGCAAGTGCTGAGAAAAAGATTGTAATGCCTTCAAACTGTTTATAGCTGTTGGGAGCTACATATTATGACTTGTGTTCTGTGAAGAAACCATGTGACTGTTTACAAAAATAAAAATTGAGATAAGCCTTGCTTAGCAAAGGACAGAGATCTTATCTGCATTTTAATGAGCATGCTCATGAACAAATGGCTGTTCTCAGCCCTGAGCCAAAGAAATAGACTGGCAGGTGGGGAATACTCCTTGGAATTGCAACTGTCAGGTGAAAATAACCCTCTTTTCTTGCCTTCCACCACAAAATGTTCCTTTCTTTCCTGTGTACTACTATTGGTAGGGTCAGTGTCAAGTTTGATTTTTACTTTTTGTGGCTACAGGGATGTGGGGAATGGATAAACAACATAAAAAATGTTAGATATTTTTGGTTACCTATATATTTCAAAGAACAGTTTCAACTACTCTGTTGAGCATGAATTAATGCTTGGCAGTATTTATTTGATCTTTCTTATGTTTAGTAGTAGCATCTTGTAACAAAGATGTTTGTAAAGATGCCAGAGGAAACCCTACTGAATTTCCAGACCAGTCAAGCTATGTAGCAAGTGCAAATGGGATTCTGATAAATTAATCTACTACTTGGAATTCACTGCAAACTTCAAAAGCATTTCAATGATTAGGATGTGCTTCCAAAATAATCAGAATTGTAATAACAGACTAAGAATGGTGTGGCACAAGCATGTTTCCAAAAACAAGTGTATATACACACATATATGTGCAATTAAGAGAAAAAAATTTATGTCTGTAGGCTATAACCTATTTTCCATTCAGATGCATTTTTTTTCTTATGGTATTAATTCTCTAGGATATGATATTTATTATCTTTATTCAAACAAAGTATTATTTTAATTGCTGCTTGTTTGTGGCATGCTCTTCAAGGTAAACTTCTAAGTCTTCCATTAGAGTTCACTTAATACATCATCTAACTACGATAGTTCCATAAACATGAACACATTTTAATTTATAATTGGGTACGATTCTAGGATAAAGACTGTGGCAGGTGTTGCTGCATAATAATGTGATCTAAAGCTTTCAGCATATCAAAGGAGGGTGTGAAGAAATTGAAAATTAGGTTTTCTGATATAGAAAAAAATAGGTTCGATGGAATAAATTCTGAAATCTTGTATCTAATTTAGCTTTAATGAAGAAAACTCCTGATAGGGAAATTTAATGTTTAAATTTGACAGTGCAAAGTTTTAAGTATTTTTTATTTAATGCAAAAAATATGCTCTGAGTGTATGTTAAAAGTGTTGGGAGGGATCAAATGTGATCCATGTGAATAGGGAACACTACTCCATTATCAGGTACAGCTGGAATGAAGCTGGCAGTAAATGGGTGATGTGTGTTGGCAGGAGGAATTTCCCAGGGAAACAGTAAGCTTAAATTAGTAGAGGAAGCCAGAGCAAGGTAGAGAGTTTGATATGTAATGTAATAGTGAGAAAGCAACTAAAAAAAAGCGTTGGGCAGATGGAGAAAAAGAAATTATGGCAGAAAGTAGTTAAGTAGAACTGTGGTTCATTGTGGGAGGACAGAAGGAAACACAAAAACTCAACCAAGGGAAGTTCCATCTTGATAAAAGGAATAAGCTCTTTCACCCTTGACAGACAATCAAGCAGTGAACAGGTTGCCTGGGGAGGTTGCATGGCAGAGCAGTGAGGGGCTGAGGGACCAGGCCTGACCTCGTGGGTGATCCTGCTTTGAGAAGGAGTTTAAATGAGGGACCTCCTGATGTCCCTTCCCGCCTCAGTTTTCCAGGGGTCTCATGGGAAACAAAATGTTTTTAGCTGAGTATTAAAAGTCTTTGTGACATGGCCATGTCATGGCTTTCCAGAATGGCTATTTCATCCACCCAAACAGAATTCTGAAAACCAGGAATGAATGCTGCACACAGTCAGTTTTACTGGCAGGCAGCAAAGCTCATGGAATCCCTGGAGTTACGAGCCAGCACTCCAGCTGTGCTCTCTGGGTTCAGCGTGACTATGCTGAGTGACAGAGCTCCATCAGCTTAGCAGAAGTGGGACACAGGAAGTTCTGGGGAGGAAAGCTCCACTCATTCTTCCTTCCACAATGCAGCAAAGGTGCAGTCTAAATTAACATATGGATCTTTTTTGACCACTTGAAATAGTTTGAATTTAAATGGCAGTTGAGTTTCAAACCTCAACTAGAACAGAACTCTTGCTTTACTATGATGATTTTATAAAAGATGATTTCCCAGACTTTATTTACTCATTTCTTTGATCGTTTAAAAACATGCAGCATCTTTTCAATGTGTGTATTATCATTACTCTAAGATTCTCCTACTTTATTAACATACTTTCCCCTTGTAATGTTTTGTTTCTTCTCTGGATAAAAAATGCAGTTTTCCACACTCCATTGTTTTTTTCTCTCTTCTTTATTAAACTCAGCCTGAAAATCTTCATTGCTTTTTTGTATTTTCCTCTCCTTTCTCATTTATATTACAGGAAATTAGAGATCTAAGAGGGCTGGAGAGAGTAGTGAGATGGGTATTTATAGCTGCAGCCTTTGAGCAGTCTTTTGTGAGAATACTTCTGGCACTTGCTGTTGATTACAGACTTCTTTTTAAAAAGAACTGTTTGAGCCTAAGTTATGGTGCCTTTTTGGATTCCACAGCCTTCTTCCACATGTGAATTTTTGTAATAGCTCCAATCTGACCTTCTTCATTAAATTACTTAGTTCAATAGAGTCTGAGTTCTTGAAATCTGATATGCTAGTCTGGTTTATTATGTATATCTATTTTGTATCTGCACTTTGTGTACAGTACTAAATTCAAGTGGCTCTTGCTCTGATTTCAATCTACCCATTAGTTTCTTTCTGCTGATAAGAAATTAATTCAATATGGTTTCCCATTTTTCAGACTGTAAAGTTATTCTCTATTAAGTAGAAGCCAACTGTGATGCATGTTCAGTATACTTTTTTTGCCCAGTGAATCTGTGGGAAGATAATTTCTCCCACAGTTGTGGTATCCTCTGATTTCCAATCCTGTGAGAACTGGCCATGCATTTTTTTAATTCTCACTTCCATCTGGTTGTGATGGTTTTTAAGCAGATGTTTATTGCTCTCTCCTTTTCTTCCTCCCTCCTCTTCTTGCTAACTTAATACAAACTCAGTTGCTACTAGTATTTTTATTGTCACACTATAAATATTGGATGTAATAAATATTCAGGATTCAAAAAATCATTCTAATTATCTTTTGGAATTCTCAGTGGCTAAATCACTTTTCCTGGTCACAGAGAATTGCTTAAAAATCACAAGTCACTTTCCAATAATGTTAACTCTACAGCAGCTTTAAAATTAAATTTCAGGTCTTTATGTCTATTTTTATATGGAAGTCTGTGAGTTTACAATAGAAAGTGAGATGTCTCTGCACTTCTGAGGTTATGCAGCTGATTGAACTTATTGTGTGGTATGTAATTATAGAAATAACTTTCCGTATGCAACAAATACATATTGTTTATAACCAGACTTGTTTGAAGACCAGTTAGCCCATATTTTTATAATTTTCTTATCTTTCACTCCTAATTTATTTTGTGGTGGTGTTTGGTATATTTCTGTCTCTGGAGTTTCATTGAAGTCTGCTTTAGAAATAATTAGAGTTTACATGTGTGAAATTTCTAGTTACTTATGGAATTGCTATCCCCAAAACATTGGGAATGCTGTGTTTTGTTCTGTGTGTTAATTCAGCAGCTAAAGGATAAAGCCCTGAAATAGACTTGAGAGTTTCAGACTTAAATTTTGATTTGTTGGCTTAAAGAAAGGAAAATGTTCACTGAATCTAAAACCTGAAGTCAACAATAAGAGGAAGTACTAATTTTCTGAAATAGTGGCTTTGTGGAACAAATCAGGCAATTACTTGAAACTGTTGTTCCTGGTAGCAACAAAATACTGTATTTTGCCTCACCAGTAAAAGATCTAGGAAGTTGCCCAGGCCAACATCTTTGTCACAACTTTGCAACGTCTTTGCTATTGAGGGGAACTGTTACATCTGCTGTCTCCTTAAACAGTATCATTAATACATTTTTTTGGAAACCTTTTAGTATATATTGTTGAGAATGGGATTTATGTTATCTCCTGGGGGTTGTTTTCTTTTTTTTTTCCCATTTATTTACTCAATATTACTGACACTGCATTTAGTTATCTGTTGAAATGATAAGAGGGATGAAATTTTCAAAAAGTTTTCTTGGCGTCATCTAGTGTCAATGTGGACCTGAACAAATATCTTTTAATAAATTTAAATGGGCTTTGGGGGCAGGCCTAATGTAATGTTTTATGTTGTACAAAAGAATCTAAAATATAATTTGAATTTTGAGATGTATATTATGTAAATTACATAGTTACATTAGTACCTTGTAGCCTTTAAATTTCTAGCTGTTGAAAATATTCTGTCAAGAAACAACAATATGTGGATTGAAAGTAATGTTTAGGAGATTAGTAATTTGGATTAATTTATTATTGCATGAATCTAAGGGTTTTTTCTTGTTCGCAGACAACCTATCACAACAAGTTTGTGTTATCACCAATGTGAAAGAAACTCTTGCACAAATAGGTTTTCTCCTTCCAGAATCTCTGAAAAGCCAAATAAAAGTAAGTAAAACTCTATGGCTCTCAACTGTCTGATTAATTTAGTGTTTCTGGTTGTCACTACTCCTAAGAAATGGTCTTAATAATGTGAAAACAGAAACTGAGACTTCCTGTGTCACTGTAGTATTTATCACAAGGGATTAACATCCGCTGTGGAAGTTACCAAGAAAGAAGCATCTTCTTTCCAGTTGTGCTGTAAAGGGGCATCTTACAGATCCACTTAAAATGTCCATATTAGATTAGAGGAGAAATTGAATGCAGACCACAGAGAGGGAATTTTTTTTAGATTTTATGAATTCAGTAAGCCCAAGTTGTTACAAATATGTTGCAGAGGAAATGCTTTTGTTACTTTGAAGTCTGACTTGGAGTATGAACCAATTAGAGTAGGTTGTTTTCCTGCAGAGCTGTGAATACAAAATCGAATAAATCAGCCCTTTTTGTAGAGCAATAGGGGTACATTTCCCTCATAGGAGTCTTTGCTTTAGGATATTGATGGAATGTTCTACTGGCATTACCTATCTTTTCCTTTTTCATTATTCTTTCTAATAGAGCTATCATATTACCATTTTCCAAAGGTGATTAACATTTGGTAATTGCTTAGACTGGTTTTGGGGTGATTCTTAATTATATCTTATGTGATGATATTACATGTTCCTGTTACCCAGAGAAGCACACAGGGAATAACGGTTAAAAAATTCAGGTTTTCTGATTTGCATAGTGTTACTTCTGCAGTGGTAATTCATGTCTGTCTATCTTCTGCATGGTGTGTTAATTACTAGAAGGATATGTTTCCTTATCAACCTGTATTGCTTTCTTATATCTGGAAATGTAATTTGACATTGCACTGACAGTTTTCATTCAGGAAGAACTGTATTTAGCATGGAATCTTGCTTTATATCTATTAATTGTCTACATCTAAAAGTGAAAAAAATTAGCAGACTTGACTAAGTCTGAATAGCTGTATGATGGGGCAGAAGTATGTCTCTATTCACTGACACCAGATGCATTGCTATATCTCTTTTTTATCTCTGTGAAAGCTATTCTGCTGTTAGTAGGAGGACATCACTTATCCCTGTGCTTTTAAGCAATAAAATCTCTGAGTTAATGTTTAATTTAACCAATATACAGAATTTCCAACCTTAGAAACCTTAAAAAGAATATATGTACAAGCCTATTTGTTCTCCAATGAGGCACGGTACCTTGTGTGAGGGAGATTTGATTTTGTGCAAAATAATTATTTTAAGCAACGTGGGTGTACTGCACTGAAAGCTTTTCAAAGGGATAATTGGAAGGTAATTGATCTAAATAAGAGACCAACTGGGAATTATTCTGTTGAGTACATATTATCTGGGACCACTATTTTAACATTTTAGATACTTTTTACACTCCAGTTCTCTGTAGCAACCATATTTATTTGTGGGATATTTGTTGACATCTACGTATGTCCTTGAAGAATTAAAAAGAAATTTTCTTAGAAGGATTTCTTAGAGAGGCTCTAATAACATGATTATATCAATAGCAGGGGGGGAAAAGACCTAAAAATTTAACTAATAAGATAAAGAAAATAATTTCTAAAATTTTTTTAAGGCTACAGCTGTTTCCTGTGAAGTACTTTAACAGTACTTTTGTCAGTGCTACTTTAAACAGTAGGACTAATGAATGAATGTTTTGTTAAAGATATCATACTGTGAAAGACATAACTTGTGTTTTTTCTTAAATCTGTTGTTTAGCCCTTTCTTTTGAAGCAAACAAACCTAAATGGGAGCTGAAGGTACTTTCTTCTGTGACTGGGAATCATGTACTCCTCTTTCTTTAGTGACAAAGTGCTGCTGTCACATGAAATGGAATCAACTGGATAAAGTTTTGTGTCATTTTTGTGACTGGATAATTATCCATGAGTCGATATAAAAATATTTGGTTGTTTTCAAATAGAAAAAGAACTAGCATTTCACTAGCAGAAATTCACCAATTTCTTAATGATTGTATTGTCCATCTGCTGCATTGGTGTTAATTGTGATTTTAAATTCTGATATAATTTAAATAAATTTGCAAGTTCCAAATATTCTGGCATTAGTTTTTGATTTTATGGAAGTGGATGTTGAATAAAGTTGAAAATTCAGTAAAGGGAATCTGGTGACTAAAAAAATTAAAGAATATCAGTTTTTATTAGGACCAGAAGTAATTAAGCAAATCCATATACTCCTTTCTATTTAAACACTGAAACATTCATAACGTGAGAAGCACTTTTTACCAGGGTGGTATTTTTAGGTAAGTTTTGCTCTCTAATGTGACTGATAACATTGATTAATATTAATTATAGTTTGAAAAAGTACTATTGCAAAGGATATTAAATGGCAAATAGAATAAGAATTAATTTTAGTTAATTGATGATTTATGAAAGAGTCTACCTAGGTAGTTGTGCTTACTTTTCCAACAGAAAATTTCAATTTCATTTTTGCTGGATAATATGGTGATCAAAAAATGCTAGTGTGTTACTTAACACAGTTGTTGAAGTTAAATCAAATGATACACTAAAGGAATTTTTAAATGTTCAGCAATGCTTAAGCATCATGTATTGTACTATCTCAAAGCAAAAAATAAAAGTGGGCCTTCTGCCTTGGATCATGTTCCAAATACCTTCTGAAAAGACCATGGCTTGCAGTAGGCTCATGTTCATCAAAGTATGTGCAAGGTTGTAAAGGTACCAAGGATTTCTGCTTTTACATCTTCAGAGGTTCAAGTCAGGTGAGCCCTGAAGTGTTGCATATTCCAAGTATTTTTGGAAATTCAAAGTAATTAATACCTTCTGTGACTTTCTTTTTTAAAATCTTAAAATATTAAATGTCAACTATTTGTGTCTATGCAATCAAATGTTGAGCCCAAAATATTTCTAAAATCTTTAGACTATCATTATCAACTTCTTGGTTTCAAACCACCTTTCTTTGCAAACCAGTTAACTCCTGATTATAAAAAAAATTAACTAATACAGCATTACATAACACTGCAAAGCCTTTTTAAATGTTGTGTTTGGTACTTTTGTTGGATTGGGGATTAAGTGGCATTTTAAGGGAGCACAGCAGCATATTACTTCTGTTTCTTGCTATGATACTTAATATGTTATTTGTCAGTTGTACTGTGAAACAGTGGGATTTAACACTCAGTGGGATTTAATAGAAGTAACATGAAGATTTTTTTTCTCCCAAATTTCAAGATTTTTTATTTGCATCAAAGTGTTATCTTCTCTTAGGAACAGATTCACCCTCTGCTACCTGATTTACTGTTTTACTTAAGGCAATACCAAAGCTGATAATGTAGTAGAATCTACTTTTTATTTTTACTGAGATAAGATAGTTATTCATCTCGTGTTAAAGGTTGCAAAATACATATGTCTGTGCCTAAGAAAGCATTTTAAAATATTTGTTGAGGAAGTTATTTCAAGGAGAAACTCTAGATGGGTCTTGTACTCTTATTCTGGGCAGAATCCTGGAATACCAGTGCACCTGGTCTTTCTTGCATACTTATTTTATTTTATTTTTAACTTCATGAAGACAAAATGTATATATCTGAGTATTGTAGAGGTTTGCTCATAATTAGAGGTCTAAAATCATTAGAACATTTTATGGACAGTGTTTTCGTCTCTCAAAACAGTTGAACATCCTAACCCAAGCACTCATGACTCATGCTTCCAGGGCCATTTCTGGAATGCCTACCCTGAGCATCATACTTCATCATATGCTGGGCTCCATGCTTCACTGTTGAGTGCCCCAAAATTTTGAGCAATTTTCAGTTTTTGTAGTGGAAGTAATAATTGCGAGTTTTTAATCATTTAAATGAACAACTTCTGTTACAGAGATGGAAGCTTTAGCTGTTAAGGCTAAATAAGAGTTTTTGACTTTTTTTCTTTTTCTGTCTAATCAGGTTGAAGCTATTTCAATATCTCTAAGCAAAAATGATAGCTGTCTACAAAACATCTTTTCAGGACAGTGCTGCAATTTTGTCTGTGTAAATGTAAGTAGTGAGGATGCATGCTTTTATTTTACACTTAAACTTACTAGCAATGGTAAATAATAATTAAATATTTGAGTAATAAGTTGTTTGTTATTTTTGTCCTCATGTACTGTGTTCATTCTGATGTTTGGTGTTTCTAATGTGCACTAAATTCAACCTTTGAGATACTGGTATGTCTATTCTCCTCTGGTTCCACACTGCTGTCACTGTGTTGTCAACCAGTCATGAATTCTTGAAGAGAATAAAAGAGGGATAAAATCTGAAGTAGTTTAAAATTTCCTTTCATGACTGTTGTATTGAAGTGAGTTATTACAAGGAGAGGCCTGTGATATGTGAAGTCGTCTAACTGTGCATCCATTGCTACTGTGGTCTAAATTAGTGTTTCCCATTCTGGACATGTGCATGCCATGTGATCTGTATTTGAGTCCATGTATGGGAACAGTTTGGTTTTAGATGAACCATATCTGAGACCAATGAAGACCCTTAATCTTGTTTGTTTGGTTATATATATATATATATATATATATATATATATATATATATATATATATATATATATATATATATAAAAGGATATAAAATGTTATTAATATTATTAATCTAATTATTTTTAACATCTATAACTTTACCAGAAAATACCTTAAAAATATATTAAAAACAATCAACCAAACCCTGCCCTCCCAAAGCAAAAAAGGGATGTATCTTCTTTTTTTGGTAAATAACAGTTCTTCAAATTCCCTTTTTATGAAATAAATGTTGTTTTCAGTAATTCTAAGCATTTTTTTTTATTTAGGATAAAAGGTGGGCCATTCAAGAAACCCAAGAACTAGTGGATATGTTGGAAAAATCAAATATTCCTCTCTTATGTCCAGTTGTCCTTATTTTGGTAGGTAACTCCTGTAAGTTACTGTAGAAAGCATCTCAATTATTTTAAATTATTATTTAACATAAATAATATGTAATATAAATATTTTTAAAGTGGCTAGGTTTACCCTGCTGCTAACTCAGAATAAAATTGTAAAATCAAACTGTAAATTGGTCTTCAAAGAAACTAATTTTCACTTCAACAAATGTACTGCATGCTGTCAGAAAACAAACTGGCACTAGCAAATGACAGTTTATTAGTTATATATTTCTGTGAAAGGCTCATTGTGGCTGGCTGGTTTTACTGAACTGTTAACTCCTGCCTTGCTGTTGTGCTCTGTCTCTGCTGGGGATGCTGCAAAACATGTGCTGTGCTTGGATGCTCAGCTGAAATAGAATTAAGTGGCTTTACTTTTTGCTATGCATGTGTGGTCCTGATGGCTGCCAAGTGGTGGCCAAGAAGGCCAGGATGCCATTGGCCTTCTTGGCCACCTAAGCACACACTGGCTCCTCCTCAGCCACTGCCAGCCAGCACACTCAGGAGCTATCCATGGGGCACCTTTCCAGCCACTCTGCCCCAGCCTGTGGTGCTGGGTATGGTTGTTGGGACCCCAGTTCAGGACCTGGCACTTTGCCCTCTCAAACCTCACACCCTTGGCCTCAGCCCATGTATCCAGCCTGACCAGATCCTTCTGTAGAGCCTGACCTATCATAGCTATTGTAGCCTCACCTATTGTATGCTGTTCTCTTGGAGTGAGTTACTGTGATTCTATGAACATCAATATTTAGCACTTTGTTTCTATACCATCTTATTTTCTTGACCCTGTTTCTGGGGAACTTCAGGGTAAAACCTTATTTTACTGAATTTTCAAAGATAAATTACTTCTGCTTTTCATAAGCAAAGCAATTACATGTCTCCAATTCTGTTGGTCATTTACAAGGCTACTGGATGTGCAAAATACTCTTTGTTTGGACTTCATTAGTTTTCATTAGTCCTTTAGCAAGAATATAAAAGACCATTTCTGTCTGTGTTGAATTTTGAGTGTGAAGATAAAATTGGAATTATTTATCAACTAGCTAATGCTAAGGTGTCAAAAGCATGCTTATTTTGCCCAGTTAATAGCACTTTCCAGTCTGGACTTTCAATCAAATACTTTTTTGAGTGTGGTGCTAGGAATGTGAAAATGGTTTAATACTTGAAGCTAAAAATATTCTGATCTTGATATCTCCTAAGAAATAGGAGTGCAAGTAATTCTTATGCTATCTCCCCATTAAACTCAGGTTTTGTACCTGAGATACTAGGTGTTGAAGTCATTATAGAACCCAGAACCATTTTTAATGAAAGTATATTTGCTTGAACAACCTGAAGCATGCACAAATTATTTAGGTAGACTCCTTTTAAAATATCTGTAGGAGAAAATAATACATTTAATCCCTTTACTATACTCCAGATCCATCAGCTGTTTCTGACAACTACTTGATATTTCTAAGAACTAGTCATTGGAAGAAAATCTCATAACTAGGTGGAAACAGTTGCTAATATTTAAAACACTGATAGAAATACATTTGTTAAAATTATGTTGCCTAATTGCACTTGGGCATCTGGTGGATGTACCACACTATCTTTTAGAAATACCAGAAGGGAAGAAGAGGAGATCTGGAAGGTATGTTTAGAGTGACAAGAATTAGCTTAACAAATCATTGTCTCATATTGATCACTGGGAAGTATTGAAGTCCTTTAAACTTCTGATCTCTAAAACTCATTACAGATGTTACGGTGGACAGAAACTTCCTTCAGCAGTCTTAATTTAAATTCAGTGTTGGGTGCCCTCTTTTCTAAGGCTCAGTAGTGGGAGTTTCCTCAACTTTGTTCTTTCCTATAGATATACTTTTTAAACATATTAACTGAAATAACTGCTCATGAAAAATCCTAAAGTACACTTTCTTTCAATGTAAAAGGACATATTAATGTTTCTCAGACAAATGTGAATGAGAATTTTAAGCAGTATATTGACATTTAAATGCATAGGTCTCAGGTACCAGCTATAAGGGAAACATATTTTTCTACTCTCAAAAGTAAAACTCTTGAAAGAATAAAAGGGGAGAGTAGCTAACTGCTTCTATTCCAAACTCATAACTAGAAACAGTCTAATGCAATTCTATTTGGGTAATTGGAAAGTTCTTGTCTATTCTTTGATTTCATGGCAAAAAGCAACTTTTTCATAATAATATGATAATTAAGAAAAGAAAGGGGTTTTTTTCCCTTCCAATAGTCATCTTCTTCAATTGTAGAAATGACAGGTGTTATTATTGTGCCAGACTCTCTGTTTAATCAGCCCAGTGAGCATTGATCCAATAAAAGGATGAGCTTGAACTGGACACGATGACTTTTTTTCATATTCCCACCTATCAGTTGCCACAGATTCAGAGTCTGTCCATTATCCTGGTGCCTGACTGGATTGTTTCATGGCATCTGTAAGCTGAAGCAGCAACTGGATTACTGTATCTGGACAAAAAGGATGATTAATGTTACAGGAGAAATAGGCATCACAGAGGTAAACTTGAGGCAATTATTTGTTTGCATCAAGGCAGTATCTTCAATTATCCTGTAACCTGGTAAATCATATTTTTAAACTGACATTGCTTTTTTGAACAATACATGTTTGTAAATGGTAGGAACGGATTTGATTCTTATGTTGTTGCTTTGCTTAGGGTTAGAAAGAAAGGAATGCTAGTACTTCAGCCCAGTAGTTGCAATTATTTGCACTTCAGTACCAAAGTTAGTTTGAGAAAAATCTATTTTCAAAACTGTTAAAGAGGTTAATGGTAAAGAGGAGCTAGGTTAAGTTCTCTCAAAATAATAGGTTTTATAATTTCTTGTAAATAGCTGTAAATGAGTAGTACTTAGCCTTGTTTTGGGTAGAAAATAACAAAATAATGAGTGTGTGTGAAAATTAATCTCTGCTTGTATAGTAGGAGACAATAGCTTTGCTTCTGGTAAGTATGCATTTAGGCAATAAACAGCTTTTTTTTTAAAGTGTTGCAAGAGAAAATGAGTGAGGACCTATTCTCTGTCAGTATAAATGGAACATAAAGTACTAAGAGAACTTGAAATAATTTTCTTTTTAAGAATAAAGGTATTTCTGCTATTAATAGACAGTGAAAGCTTATATATACAAATCATCATACTTAATTTTGATTTCTACCGCTAATAGAAGTTTTGTAAGGGAAACTGATTAAAATGTGGTATATGTAAGACTTGGGAAAGGATTGAGCTAGTTGATACCTCCTTGGAAATGCCAGTTGCAGAAGCACAGAATATTCTGAGTTGAAAGGGACCTACAATGGTAATTGAGTCCAACTCTTGGCCCTGAACAGGATACCCAAGAGAGAATTCAGAGAATCATAAAATGTGCCAGGTTGGAAAGCACCAAACAGAATCATCAAGTCCAACTCCTGGCCCTGCACAGGACACTTCAAGAATAACACCTTGTGCCTGAGAGGGTTGTCCAAACACTTCTTAAACTCAGTTCAGGTCCTGTAAGACCTGCTATGTTTGTGCAGCATCCCTGATGGAAATGAGACCTGCCTTTCCCTGCCCAAGGGCTCAGGATAGTCATATCCCTTCCTTCTTTTGAGGTAGTTTCTGCCTTTTAAACTTGAAGTATTATCTTGAAATTAACCCAATTAAGCCAACTAACTTGCTATACTGAAAGGATAGTAAATTTCCAATTAAACTTTAAAGAATTTAGTTCTGTCTTGAAAACCTTTAAGATGTTTGCGAAAGACACGTGTATTCTATAGTCCTCTGATAGTAAAAAAAACCCAAACAAACAAAAAACCTCCTGTGAAAGTTAGTCTAGAGCTTATAAAAGAATGTTGTTTATTTTATAATTTAATTGAATATTTTTAAGATGCATGACATGTTCTGGCCTATTGGCTTTTTCTGCTTTGAAAAAAATAGTTTTCACTTCCCTAAATGTGTAAGCAGTGGAATTCAGTAGTAAATAGAAGCTGTCTAAGAAAAGCCTTTTTTAGTCTGTATTTTTTGTGTACTTAACACATAAAAATGAGATACTAAAAACCATCAGTCTAAACTGGGACACTATGGAAAAAGTGGATTTTGTTTTTTCTTCATCTGTTCTTTTGCAGGTCCACTTGGATATTCCAGAAAATAATTCTTTCAGCATTGGGATGGAAGACCTAACTACAATCAAGAAATTTGCAAGAGAAACTAAAAAGAAGAACATTTTAGTTTATGGTCTCCTTATCCAATGTAAGGTATGTAATTATCTTTCTGTGTGCAAATTATCTTCTTTTGCAATTTATATGATTAATGATAGAATCTTAATTTAAAACAAAATCAAAGGGAAATAAATATGACATGAAGAGGATTTTTTGGGAAGATTCTTGCCTATTCTTGTTCAAAATTCAGACAAGCCTGTAGTTATGAACAAAAATGTAAGCTTTTTGACTAGAGAGGAATAAATGGTAAACATCTTTTAGAAATGCATGAAAATGTCAGGACCCTTCTTGCTTTTCTGCTTAGGAAATTGCTTTTTTCAGCATTAGAAAAAGAGAAAAATAGTGAAAGTACATTGAATCAGTGGTTCTGCAATATTTTATGTCCCTCATCAAAACAGAGTTTGGTACTCAGGTGACAGGAAGGGCATGGCATATAGGTGTTGAAACAGTGTCTGTAATAGCAGCAAATTGCCTCAGCTGGAGGCAAAAAGAGTTAGTACTCCAACATGCTTTGTACTCACAAAAGCTATTTAAAAATAAACCATTTGCCTGGGAAACATGTTCTGTCAACCAGAAGAGTGGGCTGCCTTGCCTCCAGTGCAGATAGAGTTTTTCAGCTTTTTAACTCAGCACACAGTAAAGGAAGAAGTAAGCTAAAAATTTTAATAGGGAAGAATAAATGTAATCATAACTGCTTTTTTTTAGTTAATCCTAACTGCTTTTTTTTTTTCTAAATTATGTGTTTGGGTTTATATATAATTGATTAAATGTGGCTTTAGTTTTAAATCTTCTGGTATACCAAGCACTTGATTTTCCCCATCAAATTCTATTGCTTTATTAAGAGCTGTGAGTATCAATACCTATCTGTTCATGCTTTTATAGACTTTTAATGCCAACACAATATGAACATTGCTATTATATGACATTAGTTCATGTCTTGTTAGTAGAACATTAATGGACATACAACTGTTTAGTTTTCTTTCTGCTGCTATCAAACCCCATTTTTTCAGGGTGAATCTGGCTTCTTCTGGTAAAAATAATTTGAATAACTATTGAAATATGGCTCTAAGAGTCACCTTATCATGGTAAAAAGTGACACTTCAAATGTTGCTTTGGTCTAACTGCAGTTTTTGCCTTTTGGACTTCATTGTGTGAATATGATTTTATATGCAAATGAATCATACAGACATATGTGGACAGCAACAGTTAGTAAAGCTGACTGGAAGAAAGAAAAATCTTTTATAATCTTCAGTGGATTTTGATGTGCATGGCAACAAGACATTTTAATATTAATGGGCACATATAAGAGCAGTTGAGATCTGAGTGGGAATTCTTGATCTGTGGTGATAAGAGGATTGCAGCAGACTGCTGCCTGCATTCTTTGAAAATAAAAAGCTAGAATCATTATGTAAGATCATTGCAGGGAGAATCATCACTTATTAGCATGGAGAAAGTCTTATATAGAGTAAAACACTTCACACAGTAAGTAAACTATTTCTAGCTGTCTTGTTTTAAAATGGCTTTAAAACATGTCCCTGCTCACAGAGACAGGAATATAGTCTTGAGTTTCTGCTCTCTACATTGCTCAATAATAAAAGAATAGGTTGTATACATCATTTGCATATATGTGATATATGTATCAAGTTTACTTTTGGCTGCTGATCTATATAGAACATCATTGTTTCTAGGTAAAGACCTATGGAAAAACTTGATGTATGAATCTAGAAATTACATAGCCCCAGATTTATTGCTGGTCTGAGTGGAGCTGAGAGACTGTGAGACAAAAGCAATTTTTTACATGAAAAAACATCTTTAAAAGAGTTTATTTTTTTTTAATCTTAAGTCCAAAGCTGAGTCACCAAGGTGTTTTACTTTTAGAACAAGCCATTAGTTGATGAACTTGTAGGTGATTTCCATACTTGAGGATGGAATTTCATATAGGCATGATGGGGAGTCTAGAAGAAGTAGAAACACACAAAAGCACCTGCGCTAATGCAGGATAGCCTATTATTGCAATAACTTCTGTCACTAGATGCTTTCTAGAAGTCCCAGAAAGCTATAGTTTATTTCAGGGAAAGAGTGATGACAGGTTACTTCATGGAGCTTTCCTCTAGCTGACAGGTTTATATCATCACTACCAGACATACACAGTTGATAGGTACATCTCCTAATTAAAAAAAAAAAGGGAATTTATCAAGACAAGGCCACGGTAATGTTCAGGTGAAATGATGTTATGTTTCCTAGGGTTATATGATTAAGTGGGTGTAAGGATATGTGGATATAGAAGGAAATAGGGGCAGCCTTTTGGATTTTGCATTAGAAAAGAAAGTTTGTTGACATAAATACATTTTGAAAATATAGCTTTTTTTTTTAATGCTTTGGAAGTGGAAATTAAGTGCTTGTAGAACCATGGAGTTCAGTTTTGATGGTAGTGAAGGAGCTGTGAAGCCCTAAGAAAAAGTATGAGCCTTTATTTTCACTTCTTAAAAGCAGTGTTTGTTTGGTATTTAGAAAAAGATGTCAAATATTTTTATGATTATTTGATAGACCAAGAAACTAATAAGGAGAATTAATGGAAAAGGCTTTAATGTGCTGTATAAATGACTTGCTTTTTACCTTTCATTTGCCTATAACAAGTGCCTGGTACACAAATAGTTATTTGTCTTATAAACATCATGCATAGGGTACCACATTACTGATATTGATATACAGATCCACTTCATAAAATCTCTAGTTTGCATCCTGAAAATACAGTAAATTTAAATGGCACTTATGAATTATTTCTTTTTCTTTTCTAAAACAGTTCTGCAATGTTAGAAGTGGTTTGCACATTCAAAATGCAAAGGGCCAAAGAGTATTCAGTAACTGAGTCTGAACTTAGGGAATTTGGTTTTGACCATTTTTCAGATAATTTGAAGGAAACAGCCAATAAGCAATGTGAATTAAAAATAGGGAGAAAGATCCATTTTTTTTTGGATGATATTACTGGCAAATGTTGATGAAAATGTTAGTAAAATTCCAACTCCTTAATTTAATCAGAAGTTCACCTTGAAAGTAGCAATGACTGGCATGGTATTATATATTAGAATAAGAATCTTTGTTTTTATAATCAAGTCATGTAGGATGTAATGGAGAAAGCAAAGTCTTAATATTAGGAGGAAAACCTATAAAAAGAAGCCAAATTATTCTTAAATGAACAAAGTTGTACTTAGAAGGAGACTTAAGAACTGCTAAAAATCCAAAGAATATTAAAGCTAATGTTAAACCATTGCATCCATGCAGGGATGGATATATATTAAAACTATTGATTTATATCATTGGAGGCACAATGTTTGGGAGGATACCTCAGCTGCATGTTGTTCTATGTTCTGAGCAATGGAATAATACTGAAATTTGGCCTTGATCTCTCACAAATTATTATTATCTTTAAACATGTGCTAGGTAGTTAATGGGGTTCTGCTTGAATATGACAGAAATGTTGAAAAAAAACCCTATTTTCTTTATTTACTGCTCTTCTCCCTTTAAAATTATTCATTATAATAATTATAATAACAGTCTTATGACTGAATTACAAAAATAATCAATAAAATAATAAAAAGAGAAAATAAAAAGCATTTTCTAGCATGGGAGTTCAATTTCAACAGCTTGTAATGGTTACAGAAATAAAATCTTGGTCTGTAAGTTTCAGTAAAGACTTTGTTACTGTTTGGAGGGATTAAAAAGGAACATTAATCATCCAAAATAAAGCATATTTGGATGGACATAGTAAACCACAGAAAGCTTTAAAATCAGAAATTAACATTAATATATATTGACTATAGAACTATATTAATTTAAAATAATCCTACTTCAGAGAAGGGCTGACAGAATGTTGTGTCAGAGCAGCATATATGTGCTAAGCCTTGCCCAGGGTACAGTGGGCCCAAATATTTTTGCCTCTGAACCTTCTATTTGGTTAAGATAAAGGAACTATTCACTGACAGCCAGAAAAATTACAGTACCTATACTAAAAAGAGACAAATGATGCAATAGAATAATTGTTATGGAGCTGCTTGAAACTGAAAGGAACCTGAACTGTGGGTGTTTTCTTATGCAAACATACTGAACACTTACTGTAGCCTTAAAGATTTTTGAAGACAAGAGGCTCGTCTGCAGTGAGGTTGATGGCTCAAGAAATACTTAGTGTGCTAGAAGTGTTTTATGTCTGTCTTGGTAGACCCCAAAGGTAAACATTTATGATTTCTTTTTCATCAAAGATCCCTTAAAATAGTATTATGGGTAAACATTAAGGCAGTGTTTCTCAAAAGAGGGAACACACCCCTCAATGGGATAATCCACAAACTAGAAGGTGGTTTGGCAACCAGTAGTGAGATAATGAGCCTGTAGGGCAAATGAAGTAAAATTACAAAATAAAACATTGGAAACTCATTAAAAACAAATAGGTTCTGCTCTACATGACCCCCGCATGCTTCTCAATTCACTTAATAATCAGCATAGAATTGGTCAAATGATTGCAATCTGATTAAAATGATTGGCATGCTTCATGGAGAGAGCAAAAATGACGTTTTTTAAAATTTCAGCTGCAATGACATAATAGATTGTAGTGCATATTATTTACTTACATTTATTCCTAGAAATCCTTAAGGCCAAGTAATTTCTGTTTAGTATTTTCAAGAGGTAGAAGTTGAACTTTCAAATTTCATGATCCTATGGACTGTTCACTCTTTCACCAAGGAAAGTTGTGCAAATTATGTGATGAGCCAAGGTAGTCTTGTTTCCATGGAGTTTAGGACAAAGAGGAAAACCAAATCAGTCTGAAACTTTCTATATGAATAGGCTCATAAAAATCAGAATTTGTAGCTTTCTTGATGCAACCCATAGCCAGTCATTCACCAGTAAATCCAGAAACTGATATTTATGGAGGCTTTACACATTTTTATTCTTAATTATTAGTACTATCTGCAATCAGTCATGAATGCATATTTTGCAGTAAGTAGAACTGACATGATGAGAAAGATTTACAAACATGGCTTTGTATTTTGAATGGAAATCTATTTGATTAAATGAACCTTTTACATTTCTTTTGTACCATTCAGAGAATGTCAAGAAATTAAAAAAGAACATGTCTCTGGAACATTAGTCAATTAAGAAATGTATTAGTTAAAATTTTACCAAAATGTTGGGGAAGTTTTGGGCTTTGAGTCAGGAAAGGTCATAAACATAGAACTTTGCAACCTGACTTTTGCTTGCAACACTCTGGTACATGACATTGTGGGAAGCACAGCTGCTCGGCTGCTCATTTTAGTACATATCCTGAAGATTGATACTGGATAATATTGATCAAAAAAATGAGATTGCTGTTCTTTTATTTCAGAGTTTTGGTGTGTCTACCTAGAATGCATGCATACATGCTCTTTTATTTTCTTACTTTTTTTTCTGTTGACACCTTTCTCTGTTGTTCTTTTGTTTCCCCTCAAGTCCTCCTCCTCTGCTAGCCATAACAGGTAACAAACCAGTGGATTTTCTCCAGATTTGCAGCTCTTCTAAAAGCACTCAAATGAATATTCCCACAAACTAATTTCTCAGTGCAGTACCAAATTCCCAGTCTGAGAAAGATGGGCTTTTAAGAAAAATAATTGGTAACCTTTAGGGCTTTCATTAAATAACTGTAGGTTTTTATCACAGAAAGGTCAGAAAGTTGCTCAATTTGTCTCTGCTATTACAAGTTCTGTGAGTTTAACAAGCTGCACAGAAAACTATGAGGTTAATATTTTATGCCTTTTACACATGACCTTTTTAGACTTGTTTCAGTTATTGAACTTTTAATTGGAGAAATCAGAGTTCTTCCATCAACTTGTCAGCCAAAGTGATTAAGGCATGTGGACATATCCTAAAAGTCATGACTTCATAAAATGGCCTTTAAACATCCTTGCTCTTTTGCCTCAGTTCAGCCATTTTGACAGTGTTATTCAATAAAGGTTGCCAGTTGTTTCTTTTGTGGATATTTTCATTGTATAATACATATTCCTCTAAAAATAGCTTCTTGGTGTGAAGAATTTTGGGGAACAAGGGGATCTGAGGTGAACCACCAGACTCTCAAATGAAAAGGAAAATATGTGATATACAATATAGGAACTAAGAAAAGTATGTTAGTTTTAATTATTCTGGATACATTATTGTAATAGGAAATAAACATTGAATTGGAACCATTTGCAAAAACAAATACTATGAGCATCAAATCTGAGTTTCATCTTCAAATCTGATAGTATGAGTTATTCTGATTTTTATTTCTTGTTAAAGCTTTGATGTTGACCCCTTATCTCTTAATGGAAACATAAACATTTAAGATGAAAGCACTTTGACACAAAATTTTGTTTGCAAACAAATGGCTTTTAACTTTTCTTTCCATTGCTAGCCTGCCTGACAGAAACCTGTGAAGTCCATTGCATCTGTTTAAGGGCAGTTGCACTTTTGAGTTTTTAGAGCTGCAATTCTCCACTTAAAGCAATGTTTGTACTCTTTTGCTGTCTAAGTTGGACATCAAAAATTAATCTTCTCACTTGGCTTCCATGCTGTCCCCCAGAGGCATAATTTAGCAGATAACTAAAATACCTATAGTACAGAATACTTCTGTTTTTTCTAGCTTAGCTCTGATTACATGAAACAACAGTAACAAAGAAGCTTTCTAAAATTGTTCTGTGTGCTTAAGAGGCATTTTGAAAAAGTTAACAGCTTGCTGTTGTGTTGGTTTCCTAATGAGTTTTGTATTTTGAGTGCATTTTTTCAATTAAAAATATGGCTGAAATTTTTCAGATAAATTTTTCCAGTTTCAAAGCAAAGTTTAGTCTTATAGTGAAAGTATGTAAAGGTTGTTGCAATTTTCATCACTAAGTTGGACCAGGAAAACTTAGGAAGTTCTTCAGCCATTTAAACACAAAAATTCCCTTCAAGATGTACATTGTAGTGACTGTAACAGTTCTGCAGGCTCTTAGAGTGTGGTAATTCTTAAATTTGTGCAGCAGAGACAGTAACCATCAAATCTATATTGGGATAATTAATTTCCTCTTTCATCCTCTCCTGCTATATATTAGCAGGAGTCAAGTAATCCAGCCTCAGGCTATCTTTGGGGTATTTCTTTAGAAGGGCTGGAAGACCTGTGGTTGGGGGTTCTGTATGTATTTGAGACACTAAGCCCCAAGTCTTATTTGTTGTTTGTGTCTGATTGTTCAGTGAAAGTCATCCATTATGGATCACACCCAGTGCTGAAGTATTTAAAAATGTGATATTGCACATGGCAAAGGCCCAATAATGTCAATAATGAAAAATGCCCCAGCGTGCACAGCCATCAGATCACAGTGATACCCTGCCTATCCTAGTAGCTGCTTTGTGCCCTTGGACCTTTTTCAGATTTGTCACCCATACCCTCTGGAAGTATCTGTCCTGATACATCCCAGGTTTGGGTTTTGCTGCAGTGGGATTTATTATGCTGCAGTATGCCAGCATCAAAGATGGCCATAATGGACCAGATCAGGAGTTTGTCTAAGTCATTGTCTTCTGTACAACAGTAGCTGTAAGGAAATCCCTAGGAGAGAATCAGGTCAGGGCAAGCAATATGACACTGCAGTGAAACTCAAACCTGGGATGTATCAGGACAGACACTTCCAGAGGAGATGGGTGACAAATCTGAAAAAGGTCCAAGGGCACAAAGCAGCTACTAGGATAGGCAGGGTGTCACTGGGATCTGATGGCTGTGTATGCTGGGGCATTTTTTCTCCTTACACTTAGAATTGTTAATTTAAGTATTTCCTGAGCCTGTGGAACTATTAGCCCTGATGGGTTTCTGTTCCATGCTCTTGTCTTCTGAGATCTGTGTAAATTTTTAGCCTCCAGTGTGTCCCCTAGTGAGCAACCACATAGACTGGAAAACAAAGAGAGAGAGGTGGTTCGTTGCAAAGTAGTGTCCTAAGCACAGGAGCTTGCTACTGGTATGCTGAGATCTCATCATTTAGAATTTGAACTACAGATTAATTGTTTTACATTCACTTACATTCAACTTCATTTATCATTTTATTGTCTAGTTACTCAGTTGATAGTGAACATCCAGCATTCCATGCCAGTCAGCCACTACCCTAATGATCTTCATATCATAAGCAAATTCATATTATTACTTACTATTTTTTTCCAGTTATTTTATGAATGTGTTGAACAACATAGATCCTATAACAAATCCCACCTGAATTATGTAGGTTCTGTTCTGAGGACTAAGCATTTTCTCCTACCCACTCTACTCAATCTTTTGAGCGAGGACTTATCCCTGGCAAGTCTTCTATCTTATGTCCTGGAACCTTACTTTTCTTTAAAACCTTTGGGGAGGAATTTTGTTGAAAGTTTTGGAAATCCCAGTAAATTTAATCAACTGTCACCCATTCCTTTGAAGAAATACAGTGAGAATGTGCATTCAAACTTAAAAACAAAGACAAGTTGACTTTCTCATCATCTTAACTTGCTCCCTGCTATTACTATTGAGTATTTAATAGTTTGTTAAATTTTCTGGTACAGAGTTACAGCTTTCTATTCTGTAGTCCTGTATCTTTTCAGAATTTTCTTGTTTTAAATTGGAAATTATGACCAGGCTGTTGTGTCTGCTGAGGCAATTTTTGAACTAGAGATGATGCACACCACTAGGAACCTGGTGCTTCTCTTCATTAGTGAAAAGGCCAGAACAATCACAGTGCATTCTGGTGCTGGCTTGTGGTTGCTGAGGGCTATTTATTCTTTAACATTCAAAGATAACAGGAGCAAATCTCGTGGCAACTTCATCTCACCAATGTTAAGTTTCTAAACATTTCAGCTGGCTTTCTTCTAAATATGTTTTGGAACATCTGAATATGAAAATATGTTCATATCTCAAGACTATAAGATGCAGAGCGTTTGAAGTTAGATTAAACTGTTCTCTTAAGACGTGGAAATGTGTGGATTGAGGCTTAACAGAAGTCAGAAAAAGATCATAGGAAACCTCCACTGGGTAGTGATTTTCATCTGAATTTTGTTGTGAAGTATATCCTTGAAGTTATTTTCCAGCCGAATACTTGGATTGAATAAGAATGGAAAATGTCACCATTATAGATTTTCCAGCATTTTCAGTCTGAACTCATTAAATTTGATTTTAAAGCATTCTTTTAGGAGCTGCTTTCCTAAGCCAATTTTTATTCATCCTGCTAACTAATATTTTAACCGTATTCCAAGCCTTACAATGTACTTTCTCACCAGGTCAGAGGTCATGTTTTCTATTGAGCATCATGGCCCATTACTTTGCAATGTACTTATATAAATCGTCTTGATTTATAACTGTTTCGCTCTTTGAAGTTTCTACCCAGCAGAATCTTTTAAAAAAGGGCATTGTTTACATTTGAGTTTTATTCAACCTGTGTGGTACTGGCAGCAGCATGAATGCACATCTTTGGCAGAACCTCTGCCTTCAACTTTTTCTTTGACTCAGTCTTTCCATTCTTATGAGCTATGAACTCAAGTGTTTCTCCCTTGTTCATTTAATTCCAGTGTTCTGTGCTTAAACTGAGCAGACCAGGTGTTGAATTTTGTAGGCAAAATTGTAGCAAATGATATGAAAGATGGAGATAATGTGTGATTTCTACTTAAACAGCAGCAGTATAATGAAGTATGCTTTGTAAGGCTCACTACACACCAACTTTTATGGTCACTTGCTCCCAGAACTGTGCCATTTTAGATGTTTTTCCTGCAAGGTCTTTCCTTATTCAAAATGAAGTAAAATGGGGTCAGAACTTTCCTTCTGCTGAGTCTGATACCAGTTCCATAGTTCAGCTTTTGATTTTTGTCCTCCAAGTGTGCTCTATGCTTGCCATGTTCAAGGCACAGAGATTTTTCCATGGAATTATGGCATAACTATGTTTACAAGCTCATGGAGTTCATAAACCAAAATATTGATGGTGTCAAAAGGGAGAGCATGTGCCTTTTCCTCTGAAGTGAAGAGTTACTTTTTTATGGAAGTATATATTCTCTGCATGTACTGTTTCTGAGTCTTTTGGAGAGAAGATGAATCTGCTTTGTTTATAGAGCTTCAAGATGTTTTGGGGTGATTTACTGCACTCTGAAGTTCCATTAAACATGTTTGTATGTCAAAATTCCACTTCCTGAAGTTTACTCCAAACTCAATTTTAAGTAGTTAGCTGTTACTAAATAAGGGCTAACCATGCATCTAAACCAGTTGATGTAAGATTTTGTTGATGAGCTTACTAGTAACTGTTACTGGCATGTCACTTTTTCAGATTTTACATAAATTTTGCAATAAATAGAAATTTTGGACAAGGTAACAGTTATCTGTAGGTGCAGGCTCTTAGCTTTTTAACATTCTATCTAAAGCTTGTTTGCAGTTTGTTTAGGTTTTTTTCCCTCATGATAGAGAAAAATGCATTTTCCTGCCTAGAATAATCCAACAAATGCTAATTATGATCTTTTGAGAGCTTATTGAATGATTGGCCTAGTGAACTCAGATGATTTCCTCATTTTCCTTAATTCCTTATCTGACTGATCAAAGTTTTGCTACAAGGTACCTTGCCACTCCACTTTTTTCAGGCATGAATTGGAAAAAACCTCTTTCTATTCTAAGCAATATATTCTCTTTGCTGAAATAGTTCATCCCAAGAGAGAGATTGGGGATGAAATTTAGTGGTGTAGGAAAACAACCGCCGAAAGTTTTCATAGACAGGTTGTGTGTCAGTCACAGCAGTAGCAAAGGGAGGTTGGCAGTTCTGTCAGCTGTACTGCTGCTTTTGTTTATACAAAAGCATTTCTAGTGGAAGGGCCACCATGGTTTCATGTGCCAGCAACTGTAAGAGCTTGAAACTGGTATGTTTCTAAAAGAGATGGATTTCAATGTCAGTGCTGAACAAAATGAGTGGCTAATAATATTGCTTTTTCTTCATGCACCAAAAAATAGGAATTAAGTGGCAGAGAAAAATAATAATCCAACTCCTTCATTCTACATACATGATTATTCCTTTAACTACATGTTGTTTTCTTTGTCTTCCTTCTGTATTGGTTTTAGTAACATTATCAATCTTGCCATTGTGACTTGATAAAGCTCATCTGAAACGTGTGTTTGTCCTGTATACCCATCTATTTCAACTATTCATTGCTTGGCAAACATTGTTATGTAATTAACTCTGTATATTTTTCCTTTTCTAATTCTTTATGATATGAATTAGGCCATTCTCTCATTCTGTTTGAAAAGGGCATTTTTTGTACTAATTGATATTACAGCATTAAGACAAACTGCTTGGAGACTCACTGGCTCCATGCGTAATTACCACCTCCATATTCTTGGTTAAGGGGGACATGAGCAACATCCTTTTGAACACAGAGACTTATAGAAATGTTCAGGGTTATTATTGAAAAGCAACTGCTCAAATCAGAGTAACATACTTCTGTTTTTTTTGTAAGTCAGGATCTTTCTTCATGTTGCCTTTTGAAAATAATGTTCACTCTTGCCTCAAATCAAAGACCACCACAAACTAAAGTGCTACAATGGGGCAGAGCTAAGATAACTTTTTATTTACAGAAAAAGAGAGTGGGAAACTTTTTTAAAAGTAAAAGTTTTTCTTAAAAACTGTGAAGCACTTGGGAAACTAACAAGGGTTGGCTTTGGCTTTTTTTCCCCCAAATATTTTCTATCAATATTCCATTTTGCTAGAAGCAGTACAGCTGTGTTTAAGAGAGTACTTGCCAGTATAATTGAGGATATGAAGGATCGGATTCACTTGGGATGGGAACATTGGTCAGAGGACCTTTGAGTGCTAATTTATAGCATAAGCTTGCACCAAATTGTGCCAAAATGGGAATCATATTCAGTGTCCACCCTAAAACATTGCTAAATCATTTGAGGCAGCATCAGTTTAGTATGAAATGGAACATTTGCACATGGCTCTTGATGTTGTTTCCATACTGAAGTGCAGCAACAAGTTTAATTTTAATCCTAGGGCAAGTGTTTTGCAGAAAAGGCCCTTTGTATCCTGTAAATATAGCAACTGTGTCTCCTTGCTGATGTTTTTCAGCCAAAGAATACAGACATTCATTGTACAGGCAAAAGTGATGTTACTGCAGAGAAGCAGTAGAAACTTTAACGGTTTTTGACTGAAGGAGAGTTTTTTACATTAAATAAAAAAGTTTTTTTCATCGAGGGTGGTAAAACACTGGCACAGGTTGCCCAGAACCTGGAATCATTCACAGTCAGGTTGGACAGGGCTCTGAGCAATCTAGTTGAAGATGTCCTGACTCATTGCAGGGGTGTTGGATTAGATGACCTTTAGAGGTGCTTCCTACCCAAACCATGCTGTGATCCTATGATTGTGTACTTTGGAATTGGGTTAAGCTAGTACACTTCAATGGTACTAGTCCAATGGCTCTTTTTGTTCCTGTGATTTTATCATTTGTAGCAGCATGATTATTATTTCTGCAAGCTTTAGTAACTGCTGTAACTTGATATCCTTATAAATTGTGTTTACTCTAAATTCATGTTATCTGTAGGATTTGACTTGATTTGGTAATCGAGGTAAGTACAAGGTGAAAATTTAAGAAAGGCTTTCCACTTAAAATAGAATGTTTTTTTGGTAACATTAGGAAAAACTTGGCTGTGCATAGAGGTGGTTCTCGAATTGAGAAAGAAGTGTTCTTATTTGTATAGTTTTCTTAGCAGATGAAGGTGGATTTACTCTGTGTCATGTGTTTTGAGCTATGTGATTTGTTCGCTTACTTTAAAATACTTGTAGCCTGTCCTAACACTGTTCTTTGAGAAAAGTGAGCAATATCTTGGCTGTATATGCATTAGGCATATTTTCTTATGTATCTGATGAACTCCTCCTTCTGTGCAGCCACTATAGTGTCCCAGCTTCTGTCCATTCACCAGGATCCTTGATAGAGTTCCTGCTACTGGAGAACTCTGTCCAGTCTGAGCAATGAGCCAAGGTGGGATTGGAAGCTACAGTAAATTAGATAAATTTAATTTTAAATTTTTATTTCCCACTTTGCTGAGGAAGGTAAGCTGCATCCTGGTAGGGAGAGCCAACATAATATTAGGAAAAATTTTTACTGCTTTCTTGTGAGACAATTCTTTCAGGCACATGATGTAATTTTGGGGGTTGTCTTGTGATTTGGACTCAATGAACCTTGCTGGACACTTCCAACAAGGATATTATATGATTTGATGATTAATCCAGATGTACCCAAGTGATTCAGCTCTATAACCCTTCTCTCTTGTACATACACTGTTGATGCTAGTGAAAGCTACAACTGTGAAATTTGCAGACATTCCTCTGTATTCATAATGGATTATTGTCCATGGGTTTCAGCTTTCTTTATGTCTGCCCTTTCCACAAAGACTTTGAACAGACCCCACAGAGGCTTTGGCATTTTTTCCCCATTTTTTTTTTCCCCCAGGGAACACACTGCAGCTCATTGCTCCTATTTGGTGGTGGTGTACTATGTGTTTTAGTTGCAATAGGGTTTTCATGTGTTCATAACCACCCTCAGCTTGGACACCTGGTGTCAAGAAGAGAGAATAAAGGGTAAAGAGACCCCCTCTTTTTTCAGGGGGAGAAAAAAGGCAAGATGGGGGGAACATTGCAGGAGAGAAATAAATAAGTCTGGGAGCAGGGCAGCAGCAATGAACTTGGCTTTTTGTGGCATGGGTGGAGTAGACAGTGAAGTCCATGATCATTTTACCAGTCTTGGTAGTTTGCCACACTTGTTAGTGCTGTTCCCAATGGGTCTTGTGGACTGAAAAGTGAATAATCATATGCTATTAAAATGCTTTATGCAAAAATATCCTGAAATAGTCTGCACAGAAACTCCTTAATTATTTGAGTTTTGACACTTGTGTTGACCTTTGTATTTTAAAATTGAAAATTGATACAGTGAAGAGTTTATTTCCTCTCTATTTTCTCAAAAATGCATCTAATGTAAAATTAATTATAAGCTGGCTCAGTTGAAAGTAGACAGTCCACAACTCTTCCATTGAGAACAGGAAAAGCACTGCAATAACCACATCATCTCTGAATGAGGGAAGGCTCTTCCACCCCTACTGACAGAATTTGGAAACTCTATCAATACGTACTTCATAAATATAGATGAAAATACCACTCACGTTTTTAATCTTTCTAGGAGATCTAAAGCATTTAAATTTAAATTTGCAGTTCAGATGATGTATCCCCACTTGGCAACTGTAAAATAGGTCTTCTTTTTAATATTCACTCCAGGGATATAGTGAGCAAAATAAGATTAAAGATATGATATTAAAATAAGATAAGAGGTTTCTGAGGGTTGTGCTTTGTAGGCATGTTTGGAAATATTTGCTCTAATCTACTGAGACAATATTTTACTACATATGAAAGATATCTTGAAGATGTGATTTAGGACAATGAGCATACATTTTACATAAACATGTTTTATCCAGTAAAGACCAAGTATTGTCTTGAATTGATGAGTTTATTATCATGGCAATAATATAGATCATAGTAAAAAGATAATACAGGAGGAGAAAGCCAGAAGGATTAATCACTGCAGTCCAGAGGTGAGTTATTTTATGTACCAATGAGTAATTATTTTGTATACCAATGAAGTTTTATAATGTAGACTGGATTTTTAACTCAGTATAAAAAAGTGTTGATTTGCAATCCCTGCAGCATAAATAGTACATTTCTTCATCAGTCAGCAATACTTTTATTACTATAATTATAGTCAGTCGCAGTAGGATTTTAGGCATCTTTATCCAGATGATGATTATACATTTATTACTCAAGTTTCTAATGTTTATTTTAAACCAAGACATTCCTAAACATGCTTATCCATGGAGGAACACTCAAGGCCTACCAGGAGTTACAGATGCACCCTACATTGAATCGTGGCATGCTGTTGTATTGATGAACAGTATCTGTTCATCATGGCATAGAGAAGCCTAAAGTGCTAAAGTGGGAACAACTACAAAACTGTTCTTTTTTGCTCAATCAGTCAGATATAAATAAAAGCACCAGTGACGCAGATCACGTTCTTGCTATTCCATCTTTCTCACTTGGCAGAGATTATCAGCATCTTCCAGTAGAGAAGGAACTTGGATGCAATGTTTTTAGTGTAAGCTAAGAGGAAGAGTGAGCTGTAGTAAAAATTCAAGTAGCAGAAAGGAGTTGTAAAAGTCAGAAAATAGGGCTCTCTGCAAAATTCCTGTGAAACTGGCCTACCACGATCCTTAATTTCTGTGCTTTTCTCCACCCTGGAATTGACATCAGTATCAAGTTAGCAAATACTTAGTGGCTTCAGCTGAAGCATTTTAGCTCAACTGCCCTTGTTGAAAACACCATGTGATGATGAATAGCAGTTTTTGAAAATGAAGTGCAGTTAATTCGTAAATCTCCACACAGACACCCTCTTCCAGACGTATAGTAGCCCCAGGCCAGTATCTGCGGAGGAGTGGAATGCATACGGATTCACAGCTTTACTTCACAAGTTTCTTGTGTGACTCCACATTTTCCTCCCCACAGCAGTTTATGTCTTTTAAGTCTATTGTGTCTCAGAGTTTTTGAACTGTTCATGCTATTAGTTTTTTCTTTCCACACCCTGTGATAGGTGAATAGCCTTCTGCGTAGATCTTCATACATACTATTGCAATTATTAATGCTTTCATTGTGAGTGAACATTATTTATGAGATACTTGTGGAGTGATTTATCTCTTTTCAAGTATGAACAAGCTATCAGGTTTAGAAATAAGCACATTTATATTCATTTCTCTGCTTCTGTGATTGATGACACGACCACGGATGCTATGCTCTGTGTGGGGGAACACATTCTAGGGAATGCTGTGTCTGGCCAGATCTGGAGATACAGATCTTGGTCTCTCTGTCATCTTTTGTAAGAAGATCTGGGAGGAATGAACATACAGGATCAGATTTGAGAGAAAGAAAAAGTGGTGAGGAATTCTCCATCATAAGCTTGGAATAGAGAAAAGATTCTACCTCACTCTGAGCTTTAAGACTGAATAGTGGGGTTTTGGTTTCTTTTTTGTTTTGTTTTGCCTGGTTTTTTACCTTTTAAGGTTTTGATTTATTCCGTTGCTTTGATATTCCACAATTACGGTGTTTAAGAAAAACACTTACTTTAAAATAAGTGGCATGCAAATTAATTATGCAGTATTTCAGAATTTATTTTGATACCTCATTCTAGTATTTTCATATGTTTATAAACAATGTGGGGTTTGGTTAATTATATTCAAGGAAGCTGAATTTAAAGTAGGCTGGGTAGAAGCCTGAAACCTGTGAGTTCTAGGAGAATGGAGGGTTTGTCTGCATGTCTGGTTGTGAGAAGCAGGATTTTGTTAGTGTTATGGTCCATGTTGACATAGTAATGGTACTTCAGTTTTTCAGTATCATGATTGTGGATAGCTCAGGAGCAAGAGTTTGGACAGGAAAGTTTTGGAGATTTCCTCATTCTATGCTTCTATTTACAAAAATGGAATTCATAACAGCTACTCAATTATGAAAATATATGTGCCAGACTACTCATCATATTTCCCTGCATATGCATTTTAAAAAGCTTTCCTTAATGACTGATGAAGATGTTCAGTAGAGACCCAATTATTGTCTGAGATGCTGAGGGAAAAATAATTTCAGTGTCAATCAACTGAGTTCTGCAGTGATGCTGGTATATCCTATTGAAAAAAACTCAAAACCCCACTGTTATTGAAGACTGTTTGATAATGCTATAAAAATTAACATTAGCAAAGTAAAACTTTCACTTTGAAAGACAATGGAAAGTTTATTATTAGTGATGATAGCATTTTAAAGAAAGATTATAAAAGTGACATAAAGCAATGGTAGGGCCCTTTATTCCTTTGGAACTGCAAAATTTAACCCCCAAAATAAATACACCTATTTGCTAAGACTTGCAAGGATAAGAAATTTCTCCCATAAGACTTGTAGATATTTTCTGGACATTTTAACTGTAAAATTCTGGTTTTATACTGTGATTCATCAGAACAAGCTTTGGAGAAGCCTTTTAGTTATTCGTTGCTGCTTTAGGTTGTCAGATTAGAAATGTTTTCAGGTGTGTCAATACTGGAGCACTATAGAAGGAAGAGCCCCAGGTGGATCTTCCCTAAGTAACCCTCTGGTACTAGTGTTGTACTATCTTAGCACAGCTGACTAATATTAAGTATGTTTATACTGTTTTGCCTAATTTTTTGTTTAGTTTTTGTCAAGTTTTAATACTAGTATAACAAAGGGAACCTCTGTGCAATCATACTAGATTGTATTGCTCCATGTGGAGTGTACTACTGAAATATCCTGCTCATGCTATAGCCTAATAAAACCTCATAGTCTTTGCTGCTGACATCACTGTCAGTGGTCACTGTCCCTCCAGTACCAGTTCCACTGAAGTTTTCATGAGTAATGTGACCATCTCTAGGTTCAAGACTTGATCATATCATGCTGCTTCAAGTGAGGAAAGATGTTCTCCATACAGAGTTATGTAAACACTTTCAAAAAGTACGGTTTGAAAAATGCTCCCGGCAGTCTTGATTATATCTTTGCCTACTGTAACTGAAAAAATTATAGGCTCCTGAAATTTGTTATGAGCATGGTGAAATCACAATATTCATAGCAGAAGGCTTTGACTGTAAGTGTCTGCATCTTGAAGTTCTGCATGTGCTGTGTGCTTTATCCATGTCCCAGGATGATGCAGTCTCATCCAGAGATTCCGGTGCCTCCAGCTGGTACCAGACTAGAGTCAAAGCAGCAGTGGTGCTAAAGACTCCTAGAAAACATTCTCTCCTCAGACTCAAGTGGCTCCACGAAGTCTGTTCATCTGGGGTATTCTCACAGAGTATCTACTATAGATGGAAGAGTAGGAGAGGGAGGGAACTCCTGATGGCTTTATGGTGGCAGTGTAGCAAAAGACAGGAAGACTCAAGGTGGACGCAAAGATGAACAGAAAGGACTGACTCCATATATGAGGCTTATAAAGGAGATTCATGTCATTGCTTCTGCCACCTGGTGTTACCATGTCTGACAGACAAAAGGATGATGAAGTGCTTCACTGAGTGTCCTCCTGATATGCCTGCGCTTTGGAAACCAAAGATTTGTGGGATAAGTCTCCTTGGAATTGCTGGAGTGAAAACACTTGATCTAGGCCTCAGATTTGAACTAGACTGAAGAAAAAAGTCTGCAAAATGTGTATTGCTTAATTACAAGGTCCTCAGCAGCATCATTGCATTGGTCTGCTCTTACTGTGCTGGTCTACCTGGTGAAGACAGCTGAATTTAGGAAACTCCAGAAGATAGTCTTTTCCTGGGTTCTTGGGGTTAAAATATTGCCCTGAGATTCGGTTTCCTGTCCCTCCTGCTCTGGAAAGTAGCAGCAGCTCTCCTCTCCCTACAACAGCTGCTTGCCTTTCCATCTTGCCAGGCAATTGTCCCTTCTTTCATCTTTTTGGTACAGGAAATTCTCCCTCCTTTCACCTGCAGCAGCATCCTTTTTATAATCAAATAGCCCCTGTCCCTTACTCCCTTCAGCAACAGAATTATCTGTTACTTTTATTATTTACTCTAAATTATTTTCATTTCCCCTACTTTCCCACCCCTGTCCAGAAGTTTCCACTCAGCTCCTATGTTTTTGGTTACCAGTATGGAGCAGAAGTGGGCTGGATTGGGTGTTTGACTCAAGTCAAACCCAAAAAAGCCTGGATGCAGCTAGTATAGAGGCTGTGTTTGGGAGGAGACCCCTTCCAGCCCAGTGAGACGCCCATCTGGCTGACCTTCTACCCTCTGTGCCCCTCACACAAGTTGTCTGTCTGCCTCAAGAGCATCTGGTGCTCAAACAGATGTTCTGTGACTCTTCCAGGGGATCCTGTGCCAGATGGCAGGATCCACAAAATGGATCCCTGTCACTCTCACTCACTGTTATTGGACTCAAGCACAAATACAATCTAAATGAAAACAGCATTAAACACTTTAGCTAAAAGGTACACGATGCAATTTATTCTTTTACTAATTGGATGAACTCTTTGAATCAAGATTTTTATAGTGTAAGTAAAACTGCCAACTCTTATTTTACTGCTTTTTATTGCCTCAGGCAAATATATAATTTTGATATTTAAATAATTGGCATCAGAAAGTTGACAGTTACTAGGAAAGTTATAACCGTGAATCATCAACTCAGACAATAGCTTTTTTTTTTTTTTAAACAGGGGTGGGTGATATAAAAGATTTCCAGATGTTATTTTGTTCATGTCCCTCATCAGATGAAAATATTCTGAGCGGGCTGCCCCAAGCAGGTAGTATTTCTCAAATACTGATAATCAGAAATTCTTCCTGACATATCTCAAACATTCTCCACTGGGTATCTGAATCATTCTGCAAGAGCAGCATGATCCTAAGTGGAGCTGGTGGTTCCCTTTCAGTGCTGTTTGTATGCTTTCACAGTGAGATGAGTAGACTACCCAGGCCTCATAGATAATCAGGATTGTGCTTGGTTATGAGGAAGACAGTGCAGATAGTGAAGGTACTGTGTGCCTAAAATTGAGTGCAAAGCAAACCGATGGGAAATACTTCATGAAGTTCAATTCATAATTTACAAAAAATTATGTACATAAGGATCTTGTCTTGGTAGGAACAGTCTTCATCATCTGCTTTATTCATGACAATTTATTTTGATAGACCGAAGATGAAAAAAGTGTGAAAACAATAAGCATTGTTATTGCTCAGTAGTATTTTGGTCATTAACTAGAGAATGTTTTAAAATGTGAAGTGGTGGGAATGCAGTTACCAAAAAAGCATTTTGTCACAGTGTGCAGGGACATTTAAAGCCAGCTGGTATTAACATAGCAACTTTGTACAGTTTTACACAGTCTGCTTGTCAACTCTAATGGTCAGAGTTCAGAATGCATGTTTCTCTTAAGTGTAAACATCTAGCTACAAAGGTATACAGGGCAGCTGGTGACTTGCTGGTTTGATGAACAATTAGGGCTTGTCTGTGAACAGTCACAGAATCATTCAGGTTGTTAAAAGACCTCCAAGATCATTGAATCCAGCCTGTGATCCAACACCACCTTGTCAAGTAGATCATGGGACTAGGTGCCACAATCAGCAGTTTTTTGAAGACTTTCAGGGATAGTGACTCCACCACCTCCCTGGGCAACCTTTTCCAATGCCTGACAACCCTTCCTGTGAAGAAATTCTTCCTGATGTCCAGCCTGAACCTCCCTCAGCACAGCATTTCCTCTTATCCTGTCACTGGTTGTCTGAGAGAAGAGGCTGACCTCCACCTGGCTATAACCTCCTTTCAGGAAGTTGTGGAGAGTGATAAAGCCCCTCCTGATCCTCCTTTTCTCCAGGCTGAGCATCCCCAGCGCCTCAGCTGCTCCTCATAGAACTTGTTCTCCAGACCCTTCACCAGCTCCATTCTCTGGACACAATTCAGCACCTCAATGTCTTTCTTGTAGTGAGGGGCCCAGAGCCTCACCACTGGCCTCACCAGTGTCTCACCAGTACCGGTGGATTGATCCTGCCCTGGTCGTGCTGGCCACACTCTTGCTGACACAGGCCAGCATCAATAATAACCTTGTAACAAGCAGATAATGTGTTCTGTCAGGTGTTTGTTAAACACTTTCTACGTAAATGCCATTTAAACTTTGTTGCTGTTGATTTAAAGTTTTGCTGAAACACACGCTCCAGCTTAAGCCAGGAGGACTGTGTATGATGGGACATGGAAGAGTAAACACCTCTATGCAAAATAACATTCTGGACATTATGAGAGAAGTAGGTAATTCCAAGAGGTATGTTAAGAGAGCAGTGAGGATATACATGTGCAGTGATTTCATTGGTGCACTGAGATGTGTTGTATAGCTGAGATCAGCTCTGCTTAGAAAGTATGATAATTAAGTACATTGTGCTTTTGTTTTGGTGTTTTCCCCCAGTTTTGCTTCATATGCTGATAAATGTTGGCAGTTATACCTACAGGTTGATGCCTGTTACAGCACTGTCAGGAATGTTTTTCAGGTTGGAAGGGATATCTTGAGATCTGAGCAAGGATTTTAAACTGAGGAGTAGGAAAGAAATGCATAGCCAGTGGAAGCAAGGACAAGTAACCTTGGCAGTGTAGAGGAATGCAGTTTGGATGTGTAAGGATGGGATCAGGAAAGCTAAGGCACATATTGAACTCTACTTGACAAGGGATGTGAAAAATACTTCCTGAGAAATGATTTAAAATTGGAAGTATGGGGAAACACAGTGTGGCACAGGAAGAACTGAGTTTCTTTCCTCCAGTGTGTTTGCTTCCAATTTGAAAACTTGACTTCAGGCAACTTGGAAGTGCACTGTTGAATACTGATTGGTAGCAGGGGTTGAGCAGATTGAACTAGAAAATATCCTTTCATTAACAATTGTCTTTGCCTAACTGAGTGGGTGTGATAGGTATGGCTTGGGAATAGACTCAATAAACTCGTGCAGTTACAGATAGTGCAGCGTGCATTTTTAGAGCTCCTTTGTTCATTTGTTAAAATGAACTTTAAGGTGAACTGGCAGTATCTGTGAGTTACATACAGTATGTGTCATTTATCTGTTGCTTCACTGTATGCCTTCCATGAATTAAGCAACAGTATCTGGCAGGCATATTTCATTTTTCTGATATGCTCTGTCATTTGTTTAATAAATCTAGGCATTTAGCAAACGCAAATGAGATTAATATTAGATTGGCCATCACTGAAGCTTGTGGAACGTCTCAACTTGATTATGCTCAGTTTGGTGTTAGGACTCTTAAATGTTCATGTTCAATTGGTTTACCTTACCTTGGGGAATAGTTGTAGTAAATAGGGCAAATGGAGCCTTCTAATGTGCAGAGCTGCTCTTTTTACTGACCACAAGGAAGAATGGAAACTTTTTCCATTTTAAAGATTTTTAATTTTTTTTGTCTCCATCCTTATATTGGGATATTTCAAATTCTGCTGAATTCTTACTAGATATAAATATCTAGATCAGTGTTTTCAGTTTCAAAATCTCCTATGTACAGTTTACAAAAGTTTTAAAAATAACACAACACAATTGTAAAAATAAATTCTTTTAAGAATTCTCATTTTTAAATGTAAACTAAACCATTGTATATTTTAACTTAATGCTTTGCCTTGTAGAACCTTCTTTGCTACATTGAACTATGGAATCAAGATGCCTGGAATCTGAATTTCCTTCTGTTCGCATTATATACAAAGATTCTGAGCAAATTAATTAAACTGAAGGCAGACAATCACAGGTCTTTAAGAACATATATGTTACTTAACCTGTAGAACCTTTACACAGACACTCAGTAAATGGGAAATTGAAAATAAACCTGCAAGAGAAAGGCAGGCAGAAAATACAAGGCTGTTTGAATGAGCAGCTATAGCAACTGCTTTGAAATACAATTTGAACAAACTCCAACCTCCTCTTAGGTATCATTTATAGGAATTTAATTCTATCAAGTTCTATTGTAATTTTCGGTTCATGAATGATAGCTAATGCAGGAACAGAATTACATATATTTCTTTGATGAAACAACACTTTTTACAATATATAGCTCTTATTTTCAGTGACTATTCAAGTAATAATTCCATAAGTTATCACAACAGACAAAATGCAGCATTTATGAAAAATAAGAATCTGTGGGACTTAGTTTGGTGTTTTGCTGCTTATGTATATCAGGGTATATCTGCCTTTAGAATAGATTTTTTTTAAGTGCCCCTCTTCCACACAAGAATTTTTCTCTGCTAGATGAGATTTTCTAACAAATATGAAGTTCTCTATGGAATCTTAAAAAGAGAAAATAATTTCTTTTCATATTATGGATTATTTGATTAGTACATCCAGCTATGATATCTAAATAAATTGTAGGTGTTAGGCTCCTGATCTGAATCACTGTGTAGGAAAGGAGAGGTTCATTTATATCTTTGAAGGGGCGTGAGGGGAAAAAGCTTCCTGATTTAGCCATTGAATTTATTGCAGGTAATACTAGAGTAGAGTAAGTCAGACAAGTTAATAGAGAGAGTTTTAGTAGATTTTAGGTTTAGTGATTCTGTGTTTTAGCAGTTTGGTTCTTCCAAAAGCAGAGTCTATCAGGAGCATAATGTCAAACACGTCAACTACTTGACTTGCAGGTCTCCTTGGATTTTGAAAGTTATACTTCTAAACTCACACACCCTTTTTCTCTGCAAGATCTATTGAAAGTCAATGTAGTTTTTATGTGAATCTGCATCTAATTCTGATACATTTTAAGATTCTCTCATCGGATGTAGCAATGAATTTTACTAGCTATGTTAAAAGCTGTTCTCCCATTGCCTAGTTTTGTAATTGTGACTTTCTTGTGGATTGTGTCAATCTGATTGTCCGAATTTAAAGGAAGTTTTTGTAGCTATATCCCTTTTTCATCCCTATAAGCATTCAGAACTGTTTGTTATACAGAAGGACATTTTAAAAACACTCTGACCCATATACAAGCCAGATTTCTCACCTTTTTTACATTGCCTTTGGAATCTGATTCCTGCTTTTACTTTTATTTATGTAATGGAATTCTATAGTTTGCTCATTTAAGCTTCACAATAAGCTTCACCTTCTGGTTTTTGTTCTTTACTTTTCGTGTGATGTCTGAAGCCACAGCTGAAAAGCAGAATTCACCAAAGAGAGAAAACAATAAACAGGTAGCAGAAGTGGTGAACTAAATGTACTTTGGGTGAACGCATTGTTCATGCTGATTTCTACTTCTGATGGCTGGCATTAGAAGATGTAGTTGAAATTTTTATAGTAGAAACAAAGGTATGCATTTTACATCTTTTATCAAGAATAATTTAAACTGTATCTGAGATACAGATAATTGTCAATAATGCTTTGCCTTAAAGCCAATAAGATTTAGAATCCCAGAGTAAGTATACTGTAGCTATATTTGTGACAAATGAGCAACTCATATCAGACATTTTCACATCTTTCCAAGAAAGATGCTGTTCTTGGGATGCCATCAGAACCTTGCAATGCACTGGCCAGAAGCCGTCCTCAGTTATTGCACCTGAAGTACATGGTGTTTGTTATGTGTGATATCAGAAAGTGCATATCTACCCACTTTAAGGCTGAGGGAGTTTGTTACTGCCAACAGCCTCTGCTGGGACTTGGTTTCATCCAGTGAATAAATGAAACCAAGTCTTGGTGATCTGTTGATGTCGAATCTTGGATGTGTCTCTCTACATGAGGTGGGACTGTCAACCTGGGCTAATCTATTCTGGTGATTTGTGATGCTTTTTATGTATTTGCAGTTCTTTCAAGAGAAGGAACTGATTCCAAAATAAACTTTAGAAGATTCCACGAGTTACAAACCTTAAGTACAGGTGCAAGTGACACAGCAGTCTAAATTACTTGACTTAAATACATGGACTTAAATACATTGACTTAAATTCATGGACTGTCTTTTTAATGAATGCATGCAATTAAGCTTCTTGAATTTTGATTGTTTGGTCATGAATGAGTGCTATTCTGTATATCTGAACTTTAAAAACTATTATTTTCAGATTCTAAGTTATCAAATGAGGTCATATTAGTGCATGAACTGTAAACAGTGGGTGCAGGCAGAATCTCACAATCATGCAATACTTCTGCTTTGTAATGCTGCTTATCAGAATTTTCTAGTTCTTTTCATCTGAACTGTATTTCTCTTTGCCTAACACTTTTAAGAAATTGAAAAGTAACTGATAGCAATTGCTGTTATAAATAGCCTCGGTCTTCTTGATAAAATTAATATCCTGGAGCTGGTGTGCAATGACATCATTCACAAATCAATCTTTTTCTTATTTCCTTATTTTGATGTTTATTTTCCATTTTATATCAGTAATATAATCCAGGCATTTCAGTCCAAAACAGTACTTCTTGGGTGGTAGAACTCAATAGGTATTTAGTTCCATGCCTTATAAATCTACTAGAGGCAAATTATAATTGTCTTGAAATACAATGCTTGTCATAACTTATTACAGTTTATGTATTATCTATTGTGTAAATACAGTATTGGTTCCTTTAAGCACATACCAAAGTCAAAGCAGAATATAACATCACAGTGGCCAACACAAGGACACAGAGAATTGTCTGGGGTCCATGGCAGCTTTCTCAGAACATTATCAATTAAGCATAATAAAGGATTGCTTCTACTTACTGATTTGGCTTTAGAGCTCCTGCAGAATATGAATTTGATTGCCACATATTTAAATATTAGAAAAGAAAATGTTTCACTGAAAGAGTGATCAGACATTGGAATAAGTTGCCCAGGGAGATGGTGGAGTCACACTCTCTGGAAGTGTTCAAGAGGTGTCTGGATGTGGCACTTGAGGATATGGCTTAGGGATGATTCTGCTGGTGCTGGGCTGATGGTTGGGCTTGCTGGTCTTGAAGGTCTCTTCCAACCTTGACGATTCTCTGATTTATTTACTTAATATGATGGAAGTTGCAGAAACAAGGATTCATATATAATGCTTTTAAAATTTATTACTTCCCTAAATGTATCCTAATGAGGTGGAATGAATCTAGGCATATTTACAATTTATAAATAGCTCTGAATTTTAAAATAGGTTTTTTCTGATATTTAGGTTGATTTTTAGAGATTTCCTGATTAATCATTTTAAATGTCATTGCAAAATTATAATGCCCCTAACTGCTATTTATTGTCATTTTGTACAACGCCATTTTTTAATTTTAAGTTTGTTTGAACAAATTAATTCTAGTGTATATTCATAAAGCTTTGAGATTGATCATGAAGAAATACACAGAAATTAAAATTGACACTTCAAATTTCCATCGAAGTGTTAGAATCCTATAAAAGTATACTGAAAAAATTAAAAGGAAGAATAAGTCAGATACTTTACTCTCAATAAGATAATACCCTTGGCATATATATGAATTGCAACTTTAAAATATTTCAGTAGTGAGTTTGGACTTAATGATTCCCTCTATAAAAGCAAGACCTATGTGTTGAAAGTGTAGATTATGGAACTCATTGCTTATATTGGTAAGAGAACAAATATTAAAAAAAAAAAATCAAAAATTTCAGGGAAGTGGAAGACAGGAAGTTTTTTCTACTACATGCTTCTATAATATTGTCTGGTTTATATACTGTAAAAATGTGTGCTGCACCATCGGTGTTATAAGAAGAGTAAATCACTGAGGCATGGACACAAGAATATTTTTTAGGTGAAGATCAGCCTAAACAGTTCAGGAAATCCATTCTGCTAGTGTCTGGTCTGGTTATAGGAAAGAGTGTAGAGAAACCAGTGGGAAATAATCAAAATGCAGTTACTTAGAAAGGATTTTTTAGTCTCATCTTTGGACTGGAACAAGTCCACAAACAACCTTAAGCAAAAGGCAGCCTGTGTTTTCCTAATGGACCTTGAAGGGAACATAGTGCTGTTAGATTTGTTTGACTGGGAGAATGAAATCTCATTTTGAGCCTATAAAAGGCGTTAAGCAGCAAAAGTTAAAGTTCTTACCAGGTAAGCTTCAAGGAAGTAATGGAAAGATAATCTCAGCAGTTATTGTGAAGGGGAAATTGTGACTAAGGACAAGTTGGAGTGTCAAGAGAAGAGGCTGTGGCACGTCTGTACTGCTGCAGACATAATTCTGTTGACTGAATAGGCAGCAGATTTATAGAAGCAGAACACTCAGGGTAAAAGCTGAGGCCAAGAGCAGGCACAAGGGAATACAGTTTGTTGAAGACAAAAGAGATATTGAATCAAGAGAGGATTTAGTGGAAATGGAGTCAGAGATTACTTCTTTTGTCCGGAGGAAACTTTTAAAGCATGTCCATGAAAAGCCAAACCACACATTTATCTAATCAATACAGGCTGAGGAGATGAACAATGTGAAATCAGTGCCCATGTAAAAGGATACATGCACTTCTAAATGCAGCTGTGAATTTGGAAGCAAATACTGAAGCTGGAAGGAAAAAAAATAAAAGTGAGTCAAAGTAAGAGAAAAAGTAAAAGTTGTGCTTCCTAGTTGGAACTAACACCTAAATTATTTGAACAGCAGAACTGGTTTTTAATTCTGAATAAGGCTTAAACAGAGCTACACTCCCCTCCTTTTTTCCCAAACAAATCTATGATATAATAACTCTGCAGGCTCTCATAACTGAGCTCACATGGTGAGTGCTGGGATTCATATCTGTGCCATCCAGTGTTCCCACTTGACTAACTGACCTTTTCATGAGTATTATTTCTTTGGTAACTGTGGATACCAAGACCAGAACTCCACAAAATTAAGCCACTACATTTCCCTTAAACATAAATGTTGTTATTGTTATACAGTTTCTGTTAAAAAAAAAAAGTATTGACTTTTTAAAATCAGTTTAAAATTCCTCAGCAGTATTACATCCAGGATCTGTAATGGTTAGGTGCTATCAAGATTTTTGCTATGAGAGTGGAGGCTACTTAGTGTTCTGTTTGCTTTCATTTTTGACTGGTATATTCAGAGAATAATCCAACAGTTTTGTTAAACTCTCTAAATTATTCTGCAGTTTGTTTTAAATATTGTTCAAAATTAGCATATTTTAAAATACTTTAGACATTTTACAAGTTAATTATACAAGTCTTATGATTATCATGATTCTTCTAAATACTAGCAACAGTAATTTAATATTCAGAATATTCAATTTTTATAGAGAAAGGTAAAAATCAAAACTATTTCACATGCAGGCAGTCTACAAGAGAGTCTACAATATCACCTCTTCTACCTTACTATTTTGGAAAAATGGCAGTCCATTTTCTTATGAAAAATACTACTGCCATCCATCACTGTGAAAATAACATTGGTCACATGTTCAGCCCATGGATTCCAATTAGCTTTGGATGACACACTTTTTAAAGTGAGGACTGGGTGACGTGATAAACTCTTACATATCATGTTTAGTCATGCCCTTGGAAACTTCTATAGGTAGTTTCTTAGATGCCTAGTACAGAAGGTACTAGGGAGGACCAAACTTGCCTGTGCAGCCAGTCACAGACATATTTTAAGTTGCAAGTAGGCACAAGATGGTTTTAGAATTTTTGAAAGGAAACTTTGGTAACAGTTTAATTGAAAGTGTTAAAGGTCTCTTAGTCTTTTCTGTTATGCAACTCAAGATACAACATACCTGAAGAGCAGGATTAACACTGAATGCTAATCTCATAAAAACAGATGTGTTCATAGCTAATATAATATTTAATATGCCTTCTTTTTAATAGAATATCCTAATTATGGGGTAAAATTAATCAATCTGCTAAAACAGGACTCATCCATTTTTATCCTTTTTAATTCTTTTTTTTCTGTTTCTTTTTAAAACTTTAAAGTAGCCTTTCTTCTAAAAGCACTTTTTTTTTTTTTTTGTTATTTTACAAGTTTTATCACTTGGATATATTTTCATTTTGAGTGCTTTTGTTTGGATATAGACAGGCTATTGTGTTACGTGATTTGGGCTGATACTTGTTGGCAGAAAGAGAGAGAAGTCTGTCTTGGCAAACTGATTTTTATGTAGAAGAACATCTGTGAGCTCTATCTTTGTGGTGTAGCTGGACCCTCATAGCCTAAGAGAAAACTAGAATCTAAAAGCAAGCACATCTGTCCCCTTACAGCTATAAGGATTATACATTGTGAGTTGAAGGATAAGGATTTACTGGTGAGCCCTGAGGAATGCTACTAAAACCATGTTTGCCATGGTTTTGCTGCAAGGCAAGTTATGTGCTCTTTTCTGCCTTGCTATCACTGGGCTTCACTCAAGGGGTTTTTATGGAAGCTGGCTATTTACCCTCCAGCTATTCCATGGTTTAATCAGTAGCAAGTGGCTGGAGAGAGTCCTCCATTTGATTTAACAGTGGAGGGATGATCAGGTGGGGGTGGGACTTAGAGTAGCCATCACAGCAGGAGCATTAAGGTTGGAGAAGACTTCCAAGATCATTCAGTTCCACCTTTGATAGAATACTACAGTGCCCACTAAATCATATTGCGAAGTGCCACGTCTACTAATTTTTTGAACCCTTCCAAGGATGGTGACTCTACCACTTCCCTGGGTAGCCTGTTCCAATGCTCAACTATTGTTAACATTTTTTTCTTAATTTCTAACCTGAGTCTCCCCTCATGCAACTTGAGACCATTTCCTCTTTGTCCTCTTACTGGTTGCCTGGGAAAAGACTCTGACCCAACTTGGCTACATCCTCCTCTCAGGGAGTTGTAGTGAGCAAATGGCTTTACTTCCCTCCACACTTCCATGGGAAGAGACAGTGTCAGGTGTTTGCCATTCCTCTTGGCTACCTGGTGAAAACAGAGCACTTCACCACTGTGGTTTCCTAGTGAGTTTTTATACTTTCCTACCCCGTCTGTTGGATTTGGTGCAGACTATTCACTGCTGCTTTCTGAACCTCTGCTCACACCAGATTTTAAGACCCATCCTTCCTCTAGGATTAATCATTCAAAATTCATATGCTCCCACCATTGCTTAGCTGAAAACTTTAACTAAAGGACAGATGCTGTATTTGCACTAACTTTAGACTATGGACTAAGGATGACAAAGAAATAAATAGAGAAACTGAGAGTTTGGATCAACATTTTCAGAAGTTGTTATTATTATTATTTCCTTGTGCCTTCTGAGTAGGGATTCATTCAGTTCATGTCCTAGAGTGCTGGTCAGATAAACTGTCCTGTCTCAAGTGAGTAGGTAAACATTGTGTAGGTAAGCATTGTGTAAGTAAAATACCTCAAGGAAAACAATAGAGTGCAAATGCACTTTCTTCATTCACAGCAGTTTTGAGTGTGTTCGAGCATACCTGTGCTTAGAGGCACTTTACTCATGGAATTATTCATGCTTGCAAGAAATTTAAGTTCCTTTTCTGCTTATTACATTCACTGTGTTTAGACTGCTTTGGAACAAGTTTGTGTTTTGTGCAAAAGAATGTTGAGAACAATCAGAATTACTGCAAAATTGATGTGTTAAAACCTAATATTGGTGTGAGAGACAAAGGGAATAAATCTTATTACTAAATTCTGTTGTAACTTGTTTTACCCCTGCTGACTCCTCTCCTTTTACTCTCCAAGGAGAGATGTCACCTCATGTCCCTGTAACATTTTGTCTCTTTTCTGGATGCTTTTTCATCAGCCTGTGTTGGTTTTTTTCGTTGTTGTTGGGGTTTTTTTGTTAGAGTTTTTTTCATTTAGTTTGTGTTCTTCTGTTAAACGTAAACTAGCTTGGCCTTACATGAAAGTCTTGAATTGCAAGGAATTTATATTTTTTCATTCCAGCGGGTGTAGAGCCTCAGTTACAGAGAGGAAAAGACAGAAATGGACATAAACTATGCCTTAACATCACAGACATTCGGTCAGAGAAGCAGAATCTGAGTGATAAGATGAAAGCTGTAGGATGGACATTCAGGTGTGATTCAAAGATGTTTTTATATTTCAGTGTGTAACTTATACACAAAGTTTTTATGATTTATTCTGCAATCAATCCCTCATCACAGAATGATGAGATGATGCAACTTGAGAGCCACTTTGTTTGCAACTAGCTAGATTCAATTAAGAGAATCAAATTAGGGAAATCTGTGATATCAAACGATTGACAATGAGCTTCTGAGCAGTCACTCCCTCTCACTGTGTCTTGCTGCCCAAAACCCTGACATCTGAGTCACTTTAAAGCTGCTTTTGAAATTTTGAGAGAACAGTTTAAAACCAATTGCATATGAGATCTCCTGTAGCAAAAGACAGAGTTTAAAGTTGAAATTCAGTCTCTGTAACTGCAAAGTAACCAGGCTTGTAATACTGTCATTACTTTTGGTTTGTATTTCTGTAACCAAGATTGGAATGTGGCCTTTCCCCCAATGAACTGATTTTATCGTCCTAAAAGTTTGGAAGCCACAGGGCTGGATGTGAACAATAGCCCAGCACATGTCTACGCATACTTTGTCCCTCAGTATCTCTTGGGTTTTGTTTACTTCTTTCCCCAAAGAAGAATTTTTGTTGTTGCTGTTTTTTAGAAGGCCATATGGTTTTTCCTCTGAGCCATCTCAAATAGAATATCTGTACTCAAAAGGAATGTTTCCAATCAATTAGTTACTGCAGCCGTGTGCTTGTATTTCAGATTATTCACAGTGTCTAGGAGTTGTATAATGAAGATTTTAAAGACTGAATGGACACATGCCTCTTCTTATTCTGGAGATTGGGATGTCTATTATGCTAATATTACATATAAAGTTAGCACTTATAGAAGGGAAGAAAAATGTGCTTTAGACTGGAAGAAAGGAAAAAAAAAATGCTCACATTTCCTCTGCACTGATTTTTAGCATCCCCCCAGGAGATTCAAATGTATCACTCATTCTTTCCAAAAACCTTACAATTTTGTTAGTCACTAATTAAAAGTTTTCCAGTCTTTTTATATAACACTGCTTGTCACAATCACAAATTGTATGTCACAAAGTATATGAAACTGTTGCAGCACATTTGTATGCCAAGTTCTGTAATCTGTGATAGCAAAAGCATTTCATGTCTTGTACAGTTATCAACTTAGATGTTTGTGAACTACTGTGTTCATTTTTTCTTGAAAAGTGACAAAACCAATCTATGTTGTCAATGCAATGTGGTATAGAAAGGAAAAACCTCTAATAGTGAATTATACTGTGTTGAATATACCCTAAATATGTACTTTTTACTTGTGCTATAAGTTTATTGAAGAAATGCTGCATTGTTTCCTCTGTTCCCATTAGGTAGGTTTTGGAATTTTTTTGTAATTTATTTTTTTCTTTTTAATACAGTTACACTGATGACCCCAGATCTCATTGGTTAGAAATGCCCTCTGTGCTTCTTTGAAGATTTTTTTTAAATTATTGATTTCACCTGCAGCATATGACACAGTTACCTGTTAGAGCCTCTGACATTGATATAATCTCACCTGATCTTTAGCAGTAGGTTTTTTTTAATATTTTCAGGGTTGAGATAAAGTCGTCTATTAAAACTTTTAACTCTGTGATTTTTCCTTTTCTCCCCTTTCTGACTTGCTCCCCTACCACTTCTCTCTGTCTTCTCTACAATCTCATTTTTGCCTTCCTTCTCATTGCCAGCTAGGGCTAAAACAACAGACACCAAGTGAAACAGAGCTTGAAAGAGCTGCATTTCTCTTTTTGTAATAGGAGAAAACCAGCTAAACTGTGCTGAACTGCTTTTGCTCTGCTACTAGCCCCACTTGTCAAATGCAGTCATACGGATCCCTAGCTGCTCCATCTTTGCTTGGTGCCTGGAGAAGTGCAGTGGTCTGTAAATGATTTGTGTGATCAGGGTGTTATGTTTTGCAGGAGGCCAGCACCTGTTAGCTCATTTTTTCTGTGATGGGTCTGCTCTGTATTCCTGGCTAGCTGCAAAACTTAATGCTGCAGCCCATCGAAGTATTGATGGCCTCTCACAGTGGACGAGACAGCAGAGAACACACAACACAAAGACTCTGAAGGGAATGCTGTTATACCTTCTTCACAAGGGGAAGTGCAGGAGCAGGCACTGATCTCTTCTCTCTGGTGACCAGTGACAGGACCCAAGGTAATGGCATGAAGCTCTGTCAGGGGGGGTTTAGGCTGGATATCAGGAAAAGGTTCTTCACCTAGAGGGTGGTTGGGAACTTGGAACAGGCTCCTCAGGGAGGTGGTCACAGCATCAAGCCTGGCAGAGTTCAAGAAGTGTTTGGAAAATGTTCTCAGGCCCATGGGGTGATTTTTGGGACTGTCCTGTGCAGGCCCAGGAGTTGGGACTTCAGTGATCCTTTTGGGTCCCTTTCAGCTAAGGATATTCTGTGATTCTATATGCTGCTGCTGTATGGAAGGCTGAAATCCCACTTCCACTTGAATTTGTTAGTGCAATCAAATTGATCCACAGCTTTCGGAAAACAGAGGAATTATTTGCTACAGCTTCAGTCGACTTCAGACAAGTCTTAGGTTTTCAGCAGGTTGCAGAGCGCAGGTTTGTCAGAGCAGAAAGCTCTGACAGCGGAAAGGTTCCTGTGCCTCTGGAGCATTTCAGCTTTCCTGTACCAATGAAAAGAATAATTTTTTCCTTCCCCTTAAAAACCCTGATGGTGTTGGTTTTTTGCAAGAGAGAGACACCTCATAGACCCTGTAGGTAGCGCAGTAAGATATATTAACATGAATACATTTCATGTTAATATTAATATTTCATATTTGGTAACACTGTATTAAGATACCACCTTTAAGAAACCTCAAACGCATGATATAGTTTTGCAGACAACCACATCTGTTTAATGGCCTATTTCTGCTTTTGTACCAGTCCCATACAGGTGGCAGACCTGCTACTAGCTCAAGCATTAGGTAGCTTTTGGAGCAACTTAGAGGGCAAGATGATTCACAGGCATTGTTGTGTCACTGCTGGCACACTCACTCTTGTAAAGAGCTTCAATCAGATAGTGGCTAAGTGCTGAATGAAAACTCTTGCCTAAGCTGCAATGATTGAATGTATTGAAAGTGTTCTTCATAATAAGCTCTTCACAGAATTTTTTTGGTCCAGGAACTTTAATTGATCATTTGGCATGATCATGCACACAGTATTTTTTACAGAGGGGAAAAAATGATTGGGAGAACTGAAGGAGGGAACCGAACCCTGGTCACCTACACGCTGTAGAACATGTAAATTATGGAGCTGTTTTAAACATGCTGATCGAGGGTGAATCTGTCTATTCTTATCATGCTAGAGAAAGGAATCCTATTTGAGTTTTTGTTTGTTTGTTTGTTTGTGCTGTTTTGTTGGACTTTTTTAAACAAAAGAGTAATGTTTACCTTCAGGTTTAAATCTGTGAATCTTACATGAAAAGAAATAAACAAAAGCACTAGAGACTTGATCCTTACAGACTCCAGAAGATCTAAAATATTTGTTTATTCTCAGTAGATTCACACAGTCATTTTAAATTTTGATGGCTCTCCATTTTCATTGTACAAACTATGAGAAGCATGGCTGATCAAAAGTATGAGAGAGAGTTACAGTACAGTTTCATGTATTTATGCACAATTTATCCAGATTTGGCTTGATTATCATAAATGTATGCCCATTTAACTGCAGGGAATGAACTCAGGTCTGTCAGAGTTCACTAATTAAGTGGTCTGCTAAACTACATAAGCACAGTGACAGCTTGGTTCTTCCAGTGCCACTCACTTTTTTTCAATCCTCATTGCATTCTCAGTATCTAGATTTCAAAATTATTTCTATTTTGAGGAGTATCCACTAATGAAAAATTGATTTCATTTTCTTAGTTCAGAAAGGAAAGCTGTGTGTACAGAGGTTCAATTATGAACCTGCTCTAGTAATTTTGAACCCAGCTACCTAGCTGAACTCAAGTGCTACCTTAACTACTTATGTATTACTTGAAAGAAAACCTAAAAATATTCAGAGAAATGCTTTCCTTATCTTTTAGAACAATCTGCATAGCTATCTTCTTATTGAGATAAATTGTTGCATTGATATCATGTATGAGATGACACTTATCAATAGATCCTTTGGCACATGAATTAAAAATGTGATGTGGAAGCATTTTAAGAAGAAAGGAGACCTCAGATTAATTTGTACTATAACAGAAATGGAGGTTGCTTTAATGTGTAGATGCATGCCAGTACATATCTTGAGGGGGAAAAAAATGCTTCTTTGTGAATCTACGGATGAATTCCTCATGGTGTGATTAAACAACAAACCATGTTAGATCGTTGATTTCTGGTAGTGGAAGAACCTCAGTCCCTCTTCAGAACAGCTGTTTCAATTGAAAGTATTAATTGAAGAAGAAAATTTCAAGTGTTGAGGTTTTGGAGGCTAGATTCTCCACTCAGTTTCTCTTAGAGCAAGTGAGACTGAGTATGTGATGTCAGGCAAGTTTTGGAGGGATCTGGTATAGTTTAAATATAAATTGCAGCATTCTGTGGAGTTTTAAATTAGCAGTAGCTCCTCTTGTACAGCCATCATAGTCCTTTGCAAGATGCTTCCCAGAACAGAGACTGTTTCAGCACTTTTCTCTTCTGCCCATGTCTCCTGGTGTGCACCCATATCCACACTGTGAAAAGGAGCAGGGGGCACGAGTTCCTTCTGTTGGCTCCAGCCTTTTCCCCTAAGGTAGCAAGAATGGGCAGTACAGCACAGTTACTGTCTTGTCTTGTGGTTCATCCCTCTCTCCTTCTCTGTTTTAGTGGGAAAGGTGTCTACAGAGTAGTTAGTTTTTGTTTTTTTAAAGACTGTGCTTATGTGGTAGCAACATGGAATTTGTGCCTCAGTCTGGGGGACACTATTTGACTGTGGCTCTATGTATTCTTGATGCATCTGGTAGGGACTGAAAGGCTCAAGTGTCACTTCCCAGTGGTATGTAGGCTGTATCCATATTGGTAAGTGAAACAGGCCAGGGATGGTTCTCTTGTCCTAGGGCTAAAAGGCACAGCATGCTTCATCTCCATATGGCTACATTCTCGCTTCCCAAAAGAGGGTGGCCTCATTCAGCCTGTCCCTTGGGAGCATTCCTTGGCCTGTGCTGTCCCCTGAACCGTGCCCAGCCATTGTCTGGAAACATGTTAGCTGTCAGGAGCCAAAACTGTGCCAGGGAGCAGGCTTACAATGGAACAGCAAGGGCAGGAGCATGCCTGCATGCCAGCACATGCTCCGACCCGCTTTTTGTTCCTGGTACAAACATAACCGTGTTCATACCGATATTGCCTAAGTTTAGCAGTGTCTTTAAATCCTGTTTTCAGGCTTTCTGCCAGCCATATAATCAGGAGTATACAATTTTATTAATTCTAAAAAACTTTATTAAGTCAAATAATATTAGAGCAAGACAGAGTGGAAATAATGGAACACAGCAGTTTTATTCTTTCGGCAGTGCAAGACAGAGGTGATACCTGCAGAGGCTTTCTTTTTTTGAGCTGAAAAGGGTAGGTGTGTTTTTCAAACTCATGTAAATTGAAATGCCTATATGTGAAGTTTCATTTGGGGAAAAAAAGTAAATGCTAAACAGATTGAAGCAAGGAAATGAATTGTAAGGGAAATGTCAGTAAGTATTCAGATATCCTCACAGTTTCTTAAATAAATGCACATTTGTAAAATATCAGATTACATATTCCAAACACAACTTTAACTCTGTCCCTGTAGCCATTCCCAGTCTTAATCTGCAGACCAGAGAACCCCTACAGTTAGAAACTCTACATCAAAAAAATTCTGAGTGTGAGTTATAGCCATCACACAATATGGTTATATTGGCATATTTTTACTATTTAATAACAGACAAAGTAGATATTTTATTTTGGAATCAAAGTGCTGTTATGTGGATTTATGGTTTATAACATTGGCAGTGTTTCTGAATATTTTCTTTTCCAATGTACATAAATATAAAGTGGTAAAAGTTTTGGTTTTAGCTTATAAATGTAGTTAATAATCTGTTCAAACAATAAAAATTTCTATTTATTAATAGCCAAGAAATGTTTGGGGGGGTGGTTTTTCTTTTTACAGGAGAATCATTTAAATCAACTGGATAAAATGAATAGACAGTGAATATCACAATGGTTTGAGGGGAGTTCATGGCACACCAGTTGATCATGTGGAACTTCAGTTATTAATCCATTGAAATCATTACTGCCTCCAAGTCTTCAAAGGTCACAGTCTTTTTTAGGGATTTCTTTAATGAGGGAAAGAGCTATTCCTGTTTGCTCAGTGCAGTGTGTGCAGGGCTGTGCTGGCGTGCCAAAGGGTGTTCTGTGCCTGGGACTTGCAGTGCTGAGCAGTGGGTGGGCAGGAATGGGCGAGAGCTCTTGGGGCTGCAGGAGAGGAGGATTTGTATTGATCCTCCTGCTCTGACATCCTGGCTTTTATCCTGGTTACAATATAGGCAAACACGTCAGGCAATTAAACATGTGAAGACGTGGTTCTGCTTGATTATTTGACTTCCTGCAACTAATAAGGAGATTTTTGAAAGATTTAGTGCTATGCCATTCAATATAAAAGAAGTTTGGAGGCCTGTATGTGCAGTGGAGTTAGGTGTGGTAGTTTAAGTTTGTCCTGGCATCCTTATTGAAGCTCCCCTGTAGGCACTATCAGCTGCAATCAGCATCGTTGCCAGAAATAACATTGCAGTGTCAAAACCATGAGTGTTTTAAGGGTATAGTCAGGGGACTTGAAGTGCTCACTTGTTTGTTTAACTTTAAATTAATAAAGACCCACAGGATTTTTTCCTTTCCTGGGTTGCTGTTGAGTCCTGTCATTTTATTTCTTTTTAATTTTCTTTAGAACAGCTTCTGGTGTTCAAATTATATTGAAAATAACTGCTTACAGGCAGAGTGATGGCCTAAAATAAAATTAAGTCCTAGCAGGATTTTGAAATGAGAAAGAATACCTAAAATATAGTTTGGCTGTTTCATCAGTCATTGAACAATGTGTTACCTTTCAGTAGCTAAAATTTTTGATAAAATGTTTTTTTCTGGATTTTTTTTTTTTTTTGGTTGGGGGTAGGTGATTGTGATAATAACTAGAAATGATCAACAAAAGTTTTAAGTTATGCCCAGACAGTGACCATCAGATACTATGATAATGATTCTTATCATAAGAGTGAGTCTTGATTCTTAGAAAGATACAAGATAGACAAATTGAAATTCCTGGAGAAGTCCAGTTCATCGTGTTATTTACTACCTCCTTCCAGTGAGACTCTGGCTGTGAGAGTAAAGCAGATTAAAGTCAGCACATACTTGATTTCTGTGGCACTGATTTCTCCTGCACTCAGAGGCTGGCTCCTGGGCCCAGGTGCTAGACCCTCTTCAGTGAATGGGTGACCCTGAGATCAGAATGGGATAACATTACTGGGAAGGACCATTAGCACAGATCTAAAATTAATAACCCCTATGATAAATACTTTAGAGGACTGCTTTATTGAAATCCTCAGTATGTACTTCATGAGGTAGTTAAACCATGAACTGGAACTGTATTTAGAATAGGAATATATTTTCTATTATATTTGTTATCCTAAATGAGATGATATACATTCCCTTAAAGAAAACTACTTCTGGTTATTTCCAAAAAACAGACTTAGAGTGACCAATCCTACACAGGGGCCAGTAGGTTTCCTGAAGAGTTATAGTGATGGTATTAATAATCGGATTATTAGAAATGCAGTAATTGTAAAGCTTGCAGTTCTAATTTGTGCTGCTTACTTACTATGTTTCTGGTTTTGAACCAATTTCAATTCAGCAGTCAGTTTCAGTGGTTTTTGGACCACTTCTGCATACAGGTTTCTGTACACATTATTCTGCCACATTGCCTGTCTTCCAAATATTACTCATAATTCTTTGCATGTCTTTCCTTCAGAACATGGAAATTAGCACTAAAGCCTTAGATTTAGCTTTTAAAAAAGGCTTTTTTCAGTCTAAAGGAATCTTATGGTGTCACTTTCAATCTCTTCTGTGAAAGTTAAATTTCTTTCTCTTGCTTCCTTTTATGTTCAGAAACTTGAATAATTTATTACTGCAAAGGAATGTGTACTGAATCCAGTAACCAACAGAGGATGTGGAAAGATTTATTGGGAGAAACATTAAGAGCATTTTGAGCCAGGTGTATTTTATTTCTTTTTGTGAAATGAAAAAAAAAAAAATACTCTACGCCTCCAGCCAGCTTCAGATATGGCTGGAAGCCCATTTGGAAGACAGTGCCTGTAACTGTGAAGTGCTTCTTGAGATAAACTGAACAAAAAGTGATGAAGGGCGCAAGGAGATTTAGCATTGCTGAATAGCAAGAGCTGCGTTGCTCGATTTTGAAAGCAGCTGCAGCGTTTGCCGTCTGAGCAGGCGTGACTTCCGCTCTCCTTGTGCTTTGTCCAGCACTTTACACCCTTGGGAAATGAGGGAGTGATGAGGGAGTGAGCGCCCTGCTGAACCACAGCAGTGAATTCCCAGTTTGCCTTTGCACCCTTGGTCCATGACAAGAGGTTCTGAAGGAGCAGGACCTCAGCAGACTTCTGCACTCCTTGTTTAACTGCAAAGGCATCACTCAAGCAAGGCACACATCATGAACGTTTTTATTCTACCAGAGTTTTTTAGAAATCTAATAAATAATTTTACTGCATACTGGAATATATAACATGAATTTGTGAGGAGTGTAATCTTTTGTGAGGTTACAAATTGTAATTATTTGATGATATTTATGACAAAATGCTAGGAAAATACAAAAATAATTTTTTCAAGAATGATAAAATCAGTTATTTTATTAGCGATTTCTAATTCGCTCCATTTACCTCTCTGGCATGTTTGATTTCATTTACATAAGTAAAAACGATAATAAGAGCATTATCATAGAATCATAGAATAGTTTGGTTTGGAAGGGTCCTTGAAAGGTTAGTTGCCTATTGAAATCCCCCTGGAATAAGCAGGGACATCTTCAACTAGATCAGGTGGCTCAGAGCCCTGACCAACCTGACCTTGAATGTCTCAAGGGATGGGGCATCCACCCCACACCCTAAGAAAGCTGTTCTGTTGTTTCACCTGCCCATCATAAAAGCTTTCTTCTCTATATCTAGTCTGAATTGACTCTATTTCAGTTTAAACCATGCCCCTTGTCCTGTCACTACAGACTCTACTAAAAGGTCTCACCCTGTCTTTCTCATAGGCCCCCTTTAAGTGCTGAAATAAGGTTACACCAGGGCCTTCCCTTCTCCGAGCAGAACCCCAACCCTTTTAGCCCTTCTTCATAGGAGAGGTGCTCCAACCCTCTAATCATTTTTGTGGCTCTCCTCTGGACCTCTTTCCAGACTGAGAATGTTCCAGGGACACCTTTTCCCATTCAGTTTTTTCTTTTTCAATTGCAACTTAGTCTCCAGTTCCCCTTTGTGCTAGCTGAATAGGCCAGTCCCTTCAACAGTTGCCTTATTTGTTAAAGAGCAAGTTTTGATATTGTGTTTTTGTATAAGTTGTGGAAACGGTTTCTTCTTTGTCCATTAGTCCAAATTTCTTAAGTGTTCTCTACAAATTCTTTCTTCGTGCAGCATCTTAGAAAAAGAGGTGAAAAGATGTGGAATCAAACTGCTCCATCCTCCTATCCCAGGATAGGCAGAAGCTCTATCACATTGTATCACATTTTATTTGGATGAGAGTCTTATGTTATAGGACCCTCATGATGAGTCTTGATGTGTCAAATAATCTCTTCCATTGTATACTAGTCCTGACCTATTGCTTCCATCATGGAATAAATGGAATAAATGGATGGATAAAACCTATTGTTCTATCCATCATGGCTATGGAGAACAGCTCTTGATTTCTCTTTGTAGATTCCCCCTACCCTAGAGTTTTGTAGACCTTTCTTTTTTTCTGTTGCTTCACAGAAATTGTTCTCTCCTATTTCTTGCTCCAGGGATGTCTCCATGCCTGACTACCCCTATTGCTATTTTCCCAGTGCACAAATGGAAGTCTTGCTGGTAGCAAGAGGCCAACCTTTTGTAGTCCCTACAATTAAGAAAACTTGGTAATTAGACACAAGAATCTTTCAAATATGAGCTGGAGTGCTCAACTAGCAAAATAGAATCAATGTCTCGTTTTACTGCTGTTTCCTGTGTTGCCTATCAAAACCAGACTACTTTTTGAAGTTACTTGATACAAAAATCAGCCTAAACCGTTGAAATCCCAGTGCTTAAATGCCTTTGTGAATTCAAGTAGTTGGTAGACTACAGATGGGACTCAGTAGGTGCTTAAAGTTGCAGGTCTTAATTATGCGAGTTGATTAAATCCTGTATTTTGTTCCATGCTTTCAACCCCAAAATTTTTACTGCCTTTTAGATTTTAAAATTCAATTAGGAAACCAGTGACAGAATCAAGTTTTTTGGTGGTCTCTGAGTAGATGGAATTCTAACAGTTTTGCATCAAGGAGATTGGAGAAAATGGTTGTTACCATGAAACTGTGCTTCCTTAAAATAAAAGTTTTAGAAGTTCATCTTCTAATAAGGAGCTTTGTTTCTTCAGCAATCATATGGTAATTTGGCATAATTGAAAATTGATTTTAAATATTTACTTTTTCCACTTTTGTAAATATATTGTTTTCCCTACTCCCTCATTTTTCCTTTTCTTTTTGTTCCAGGACCCTTTGCTGCTTCAGGAGACAGTAAATTCTGCTGCTGCTCTTATCATGGCATTGATAAAGGACAGAAACCCAGAGCTTATTGGCCAGCTGTTGGTAGCATAAGACCATAAATCATGTGTAGCTTTTGGAAATGTTAGTTTTCATCATCTGTTCACCAAAGGTCTTAAGTCATTTTATTCTTTGTTGAAAACTCTGGATTTATGCCATTTATTATTAAGATCATTTAATAGCATATTTTTGATATTTAAAATACAAGTCTAATATTATGTATAAAGTGTAAAAGGAAATACAAATAATTCTGAGATACACTGGGTATATACTGTGAGGAATGCTACTGAAATGTTTTTCAAGGTACTGATCATTTTAAAGGTGCACAGAGGACACCAAAGCATTCATGCAGAATTGTCTTTAACTATGTGTGTGGGTTGTACTCCAGGGCTGCATGAATTAAGTTTTATTTCAGATAAATTAATCCTAAAGCACAGCTCAACTTTATGTGAAATTATTTTAAAATTGCTGCTGTAATACCTGTTAGTGAATGTAGAGTTCCTTACAGAGTGTAGCTTTCCTGCCATAAAGAGAAATGCATATTGCAGGAAGTATTGGAAAGGTCAGGTACCTGTTCTCTGTGGAATGAAGGTAACATCTCAAATCGAAGGAAAGACACACATGGGTACAAGGAGGTGCTAAGCCCCGGTTTTCCAGATGCAGTGTGCTCTGGCTGTAGCCTCCGTGGTGCTACACTTCTTGCAGTGCCCATGTGCCATCATTCAGAGCTCCTGTAGCTCCACTGAAATAGGAAGAGTCTGCATAAGAATACAATTCTCATCTCTTGCTGGTTAGCAGATGCATGTAGTAAACAGCAGCAAGGAGAGCAAGCATTATGAACTCAAAGATACTCTGCATTGATAGTCAGGTGTGGACCATTGGGACAGGAAGATGAAATGGTGAATGCTTATTATGTGGAGTGTCTCCAGGTATCACAACCACTAAGAGCAATACAAGCAGCATCCCTGAAAACATGTGTCTTTCCCTATGCATCAGACCCAGGATTTTATCACTCCTGCAATTTGTGAAGGGACTAGGTTAGTGTCTTACATATTTGATATGGCTGGAGAAGTATCCCCACCAGAAGTGTCCAGTGGGTCCCTGATTCAGTCAAGCACTGTCAGTTCAGCAAGTTTCCCTCTAAAAACAGCATCCCTCCCCTTACTCCCACCATGTTCCACTCCCTCTGGTGCTCAGACAAAACTTAGGATAACAAGCTCCCTGCTTGGTCCCTTTCCCTTCACATGACTATTTATATCTTTGGTTTAAATCCCTTCTAGAAGCTGATCTTGGTCCCAAACTTCCTTCATTGTAAAATAAAATAAAGAGTTGTCAGCTCATGGTTCTATATCCAAAGCATACATTTTCTTCCCCACACAAGTCATGCAAAGATAACTAACAAAGTTCTTGTGCATCATCTCTTTTCTTCTTTGCTTCTTTCTTCTCTCTGCTTTGATTAATAATTTGTCCTTTTCTGACATTGTACAACATAAGCATTCATATTAGCTCTGTGCATGGCTATACAATAAGCATATTTTATTCATACATATATTCATGTCTGTTCATATGCAGAGCACACAAATAAATGAAGAACTAAAGAATTTATTACTGGTATTCATAATTTAACAGGACAGCTCTCACAAATAAGTTTTCTGAATGTGCTTTTACATTAATAAATTTGATGAAGAAATTTGTCCCACAGGCTTTTAAAAGACATGATGAAAGATGTCTCTTTGACTGTATTTTGTTATTCTTTTTTGCTTAAAGACAAAAATGCAATCTGTGATATGTTTTCCACATATAATAAGGTGAATTTAGAAAACACTTAATGTTTTCTATCCACTCTAATTTATACACTGTGATACTGCATTAACATTGGTTTGTGTGCAACATCATTTGCTTAAACAGAACTTTTATTTTTTAGGGTTGTTTTACTTACCTCATTCTCCTAAGAGAATTTCAATCCACTTAAAAATGATACCGCAATGAAGTGCTGTAATAAAAAAAAAATATTATGGTTGTTTATGGATTTATTTTGAAAAGAGAACAGACAATGCACAAGAAAAAGTAAGTTTTGGGTCATCCAATATACTTAGTACTAATCCTAAATGGAAGATAATAAGCTTTATTAATGTACTGTTAATCATTGCATTATGACTTTTTAATCTTTAGCAATCTTTTAAAATAATCTACAAACACTGAAAAGTCCATTTTGCTGGAAGCAAGTACACCAACAACAGAAGTACTAAAACAGATCACAAAATACTAAAACAGTAAAAAAAAAAAAAAAAAGAAACTAGACTGTGATTAATGCTATTGTGTATCCAAACCAAATTTAAATGGGTTTTGGGTGATTGTTAGTGCTTACAATGGGAATAAAGATATAAAATGAAATTAAGAAACTGGCTGATTGTTATTTGTCTGTGCATAGCTTCTCACAAATAGCAGTATACATGAGAAACTTGGCAGCCTTTTGTACACACATGCTGTTTTGAATTTAACTAGTGAATCAGTCACCACCCATATTGCTTTGAACATTTGGACAGAGATAACAGAAAGTAAATAGAAGACTCTGCCAGCCTTGCTTACCTTAGTCCTTAAGCACTCTAATTAGTATTCCTTGGGTAGTGTTCCTCAGAAAAGAGAATGCAGAATGTGGCCCAAGAAATGGTTTTCAAAAATGCAAAGTTTTTGCTTTTCAAAAATACAAAGTTGAGTTAATTAGATTTCTATACTGAAACAAACCCCCTTCATGCAAAATCTGAAATCTGTATTACTTTGTCTTTGATCAGTTAGGTAGAAGAATTTCTATTCAGTCTTTTTTTTTTTTTTTTGTTTAGCTTTTCAGACAACCTAGCTTGAAAAAAAAAAAGGCTTGATGGTCCTCTGAAGAAGAAAGAAATGAAAAGGATAGAAGATGGTGGCATTATAAACAAAAAGCCTGAACACCCCAAAACTATACCAAAAAGCAAAGAGAAAGAAAGTGAGATGTTACCTTTGTAATAAGTGGCATAATAGAGTCAGCTTTGATTGAGCTCATCTTAATAATTAATGTAGGCTGCTGAACAAAAATGTTTTGGATCCCATGGAGCCTTTGGTGTATTAAAATTTGTATTTCTATGTGGCACCAAAGTCTCATCATCTCCACAAAGACATAAAGTTTCCAATTACTTGGCAATTTCTGAAGATACAGCAACTTTTCCTTTCTGTAGGTCATTCCACCAGAGAAGGGTCATACTTTGGTTGCTCTGCTCTCCCTGCCTCAGACATTTGACAGTTCTCGCTGCTTTTTGTTTGGCTTTTATTTCTGAAGGCGAGCACATTCACTTTGAGACCTGCAAAAGTTTTTTTATTTTGTATCTCCTTCTTCTTTATCCATAACTTTGATCTGAAAAATTCTAGTTTATCTTATCAACCATCCACCAATGTGCAGATAATCCCTTCATTGCTTTCAAGGGAGGTTTGGGAGTTCAAGAACAAGCTGATGTTAACAGTGTTCTTGTAGGCCAGAGTTTGCAGCAAGATTATTCCTGCCCAACTCAATCCAATTTTGCACCTGATTTTGAATAATTTGTAAAGGCACACAGTTTGATGACTAATTCCCTGCTCTCTATGCTGAGATAGCAAAGGCAGGGTGAAAATGGGTTCAAATCTTTGTGCCCCAGTGCCTGCACTTTCAACTTCGGACTGGTAATTTTTTATGACATCTGTCTCCCTCAGCCCATTTCCCAGCCCAATTGTTTACCAGAATTCAGTTTTTCTTGTGCTTCTGGCAAGCACCAAGAAAAAGAAGCAGTCACTGACACTGCATTTTTTTCCCAGTGTAGTTTGATTTTGATTGACAGGGCTGTAAAGCACTTGTTAAATATTCATTTTCCTTCATTATTTCTTCCACGAATACTCAATTAGTTTAGAGATCTAAAACACACAATTTCAGCACCTGTTCTGAGGAAACAGTCCCAACTGTGAAGATACTTTTTTGTGATAAAGTCACTTCTCTTGCAAACACCAACCTGGGGAGCAAAGTGGCATTTCTTAATATATTTATTCCAAGGTTAATTAAAGTATACTTTCAATATTTAGATTGAAATGGATCTTGTCCTTCATCCTGCACCTATTCTTGTCTCAGAAACTAAAATTATAATTCAGTTAAAATGCCACAACACCGAATTATATAACACAGTTACCAAGATAAATGAGAGAGCAAGAGACTTGGACAAGAAAAAAGTGATGTGAATTTAAATAGCATAGAGAAGAAGGAGGCAAGAGAGAATATACCAGAGCTCCACCAGATGGCAAAACCTGCAGGGGAGACCCCTTGAATGGCACAATGGGCTAAGGGCTGCAGGCAGGAATGCTTTCCAGGTTCAGTAGCACTTCAGATGGCAGCTCAACAAGGCATTTCTCTCTTCAGCAGCCATTTTAGATAACTGTCTCTCTTGGGTCGCTTTTTGTTGTTACTTCTACATCTCTTTCATTACTCTACCTCCTTCCTCTTGTTTTTGTGCCTTAGACCGGTCACTTCAATTTTCGTATTTCCTTTTCATTTCAGCCATTCCTGTTTTCTCCTGTGCTCTTTTCCCATCCTTTCCCCCACTTCTATAGCTTATTCTTTCTCTCCGTTTTTGTAACTCTTTTTCCATTCCTCCCAGCCCACCATCGTCGAAAGGGACGATCCCCCCTCCCTTCCCTTGCAAGCCAGGCCGTGGTCTGGCATCAGAAACCCTTCCTCGCTCCTGGATCGAGAACTGAGGCGTTTGGGCTTTGGCACCTCCAAGCTGCTCACAGCTGGGACTGAAAACAGATGTCACTTCCGCTGCCAGCTGCCGGCAGATGAGCAGCAGCTGCCCCGGGGGCCAGACCTCCTGCATGGCAGCTGCTGGGCTGACACTGAGAGCTGCCTATTAGCCGGAGTCAAGCTGTAAGCAGAGCCATGCCACCATCCCACGGAGGGGGGATGATCCACCCCAAGGCCAGACCCCCCCTTCCCCTGCTTCAGTAGCCAAACTAGGGTTTGTAAAGTCAGCACCTAGTCAAGGAGCCAGATTTGCAAATCTATCAGAATGGCAGCAACAACAAAAAGTGAAAGAAAAAAAAGCCAAATCCAGGTATGGCTTATAGTCCTGGTGACTGGAAAAAGTATGTTTTCACTTAGTAACCAGGGGTTTTGCCAGGAGTTGCTCAGAGACAAAAAGCAAGCAACCCCATGACGCTGTGCTAGGCAGCTCCTTTCCACAGCAGAGACATGGCCTCGCTGAAACCCCACCGAAGTCAGTGGGACTGAAATTTCCTTGCAGTGCACTCAAGAATGCACGGCATCTCCTCCCTGCAGCCATCTTCAGCTAACTCACGCATAACCATGCTGGTTATGCTAGGGGCTTCTTATTATCATCATCATCATTATTTTTATTGTGCTGCAGTTCTAAGTGTGTATTTATGCTGTGCTCAACTCCCTTGCCATTTGGCAGGAACATTATGGTCTTCATTAATGCCCGCTATGTTTTGGAATTTAGTTGTGACTCCAGCTTAAGCACCCACAGGCCTGTGGTACGTGGGGTTATAAGGACATTTTGAAGGGCAGTTCAGAATTTAAAGTCTCTCTTTGAGTACTCACTCTGAATCCAATGACAGCACAATAAGCCTAAGAGGATGATTTTGTGCAGGACTAGAAAAAGACTTGGCCTCTTTTGGACACTGTTCCTCTCTCCTGTATGCTAGCATTTAGGGCTGTGTAGAAATTCAGACAAGGGAGCTGAAGAACTGTTACCTGGCTGAAAACTAACCCTGCAAAAAGTAGCTAGCTCTCACCAGAGTCACCAGGTGGGATGCCTTTGGGGGAGAAGGCACATTGTGATTCCTGCTGCAAAGGGATGTGCTGGAGACATGTAGGGCTGCAGCAGTAGAATCACCGATTTGCCTAAATGGTGACTCAACCGCAGGGCAGTGTTTTCTTAACTTTGCAGTTGCAGCTCCTGCCAATGTTGAGGGCAAGATGAGAATTTGTTACTCTAACACTGTCGTGCCCCTTCAGCAGCCAAGGGCGTATATCCATGGGTGAAGAGCGGGAGGGTCAGGTGCTGCTGGATTGGCTCCTCTCTTTGGCTGTCAGTGCAGTCTTTGTGAGCAGGAAAGTAAGCCTGGTTGTGTGTTGTGACATGCAAACCTCTCTGAAAATGATAAATCTGAAAATGCTCAGAGGTGAACTGCATTCCAGACTGGTAGGTCAGGATAAGAAGAGGAAGGAAGGAAACGAGGTGTCTCTCACCCCTTCTGGGAGTGGCTGCTTACAGCAGATCAAAGAAGTACTTTTATGATGGATATTTCAGAAAAGCTGCAAAATGCCTTGAGTGCACAGCAGAAAATACACGTTACTTCTCCTTGGCTGTTTGGTTTTTACTTAATCTTTAAAGCAACTGGCTTACTGACTTTGGTCTTTAATCCTGCTTCTGATTGTGCACCTTTGTGTAGGCAGCTCCACAGCCTTGGAATGTGCAGGATTTCTCCAAAGCTTGGCTGCACCATGGTTACTTACAGTATAAGAATGGTCATTACAGTGGCAGCAATGCACCCTCTGCTGGTGTCCATGAATATTTTATCTGAAATCTTCCCCAAGTTAACTATCAACAAATACTGCTGATGGCAGAGGAGGGGCCAATATTTTTCTCTCCATCTTCTCAGATTCCCTCCCAGCAGCGATAACCTAAGGTGTTGAGATGGGGTGAAAAAACTCTGGGCATGGTGTCAGCTACAAAGTGAAAAACAAAGATGCAACTGCCTTCAAGAAGAGGCTGGAAAACACCCTTAGCATGTGGGCTAATGGAAAAATGGGGATTTATGCTAATCAGGGTGTGTGGGTGGAGGATGGCAAAGCATTTGTTATCGTCTGGGATGGCTCCTGCCAACAGGTATCTGCCTTAGGCTGAATTTTTGGTAGTGGTTTTTGCATACCTTTTTCATTCCTCTCAAAACACACACTCAGTAAGATTTGTTTCAGCTTTCTGGAAAACCCTAAATTACAAACAAAATGGACATTTGAACAATTCTGTATTCAAATTATGAATATTCAAGTCATTTATTTGAATAGAATTTTATTCTATTTTGTACTTTAGTGAAAATCTCAGGTATTTTCCTTTTTTTAAAAATTTTTTTCTTTTATGAATCTTAAGCCAAATTTGATAAAAACATTAGAAGCATCAGAAAAAACATAGAAAATATTATCTGTACTGCACTGTGATAGATGTGGTCCATGACTCAAATGAGCATTAATGAATGGCTGGGCATAATGGCAGTAAGTGGGAAACATGAATGTAAGCACAGCCTACACTACCAATCTTGTATGCAAATTAAAAAACCCCTGTTTTGAGTGTGAAGTAAAATGGGAAAGAAATCTCAGTAAGAAGAGACATCCACTAGATTCAGTGAGGATAACAGAATGATTTCTAGTCCATGAATATCATAAAGAAATATCCTTTAGAATGAGTCTAATAATTTATGTTCTTTATTAGGTTTGTGTCTTACTGCAAAAAAGGATTCAGATGGATCCTCAGAGGATCTTTAGAAACAAAAATGCCATACTGTAGATATTCAGTGTGGAAAAAAATTAAACTTGTAAAAAATTATGTTGCAGGTAATAATGCCTTGGAAATAAAGCACTCTTCTCTTCAGTAGCTCTTTCATGCCCTCTACAGTTAAAACTGTTTTGTGTCTGTGCAAAGTCTGCTTTTTCCTGGTTGCAGAATTCAGTACCTAGGGTTAAGAAAACTGTAAAACTGTAAACACTGTTGGAAATTTTTCGGGGTTGCCTATAGGCTAGGTTGTGACTTTTATTATCCACTCATATTTTACAAGCATTACAGTAATGCAGCTGATCCTGTGCTTTCACAGTGGTGCCTCTTACACAGCAAGAGCAGAGAGCGCAGAAGTCAACAGAGGTGCCCTCCTATGTGAGATCCTTGCTGGTTTCTCTACGTGCAGACATGCATCTCCACTCAGGTCTGCAGTTTCATGCATATTTGCTGTCAGGTAGAAGTCATGTGCAGATGACTGTATAAACTACTTAAAAGCAACTGTGAGTCTCATCATTACATGTGGCTTTTTTTAGCATCGCTTTCAGAAAGTGTCGATCATATTTTTGCATGGAATTATCTGAAGTGATTCATCCTACCCAAAACAGTTATAAAAGCAGGTGAGGAAAAGTGTCTTATTTCAATTGATTGTACCTCCATTACATTCAACTAATTTCAAAGACATGTCTAACTTTTCGACATACAAAATTGTGAAATAGTGCACCATAGCTCTTCTACTTATACTTGAAGAGAAATGTGCATAAAAATTTCGTTGGATGAAAGAAGAAATGGTCTACAGTTTCTACAGTGTCAAATGTCAGTCCTGAAGTATCTAGAACAGGACTCTTGGGGAGGAAAGAATAATTATGATATAATTAGTGAAAGAATCAATAACAATAACAGTAATAATAATAATAATAATAATAATGATTAAAGGAATTAAAAGATGCAAAAGTCGGAAAAGCTGAGAAGGTGATCTGCTATTTAAAACATCCAAGATATCTTATTTTTCATAGAAATGACATTTTCAAGAGTGACTGCTGGTTACTGATCCTGGCATGGGCTTCCACTATATATTAGAATAGGTTCTAACAGGTATCTTTTTTATATGTAATTTTAAAAAGGATAACTTCTTCAAGCTCTCTGGGCTGTGGCTTTCACTGTCACTGCTGTGTTCATTAGTAGAAACAAATTTTGAACTCATACACTTGTCTAACAAAAGTATCTCTGAAGAAATGAACATATTGCTATACACTGAATGCTTTACTTTGGGTTCCTGATCTTCACTGAGACATTAATGTGCCAGCCAGCCACTTTTACAACAGTGACTGATCTCCAAGGAGTTCCACAGCCTAAATTAACCATCCAAGAAGTGAGGCTGGACACAGATGCTGTAAGGAGGCTGGGGAAGGCCAAGAATCCAGGCACTACTTCAGGAAAGACAAAGCCCCACAATGGAGAGGCCAATGCCAGATCACAGAGACCCCTTAGGCCCCCACTGTCTTGCTGCCCTCTTTTCTCCCCATTAAAGAGGAAAGTCAGAATGGTGCACATGGTCCCATGTTTCAATAAAGACCAAGGAATCTGGTTTCCTGGGCACTAGTCCTGCTCAGGGAAAATGGGAGCTGGCAGGTTGGTACATTTCACTATGCTCCAGCCTCTCCCTCTGTGCAATATGAATAATGGCTACTTCACAGCAGCATTTCTTACAGTGAATTCATATTTAGGAAGTATTTTGTAAATTGAAAACCATAAATGCTTGAAGGAGCTGTCTTGTAAAATTTATTACTGCTGAGATGACACTCAAGTGCCGGAAACAACTCTGTGTATTAGGGAGCCCTTGATTAACCAGCTGAACCATGGAAATCTTGTTTTGCCTGCATTCATTTTTCAGTGGCTCTAGAGATAATAGGTGGTTTTACTCATGTACCTGAAATATAGAGAAGGACCTTGGACTACAGAATTTGTCAGTGTATTGAATTTAGTCAGCCACGTTTCTCATTTGACTTATTTGATGTTGTGCAGTAGATTTACAAATGCTCATCTCTGTTTATGTTGTTTATGAGCAACATGAATTGAGCTGAAATCCTTCTTGGACAGACATTTGACGCTATGCTGTTAAGAAATGGTGATTTTTGAAAACATTTAATAGAGGACTGGACTTTCAACTTGTGTGTGCAGCACTAGGGGAGCAGGACTGACCACACAGGTGTGTGTAACCCTGCCAGCCCAGGCTGTGCCACCACAAACAGAGGTGGGACTGGCTGGGGGACCTGAGGAGAGGGCTGGGGACAGCAGCTCTTTGGCATTCATTTCCAGGCAGAGCCTTCTTCTTGATCCCTGAGCAGACTTTGCTGCAGGTGCCCTGCACCCTCAGCCCAATCCGGCTCCCAGCTCAGCCCCTCTCCAGGCTAACAGGGCTGGGCATGGTGGCTGAGCTCAGGACCATGCTCCCCCCAGGGACTGTCAGCAGGAAACATCCCCACATCCCCACATCCCTCCTCACTGCTCACCGTTGACTGCTCTCTGCTTAGGGCTGATGCTGACGTTTTGTAGGAGGAGGAGACAACTCTTGGGAATATTCCACCTGAATGAATCTTTTGGAAGAAAACATGTTGTCTACTAAGTTGAAGTGATCTCTGGAACCAAATTGGAATAAGTCAGGGTTTTTAGCTCATTTAAAACACATAGGCTTCAATCAATTCACCAAAGCCATGGCCTAGGATTTCTGTATTTCTGTGCTGGCTTCAGAGGAGAGCAGATCAAGATCTTGCAGCTGTCCTCTGACAAGTGCCAGAGGGACAACCATCTTCTTCTTCTTCTACTTTTTCTTCCTTTTCTTCTTCTTCTTCTTCTTCTTCATCTTCTTCTTCTCCTTCGGCACTGAAGCAAGCTGCAGGCACAGGGAGGAAGTTGGACAACTCTAGAGTCTTTGTGAAAGATGTTCAGCCAGGAAGAATACTCCATTGGCAAGATGTGGCATTAAACAGCAGAATATGCCTCCCATGGGGCAATACACTATTATAAGGAAGTGAAGTTCACTACAAAAAAACCCAAACAAAGCAAAGCATTTGGAACAAGCTGCATTTGGATGCCAAACTGGTTTACTTTGATTGAAAATACTCTGATAGATGTTTCAAAATTTCCTTTTTCTCTCATTACTCATAACAAAATAAAAAAGAAAATGCCGCTTCCTGGCTTTGATATAGGTTGAAGATATTCAAATATCAGACTTCATGGAAGGACAAAAAAACATCATCTGTGCCCCTCAGCTTTGCCACGGAGTGGTGGTGAGAGAGATGATGGAGAGGTGTGTTGAAGGCAGCAGTGCAGGAGGAGGGGGCTGTACCAGAAAGGGAGGGACAGAGAAAACAGCATCTATGGAAGCACCTGAGAGCCACAAAGAAATGGGCTGAAACCCTAAAATACTGAGCAGGAGGAGAGAAAGTAAGCGATGATGAGGTCAAGTTTGCTCCTGCGATAAACGTACAGCTTTTCAGCGGGACTCCCACGATCCCCGCGGCCGTGCGGGCTGGGTGAGTGCAGGGGTCGAGGCCAGCCCTCCCGAAGTGGAGGAGCGGCGGCGCTCGCCCTGCAGGGGGAGTCGAACACCGGGAATGGGAGCGGGCGGAGCGGCCGCGGCTCCCGGGGCTCCCGCGGGCGCTCCGAGCCCGGCGCGCTGAGCGCGGCTCTGCGCCCCCCGAGCGCCTCGGCAGCTTAACCCTGGCAGTGGGATTTAGGTGCGCTGTGTGATAAAGGTTGGTCGGTGGGTTTAGCCAATGCGAATTACTTTATGATATTATAAAGGTGGATGAGTTTATTCAGCTCTTTATGCTATGATGAGGGGAATGTACGTGCGCAGGGGAAAGGGCGGCCTCCTGGCATGGACCAAGGTTCAGGTTGTGGATTTCCAGCTAAAGAAGGACAGCCTAAAATCTCTGCCCTCTGATGTAGTCAGTCAGTCCCAGACTCACAGGTACCTCCATCAAACTTAAGCTGTATTAAAACTTAAAGTTTACAAGAAGAAAGTACATTGTTCAGCAAATCCTACACAGAACTTTTTAAATTACATTTGTGATAATTTCATTATCTTGAAAGTAATGTCATGCAATCACATATTAATGGCTAAGGATAGAATCAGCATAGGCTGAAGATAAATATCTGTTCCATACCAAAGTACTTATTCTCTGGCTCTCACTTGCCCTCTTTCTTTAGGATAGTGTGTGCAGGAGGTATGAGCCCTTCCCAAGTGGGTCCAGAGCAGTTTTGTGAATGACAATCTAGAGCCAAGGGAGCTGCACCTGGTATGCAGTTTGGGGAAACAATTACCAGCTCCTCAACAACTGCCAGAGCCAGGCAGGGTTTGAGGGAGCTGCAATAGCTGCCTGTGATCTCTGTCTGGCAGACACTGAAAGTACGCGCACATGCTCAAAGGCACGTTCAAAATTGCACCTGCACAAGAGCTAATTTATAGCCCCAGTGCTTAAGCCAGAGCCAGTCAGTGCTATTCTCAGTTGTCATCAATCTCTTAATTCTTTTGCACTGTTTGTTGCATCCACTTATTTTAGGCAGTAGTGCTGGAGGTGTAGTTAGTAAGTGCCTCACCCCAGCTCAGAGAAGATTCATAGCTCCAAGTTGATTGGACTCCTTTGCTCAATGTCAAAATTGTCTAAAGACCACTTACATGTGAGATGTTTGAATATCCTGTACATACCAGATCTTCTTACATACTTTATCCAACTTAAGTGCTGACTGTTATCAGTGCAAGATACTTGAACAATATTCTGGCTATATCAGCTTGCTGTATTCTTGATCTTTCTCATTAGATTAGATACAAGGGCTAATAAATGACAGATTCCCTTTCTCTGTCTGTGAGCACATCACACTTTTCAGACAGACTTTTTTCAGATTTCACATATTTTATCCAGTCAGCTCTTTCCAATTATTCTGATCTATTTGAGACAGAGATTGAAGTTTTCCACTAGTTACTGTTAGCATCTGCTTAAACAAGTACACAATAAAAATTAATTTTCAGTGGCTCAGATGAAACATTTTGCATGGAAAGATCCCCAAGTACTTTATAAACATTAGAGGTGACAGCAAGCAATGTGTAATAGCCAGGGAGAGTTGTTCCTCTTTTGCTGAGATACACAATTTCTGAGTCTTGATTTACCCATAGCCTTGACAGTGAGATAGTGCAATTACACTTCTTGACAGCCACACATCATCAAGAATTGCTGCTGCCTCTGCCCCCACCTTTCCTTACAATGTGACTCCTCCCTGTAATAGCTCATTGGCTGTTTCTGTGGAAGATTGTGACAATCCAGCTGCTTTAAAGGATTTAGCTAGGTGTTGCATAAGAAACTAACACAACTAATTTTGGTTTGAAGGTACTCCAACTAAAATCCATTGTGACAACATTGAAGATCAGGAGCTTGCTCCAGATAGAACTGTAAAGCAGCATATGGTTTAACTATCTCTTTCTGTATGCTACTCATAGAAAGAGAAAACAGCTGTTGAAATTGCAACTCTTCCTTGTACCTTCAGTCACGGACAGTCCAGTGAAGCTCCCCTGAAGTTGGCAGTTTTGACCATCTGGAATCAAGTAGACAAATGGTTCATGGAGTGCCACTGGTCTCCATGCTGATACAAGGACATATTGAAAGCAACTGAGGAATCTCAGCTGTCTGTGTGAAAGCCCAAAAAGGGTGTCATTTAATGCAATGGTTGCATAAATGAGAAAAATAAATGGAGGCAGGAAAAAAAACATGACTAGATATCCCCCACAGTATCCTAGTGGTCCAGCCATCCTTTACAAGGTGCTGCTTCTGAGGGTTGTAAACATTATCCCCCCCCAAAAATCAGCTTCCTGTGAATTGTTCTGGGCCTGCACTCATAAGCACTGCCTTCTGCAAATCTTACTATCTCACCTGCAACACAGGCCTGGCATGACTGTGTTAATTTGATTCCTCTACTAGCCTGGCTTCTGTTACTTGTGATTCCTCTGCAATATATTCCTTTTCATGGTGTAGAAGGAGAAGAAGCAGATTACAACAAACAGCTTGTTGCACAATCCTGAAGAGTCTCAGGAGAGTCCTTGTGGGGAGGTAACTTAGAAGGGCATTGATACAGTGAATAACTGGGCTTTCTTCTCAGGAAAAGAGGTTCAATCCATTCCTTATAAATATACAAAACAGTTTGAGAGAAATATTGATTACTGACCAATTTCTCCTCTTTGGAACAATCCGAACTCCTTAAATGTTGGCTAATTCCTCAAAGATAACAAGAGCAGAAGTCTTGACAAACTGTCCAAGGTACTTTACCAGATTTCTCTTGAGGAGTAGAGACCAAGAAACTATTTAGCTCAGTAGTCACCAGAAAAAACATTGCACTCTTATCTTCTGAAGTGGAACAGGATTTAAGTCCGATGTACAATCTGTGGTAATCTCCAAGCAAGTTACTATGAGGACAATTCTTAAGATAAAGGCTCATGCATTGTTTTGGTTGTCTTGCCACACTGTAGAGATAGAAATCTCTGCAGTGGTCTGTGGGCAGTTCAGGGGTAGAAACCAAAGCAGCTTCAGGGAGGGGCAGAACTGGGAGCCCACTGCCAGCACTTACCACTGCACACATTTCTCAGAATGGTCAAGGCCTCTGGCAGCTCCTGGCCAGACTCTTTCCCAGGCTGAATCTCAGCCACATGTCCTGCTGGACAGACTCCCTTCTGCTACACCAGCTGCAGAGCTTCTCTTCCCTTCATAGGCTGCTATTGTCAGCCTCAAATCCAGCATCTCCAGTGCCATATTACCATGAGCTTCACATGTGCTTTTCCAGTGGAAAGCCTCTTTCCTACTTTGGATTACTTTTTCTTGGTCTTCTTTGAACTGAAAAATCTCATCAACTTTGGTTTCCACAGGACACTAGAAATCTCTTATATCCTCTTCTGTTTCCTAGAACAATACTACCTACACCCTTTCTTTTTTATTTTTTTTTCCTCTCCTGCTCTATAATATCAGAGACAAAGCTTTTCTTCTCATTTTTTATACTATCAGAGACAAAGCTTTTCTTCTCATTTTTTATACTATCTTCTTCCTGCTGGTGTAGCCTCTAACTTACCAACTGCACATGGAAAGGGCCCTCAAGTACGTGGTGCTCTGAAACTCTGTGCTGCTCGACTGTCAACAGGAGTCTGTTCTGATGTTAAGCAAGTTTACAGAGAGATCAACAGGTGCTGTTATAATTCAGAAATATTCAGGTTTAGAGCCAAATCTTCATGAAAAAAACATATGCTCAAAGATTGCCTATATTATATATATCTCATATGCACTTATATCTATCTATAAATAAAATCTATAATCTATATATAAAAAGTGTCTGCATGCAAATATATGCATATATATATATATATATATATATATATATATATATATATATTTGTTTGCATTTTAATTTCCATAGGCCTAGGAGAAGCACATGGAAAAAATATGCAGTTTGGGGAACAAGAGTAGAACCTGTCAATGTTTAAGATGTTAATGGTTAAAACCAGAGTGCAGCTAAGTAATAAAAGAGGCACCTTCATCAGACGTGTTCACAAATATAATGATAACCTAAGTCTGATGAAGCCAGATGTCAAACATGAAAGAGCAGGCAGGAAGCTTCAAGAGGCTGAGAGCAAACATGAAGAGAAGGATCTGAAAGGCCATGAAGAGTGAACTATGTTGAAAATGAGATGGTTAAACCTGAGTTACACTGAAGAAGCTCTTATTTTAATGCATTGTGGGTGGACCTAAACAAAATGTTTACTCTCAAGACTTGGCAGACTGTTATCTTTCACCTAAGAACAACTTGCTGAGGCATTTAAAAACAGTACTGAACACTGAGAAGACAAAGCTGGTGAACATTTTTCCCCAGTAGTAGGTTTTTTTTTCTCTCACTAGTCCCTAACACTGCCATAGTGTTTGCAAAATGAAGAGGTGTGTGGTGTGGTATGGCACAGGTATTATGGAGTCTTTTTTTAATGGGATTATTATGGTATTATGGAGTCCTTTTTTTAAGTTTTATGAGATCTAGAAAGCCGTATGCCATATAGAGCAGCAAACAGATGCATGGCTCTGAAGAGCTTGGCCTCTGTACCCCCATATGTGCTAAAAAAGCTATTTATCATATGCAACACTATGTCTTCCTCTATATTCCTTTCCATTAATTTATAAAATGACAAAGATTTAAATTAATATTAAGTATGTTTTAGTAGAGCTGCAAATTTTAGGACAGTTTGACTTCACAAAGATTTATTTGCTTGATTCGGGGATTTCTACTGTACCTATATGGGGGACTCAATCCAAAACCCCACCTAAGCCAGTGGGAACACTTTCCAGGTCTTTAAAGGGTAGCAGAGCAGTTCACAGGGTGGGTGAGATGATTAGCCTCAAATTCAATGTTCTTGTGCAGACAAACTTTGATTTTCAGGTCTACTGACTTACAATGAGGAAAAGTCACTTAGGACAAAGTGCCTCGCTCAGCTGATAAAGTTTCAAAGAAGGAATCCTTTCTGTTTAAACTAACTCTGTATTTCTCATGCACACTTCCAGATGACTCTTTGCCCCTGTCTTCCCCACAGGTTTGGTTAGCAGGAGGTGCTGCAGACCCCTGTTAGCACACGTGGTGTGACCCCAGCCTCCTGGGGCTGGAGCCACATTGCTGCCGTGCTGTGCTGTGGCCACTACAAGGAAAAGGCACTCCTGGGAGATTTTAGCTTTAGGGGAACAGAGGGGAAGGCTGTGCACAAATGGGGACACAGAAAGGCAGGAAGAAAACAAGAAAATACTGAAAACCTCTAAGTGAACTTACAGAAACTTCAGAATGGGTTTAATGGTTCTGATGGTTCAAATGGTGCACTCTGAAATCTAATTTATTCACCTCCTTGGTAGTTATTATGCTGTCACCATGATTTAGATAATGAGTGAATATCTTCTTTCAGCATTTTTCTTAATGGTCTTGTCCCATTTCAACTAGCTATTTGCTAAACCCTCTTTTTGTACATAATAATTGATAAAGATAGGATCTGCATGTGAAACTATTGGAGGGATCTTTATGTTGCTTAAATAACTTTATATTACTTAAATAGAGTTATTTTGCAAGTCTGATTTCCTTAGATTCATCCTGCCATATTTTAAATTTAATCTGATGTCTGGATGAGAACATTTAAGCCCCCTCCCCAGCTATGTCCCCCTGCCAAGCTGGCCAACCTTCATCTGGTTTTAGGAGTTCAACTTTTTCACATACCACTAATTAATCGTAGTGATTAGTTAATAAAAGCTCCTCTCACTGCTTTCTTTTCTACTTTATGTCTATTCACTAATTTATATTAGAAATAGTCTAATGGAACAATCTGTCACAGTCTACTAATTGAAGAAAGCTGGTTCATTGACTCTAGAACATGGAACACCAAAGGCCTTGCATTTCTCAAAATCTGAGCAGCAGAAAGTCAAGGTGGAAAAGTCACTGGCTTCACAGGTTTGTGCATCAGAGCTTACTCCCAGCTGGCTGGAAACCCTCCTGGCCCTGGTTCTGCTTTCTGTCCCCTGTGCCTGGGGGCAACGAGCCTGAAAATGTTTGGTTCAGACAAAGCCTTCCATGGGACTGGAAGCTAGTTGGGTCAGGAATTCCCTCCAGGTTGCAGGTTCTTGCAATGAAGCCCAGAAAGTACCAGTTAAACATGTGCTTTTCCCTGGAATACCTGGTCTGAGATCTGATGAGCCAGCACAGCTATTAGTGAAAGTGATGTTTTCTCAGTTGTATAGTTGCTAAAATAACAACTTAAGCCAAAGGAGAAACTTCTTTAAGGTACACCCCCTCTGTAATTTTTTCTAATGCAATTTTTTATAATATCTGATTCAAGAGAAATTTGAAAAGTAATCATTTGTATTTGAGCTGGATCCAAGTTCTTGAAAAGTCTTGCAAAGGCAGAATCCTGGATTTTGGCCATTTCTTTCTGGGTGGTAAGCAATAATCAAATTAATGATTTCAAATTAGTTAAAAATCATCTTGAACCAAAACTAGCACAATTACAAGCAGATGGATAAACAAGGACAATGGGAATTCACAATTTAACTGGCAGTTAGTTATTTTAAAACACCTCTGGTAAAGGAAAAACAAACCAAAAGATTTTTAGGGTGTATTCAGTGGGGCAGTGTGATTACATTAGCTAGAGGCTGTGAGATCCATCCCATCAGTGACACTACTGCAGGCACTCAGTTGCCCAACAGCTTCCAGGACAATCACAGAAACAAAACCCTCTCTAGTGGTAACTGCAGAGGGGAGTCTTGAAAATAATTTCAGAACTTTATGATTTGTGCCTTCTTACAAAGAAAATTGTCTCTGACACAAAAAAAGCCCCAAACCCACAACACTGTCTCAAAAAGTGGTAGACTCTGTCTCTCCTTAAAATAATGTCTCACTGGTGAGAATTGTCCAGACCTATGGATGGGCAGCTAAGACATTCCCAGAGTGTTCCCAGGAGCTGAGGCCAATGAGTACAGGACAGACAGCTCTGCTCTAGTAAACACTCTTATCCTTCACAACCATGTGTCTGCTTACAAATTGTCTTTTGGGAATGATTGTGGAAATCCCCTGCTTCTGATTTGTGCCTGGGAGTGGTTTGAAGGGTAGTTGGCAGCAGCCTTGAGGCTACTAGGGATGTCTAACTCTTTAACACCATAGATGATCATAATTCAATGCCCAGGACAGTTCCCAGGCCCTGTTTATTTCGCAAGGATGCATGTAGACTGAGAAGAAAATGAAAATGAAATATTTGGTTTGTTGAGTATAGAACTGTCACGTTCTACAAGACATCTATTACAGACATGGATTAAACCAACGTGATACTATTGCCTGGTGCAGAACTAACTACTAAACTCACAGAAGAATCGTTTCAGTAGCATTGCTATTACTTCAGCAATCAGCTTGTATTCAGGGATACTCCAGCACTTTGCAGTTGCAATCTTAATTTTGCCAGCATCAGCAAAGAGCCAAATTAATCTGCAGTAGACTCTAATGAGACCTACGGACCATTTGAGTTGGTTTTCATCAACGATCACGGCCCAAACTGGGAAGCATCTGTCAATTTCTTATCTTTATATATCTGTGATCAGTCCCTTGTGTTTTTGGAAGCTGGATTTCCTTGCACACATACCAAAATGCTCACTTCAATCTCCTTCACACAGTTTACTACGAAGCCCTTGATTAATGCAGAAAGGGCCAAACCTGAAGAGGGACAAACAGTCCAGGCTGCTGCTTGTTTCCACCAGCTGAAAACAAAGCTTTTAGACAATTCAGAGAAAGCCAAAGCCTACAACACCTATTTTAAAGATTAGCTGTCAGTGTCAGCAACGGAAAGTACATTCACCTTCACAACCCTCGTCTGTAATTTTGTCTGGGTGGGTGAAAGGGAATGAATACAATGGTTTCACCTCTTCTAATTCTTAATGATCCTGCCTTCCCCCAGCCAACCTACACAGAGATGTTTGCAGCCATCAAATGCACAGACTTCCAGACCTAGGTGTGTTGGACTGCGCCTCCAGGGATCTTAACCAGATGGAATTTTAGGAGAGGACACAGTTCATTTCAGAGCAATCCGAACGAGCAGCTTTCTTTTCTTTATTACACCATTGCATTTGGCAGCAATCCACCAGAGGCAGATTCTCTGCTCTCTAAGGAATGATCTGCCCACTCTGTCCATTTAACAGGACGTTCAGCTCAGAAAATCCAGTCGCTGATCACACATGTGGAGCAGATGTGCGAGCATGCGTAGCAAAATAAAAAATCCCTGCAGTGTACCGGGAGAAATGTAGCGTAACTACTGAAAAACAGTGACACAAAGGCTCTGATTCTGAAACAGTGGTTATTGTTGTTGTAAGGAGGATTTTTCTTATTACTCTTTCTTAGGGAGGAAAAAAAAAGCGCAATAAATCCTTTATTATTTTTCTCTTTGGAGGTCAGGGAGGATTATTCATGTTATACTAATGTGGCTTCTTTGTTCAATTTCACAGACTTCTCCTTACAAAGATATGATTCTAACTATTTTGACCAGACTATCTTGGGGCCCTACCTCTCAGGAACTGAGTGCTGGAAGACTTCCACTGGAAAAAAAAACACAGCCTTTTAAAAGAGAGGATATCAGAAGTATACATCTTTTATCCATGCCCCACACACTTGCATATAAAGGGAGAGCACCAGCTGTTTTTCTCATGGTGAATAAGGGTTACTTGGGGAAATCTGACTTCCTGTTTTTACATGGACAGCTACATTGTTGCATGGCCAGTTAATTTTGGTTAGGTCAATAGAGCAAGTTTAATTATTGGAACCTACCTTATTCACTCAAGCTTCACGCTGTACAGAAGAAAGAGGGATTTCTAGGAGCTCCAAACTGCACAGAAGCTGAAAAGCTCCTCTTAATTGCATGGCCCCTGCTCAAACATATAAATCCTTTTTTTTTTTTTTTTTTTTCTGGTGTGGGGACAGGAGGGAAGATGGGATTTGCTGAATAGTGCAGTTTGGGAGTACAGACACAATTTCTATCATAGTTAAAATTATACGGAATGAAAATCTTATAGAGATTTAGATTTTTATATATCTCTATAGAAGTACTTGTATATATGTATGTGTGTGTGTGTATATATATGTAATAATTCAAACCCCCACAAACTCCCAAATTAGCATATTTAAAAGACTAGAAAAAGCATAAGTACTCCTACAGATGTGGTGGGAAAATTGTCCATTTTGTCCGCAGCAGCATGACTCAAACCAACAAGAGTTTGCACAGAGACAAATTCAGAGAGCAATCCCATCAGCTGCAGGAGGTACTATGAGCACACAGCTCTCGAGTTGTGGTTCATAACCAGGACCACTGGTGATGGTAGAATGAAATAGTAACTAACCCCAGGTACAATCCCCTAAGAAACCAGGAGTATTTCTGTCACTTTATGATGTTCATTTCTAATTTACTTTAACTGGAATGCTTAGGGTTTTTTTTTATTTAGTTCAGTCACTGGCTAAGCCCCTTCCTCCATTTCATATGGTGTTACAAGCTATGGTGGATTTCTAAATCTTGGTCTTGGTTAATGCATCAAAGGACATATGGGCTGATTTCCTTCAGTTTCTCATAATATACATGTAGCCAGCTGCATGTTATTACATAACTTTAGACTTAAAGCAACCAGATCATTCTAGATACCATGATCTATTTCTGTGTTTTTGATACAGTAATATTACAGTGGGAGAAATTCACCAGGGCTGTTACAAAGAAAGTTTGGGGTTTTTTTTAAATTCATATCCTTGTTCTTAATAAACATCCCAAGGAAAAATATTCAACAGCAGCAGGCAGTAATAAAGAGGCAAAAAATGGCAAAACCACAGTACTGAGGAAACCTATGTGAAAACACTGGTTGTGTCTTCCTGGTTACAGAAAACAAATAGAACTGTTCAAAGTGCTTGCCAACAAGGGCCTGCCAAATAAAATATTGTTTTATGAAGTCAGGAAAAAACTAATTTTAAAGGTTATTGTAGGTTATTTGTGGTCACGTCTTGTGTTCATAAAACATGATGTCATCTTGAACCCTTCACTATTTTTATTTCAGCCCTATAGGTCTTTGTCTGAGACACTATCTCAGCAATTGTAGAAATTTAGAAGTTATTGGAAAATAGTTACAAGAGTCTGTTCTACAAATTTAATAGGAATAAAATAAATTAGACAGAAGCAAACAGAATGCAAGAAACTATCAATGCAGCTTTATTTTAAGAGAGTTTATTTACCTAATCCAGTAATTTGGAACTATGAGATCACACTAGTAGCAAAATGATTTAAAATTAAATCATTTTAAATGAGAGATTTGGAGAATTGTTTTCCCTACTTATGTTTGTTTCAAATTAGTTTAACACCACAAAACTGTGCAACATGGCATCTGATTCTCTGCCTCGTCTCTGGGACACGGGGGGGAATGATTATGAAGGCCACTAGGATAAACATTATGTCACCTTCTGTTTTTTGGTGGAAAGAATTCTTTCACCTCAATGTGTGAGTCATCCCACGAGCCAATCTAAAGTATCTAGATGAACTGAAAATGATGGAGAGGACAGAAGTTAACGAGATGGTCACAAGGAGTTAAAGACTCTTCCTGGCCACCATTAAAGCTTTTGCTTCATTTCTTTCTCTCTGTCCTATCTAACATTCACTGACCCATCATAATGCCAGATGGAGTACATGAGATTTTGGTTTTTTCAGAAACAAGGCTTCCTATAAATGGTTTCGCCACTTGAAGCTACCTAATTAACAGCTGACTCAGGCCTGAACACTTCCTTGAATGCTGTGGCCACTTTGGGGATTTCTGCTTTTTAGCCACTGACAGCCTCTTCTCCAGCACTCTCACTGCTAAGACAGTTTGTCAGAGCAAAGAAATGCCTATGATATCCCTTGTGCCCCTTTGGGCTTGTGTGCCTACTAATTTTTTCATTAGGATAAGAATATCCCTCTAGTTCTCCTTCTCCTTGTTCCATTTAGGCTTTGTTTTATGGTCATGGAAAGTGGCTTGACTTGCACTAAGTCTTAGAATATGAGGTTTTAAGATAGAGGTGAGGTCCTCATTTTCTTTCTGAAGCCCCTGACTCTGTGCTATCCCAGTGATGGGGGAAGCAGACTGTGCTTGGAAGAAGCTGTGTGCTGGGACCTGGCCCGTAGGGAGCAGTTCCCTCAGGCTTGGCTTGTTGTGGGAATGCAAGGAGATTCGTGGTGGGTGCTCCGGCATTCTCATGGGATACCAGAGCATTTCTCCTGGTGCAATTCCTGGCTGTATTATTCTCACTCCTTTTCTCAAAATATGCCTCTCTTTAAATTTAAAGGATACTCTATGTGGATCTTAGTGGCAGTGAGGGGTGACAGACTGTGGCACCCACATGGGAGGGGGAAGTTAAGGCAGTTTTAACCCATTTCAGCCCTCTCTCCACCCTAGGCTGCTGCAAGCACTGAGGCAGTCTTCAAATTTTTTGGAATTTACGTAGTCCAGAGGCCTGGGCCAGTGCTCTGCTGATGACAGTGTTGTTCAAGGTCCCTGCATGCATGTGTTTTGGCTCAATGGCCCCATCTCCAGAGGGTGGCCTATTTGATTCCTGGGGTCAGCAGTGACTTTTAGAGGGACAGCTACAAGCCTTCCTCATGACTGCCAAAGGAAATCCTACTTCAGTTGATTTCTTCTTCTGAAATTTCCAGAGGTTCTCCTCACTACATGAGCCCATTTCCTGCATAAAAGAGCTGCAGTCACAGGACAAATCTTACTCAACATATCTTACCGGTCAATGACATTTTTTCTCCTAGATCAGTTTCTAATACCCTGCTGATGTTTGTCTGTTTTGTTGCCAGTTGGAATTGCTGATGCTATTTCCACGCTGTACTATCCTATTTGTGGAATGAATCTCAAGACTACCATTTTTATTGATGGCTTATCTTTTGTATTTTCTGGGCAAACATCTTACTCTACCTGCAGTTGAGTCAAACTTCTATTCCCACTATCAGTTTCACTCTCCCCATGTGTTTCCTACTACCCAGATTGTAAATATTTTTCTTTCTATCAAGTGGAATTCATACTTGGGAAACCAAGAAAAGTTTTCAGGCAATTTGGGATGAATTTAAAGGTTCTCCCGTTCCTGTGGTTAATCAATAAGATTCAAGTGCAAAAGAAGAAAACAGGCAGATTATGTATTCTTGTGGTAAAATTGCTTGATTTTCTTGTTTTCCTCAATAGCTAAATTCAAAACAAGGCAAAAATGTGACATGTTGAGCCACTATATTTGTGTGTTTTTTAAAAGAAACTTGAAGGATCTCTATTGATATTTTACTTCATTGGCTGAACTATTTGATCTCTATCTAGGAACATTCCAGCCAGCTCGTATATTGTATTAAAAGTACAATTTCTAAAGCACTGAATAATCATGTAACTCAATTCTGGATTCAACCAGCTTCTATCTTCCTCCTTAAGCTATCCCCTACATTTACAGAAGGACTCATAGGATTTTTCTGTGGATTTTTTTGGTTAGGATTCCCTGACATGGTTTTGTTGGGGGTTTATTTTTTGGGGTTTTTATGGTTTTTTGGTTTTGTTTTTTTTTTTTTTTTTTGGTGCGTGTATGTGTCTGCTCACAAGCTAAAAGAGATTATCTGTTCTGTTTTTAAAATGGGGGAAAATTGGCAGTAGGAGGTGTCAGTACTGGAGATAGTTGTGCTGTAAGGATACGGTAGGGATAGGATGCTAATAATGCTAATAATTATTAGATTCCTAATAATTTCTCTGTAATGTGACTGGAAGCATGCATTGTGTAACTCTAGAGTAAAAGGGGGCCATAGCCCTTGCATTTTAATCTGCACTTATGCATAGCTAATAAAAATAAATCATACAGTATTTGCCATAGGAAATTGCAATTTGCCATCCTGGTGTGCCACAGGAGATTTGGTCTTGATGATCTATTCCTGTGTTGTGTCCAAGTAAATAACTAGCACAGCATCATTCAAACAAAAAGCCTAGCATTGACTAGAAAAATAATTCAGCCATTTCTGAGATAAATTATGAAAACTTATCTCCTTTATTTCTAACTCTTTACTTTTCTGGGGCAGTTCCCTGTAGAGGCTCCTTAAGGTGTAGGAACTGTATAGCAGACGTTACTTGATAGGAAATCTAGCAGCACGTTCTGCCTCCCTTTGGAGAAAGTATAGATGCTTTAGAAGAAGGCCCCACTTCGATCCTACCAGGAACTGGCCTCCCTGACCCTTCCTACAGGATTTTTCAGGATGAAGACTGTTATTAAATTCACCCAATGGGCCCACCACTGGCCAAGGCTGAGCCAGGCAGTGACAGTGAGGATAACATATCTCTGGGGTAAGAGATTTCACAGGAGCACACAGTGGGTAAGGTAGGAAGACATCACTGGAGGTCATCTAGTCCAACCTCCCTGCTCAAGCATGATCCCCTAGAGCACGTTGCTCAGGTTTGTGTCCAGATGGATTTTGAACATCTCCAGGGAAGGAGACTCCATAACCTCTCATGCCAACCTGTTCCTGTGTGGAGTCACGCTCACAGTAAGGAAGTTCTTCCCCACATTTCGGTGTCGCTTCCTCTGCGTCAGTTTCTGCCCTTTGCCTCTTGTCCAGTTGGTTGGCACCAACTCAGACTGGAGAAACTACACACCATGAGCTTTTTCTTCCAGAACTGAACAAGCAAACTCTGTGGAGGTTTCAGTCTCCTGCATACTCAGTGAGAAATTTGCATCAAAATCTGACAGCTGTAATGCTGAAGGATATGACTGAATACTTTTTTGAGAAAGCTCAATAATTCTGCAAGTAAACTGCAGCAAGTGAAGTCCTGAAAGCGTACCACTCTAGTTGGAAGGGCAGCATTAAAAGGAGAAGATGAGAGCAGAGCCCTGGCAGCAACTTCCTTTGACTGATATGAGCTATTTTCCACAAAAATCCCTGCCAGTTTGGTGGTAGGACAAAGGGAGATGAAGACACAAGAGGAAGTTCTCCTCCCATCTCAAGTCAGTGGGACAAAGACAGTGAGGGTCATAAAACTGGGACATGGTGACAAAATGCATGGAACTTGCTCTGCATCAGAGCTTAACAGAGTCTCCTAAGAAAGACTGTCCTGCAGCTCACACACATGGATGCAGTTACAGTCTTCTAGTGGAGGCATGATTTCATCAGGATAGACAAGGATACTTTAGCCACCCTGCATTTGTTGTTTAAGAGTGAAGGACAGAAGCTTTCCAGCTGTGACCCTGCTGCCATCACAGGAGACAAGTGAAGAGGTTCATCATAGGACTGGTCACGGTGGTGAGACAAGGATGCACCTTGGCTGTGGGAAGTGACTGTCCCTACACAGCAGCATGCATGCATGCATCTCTGCCTTCAAGGAGGGAGTTTTGTCCAAGTCTGCTCTAAACAGCTATTTCACAATGATGTAGTGAGGCCTGATGTGTACAGATTGCTCTGAAGACAGAAATCCTTTTGACAAGTGCTATTACTATTAATAAGTAATAATTAGATATTATGCATTATGAAATCCTTTTTAAGACTATTTCACAAGTATTCAGAAAGGGACAAAGGCCCACACATGTTATTAATTAATTTAGTTTCAGTAGTACAAGGAGGAATTTAACTCAAGTAGAGATTATTTATCTATCTATCTATCTATCTATCTATCTATCTATGCAAGTGTACATATTTGTCAGATCAAAGATGTCCTTAAAATATTCAGCAAAGAATGCTATTTCTGGTATTTTACTAAATCACTGATTATTATACAGATGTAAATATAATTGCATTTCTATATGGTTACTGTATATTGAGAATTTGTTGTTGTACAATTTTCATTCTTCACTGGGATTTGTATGTGTAGCAATGAATAAGAATACTTGATGATTCATGATTGATAATGGGATATTTAATAATTTTGTCTCTTCATCACCATTCTAATGAACATCTGCCAAAATGCCTTATTTGTAAAAGCTATTCTGGGAGTGTGTGATGAAATCTGCCTTGTTCCTGGTATTAATCTCAAATACAGGTCATACAGTGTGGCAGGAGCAGAATATTTGTGTGTCATAAAACAGTCATGGCACAGTGGAATTAATCAAAAGATGCTCCTGATTTCATAGATAATTTTTCTCAGTGTATTTGAGAATTTGTTTCACTACTGTAATGTTACAAAATTTTGATACATATTGAGGTTGCCATAGGCTTTTGCCCAAGTCAGGTGGGAGCTGGGGCAGTGTTGTGTGGGAGTGTTGATCTGCTGGAGGGTAGGAAGCCTCTGCAGAGGGATCTGGAGAGGCTGGATTCATGGGCCAAGACCAATGGCATGAGGTTTACCAAGGCCAGTGATGGGTCCTGCACGTCCCCGGACAGTGCTCCAGGCTGGGGCACAGTGGCTGGAAAGCTGTTCCATGGAAAAGGATCCATGGCTGCTGGCTGACAGTGGCTGGACATGAGCCAGCAGTGCCCAGGTGGCCAAGAAGGCCAATGGCAGCCTGGCCTGGATCAGTGATAGAGTGGCCAGCAGAGCTAGCGAAGTGATTCTCCCTCTGTACCTGTGGGTACTGAGGAGGTCAAATCAGGGGAGGTTTGGACATCAGGAAGGATTTCATCACAGAAAGGGTGATTAGAGATTGGAACGGACTGCCCAGGGAGCAGGGAGTCATTGTCCTGGAGACATTTAAGGAATGTGGCACTTAGTGCTGTGGTCTAGTTGACATGGTTGTGTTCAGTCATTGGTTGGACTAAATGATCTTGAAGGTATTTTTCAACCCAATTGGTCCTGTGATCCTGTAATTAGGACAGTCTCAGTAACATGTCTTAGCAAGCAATCCATTCAATTTACTTACTGCTTATTCCATATTGGTAGCCCAGCACAGTCTGCTCCATTTTAAGAGGACTTGTTTGAAGATATATTCATATATTCATATATGTGTGTGTGTGTGATTATTGTTCTGAAAATAAAGGTGTTAATCCCTGGCAAGTAACATTCTCTGCAAGTGACTTTGTACAACTTCTGCAGGGCTTTTGTTTCTCTTCGGGTTGACAGAGAATTGTGACACAAAGTAGGAAAATGATCATTGCCATATTTGTAATGCAAGAAATACTTAGGGATTTGTAATATTTAAGAGGATATCTACTAGTAAGAATCATATTTTCAAGTCATCCAAAGTGAATCTAGTTTGTTCTATTTATTATGCAGCTGAATACTTAGCCTGTGGACAGATGTTCAATTTGCAGACAGCTGTGTTAGTTTAAGATGTTACTATCCCCAGCTGCTTGCAGCCAGCATGTTACTGAAGGCCCCTGTCCATACAGTTCTGCACAGCTTTACTTGGATTTCTGAGACTAGCTAGGGCAAGGTCACTTGGGCTAGTTCAAACCATGTGCAGTAGCCACTGCTGTTAAGCATGAGCTATTATCCTACGGTGTCTTTATTGCAGAGGAGAAGCAATTTCCCAGTGGTGAACCCCGAGCCTCCTGGGAGCATCTTTGCTGGGCAGACCAAGTCCTCCACAGACAGGCATCAGCCCTGAGTCTCCTACACATAATCAGTTACACACAGATTGTGAATAATCATCTCCTTTGTGGATCTTCAGTGTCATGAGGTCTTTGGTATGCAGGAAGCAATTCAGGTGCCTAAAAAAAGGAGAATCTGATATACATGCACCTATAAATATCTAATGCCATTTCACCTCTCTTTTTTTTTATTGCAGTGTGTATGTCTTTGTAATCTCAGGGTTAAGCTGGCAGCAGACACTTTTAGTAATCAGATTTTCCCCCTTGGTGTTGAATAGCTCTTACTGACCAAGGGTATTTGTTTTGGAGAGCTGCTAAAAACTCGCATACAGCACAGTCTGAATCCAGTGACATAAAATTTCAAGGATTACTTTAGTGATGTTTAAATAATTTGAAATTCTGAATTCTTTGTGAGGAAGATCCTTAAAAGAGAGTAATATAAAAATAATGTCTCTACAGACATAATAAAATATTGCATTAGCCAGACCTTTTCCTAAAGGAAGTAAAAACAGTCTTTCTTGGTTAGAGTTCTGGAGATCTGTTTCTCATAATGTGATATTTAGGAGCAGCTATGAAATGTCAATATTAATGCTTGTATCATTCTAATTTTACAGATAAAAAGAAAAAAACCCACACCAAAACCTTGATTTTTTTTTCTAATTATCTCATACATGACTGAGAAAGTTATGTGCCTGGTAGCAGTGTGAAACAGAAGTGCATAGTCCTAATAGAGGATTCTTGAGATTGTCATATATGACAAATGGCAAAGGGCAAATGGCCCCTAAATTACTGGTCTACAGTTCTCAGGTGTGGGATTGGGTCAGTTCTTTTGTGCAAAACCCTTTGCTTCTGGACAGAGTGCTTGTTACCTTTGCTTTCTGGTTTGGACCTGTAATGGTGGAATCCTTTAGTTGCTCTGGAGTTTGCATCAAAAAGTTGCTGAAAGAAGAGGTGTAGATATGACACATTTACTGGCCACCGTGTTCTCTATGCAAGTTTTCTCTGCCCGAATGTATTTCAGAAAGCTGAGGAGAAGTCTTTACAACTTCAAGCAAACCACTGAGTTTTAACTAAGTGATTCCACATGCTGGTTGAGAAAGACTCTATATTTGCCCTTCAGTGCACTGAACCTACAAATCATGTTTGAAAGACCTTTTTTTTTCTGTTTTTGACCTATCACTTTAAATTCAATGTATCTATTTTAGCTACAATTTAAAACAAATTGTCCCAGTCTGATGAAGACTACTTACTTTCAGTGCCAGAAAAGGGCATATGTCACAAGAAATAGTCTGAACACGTACTTCACTGTTGCTTATTTTGACAGATGACCTTGATGTGGATCTCCACTGGGGGCTGAGGCTGCTTATGTCCATGTTTGGTTCAGGTTGTCTTGTTACTATTTCCTTCAACTAGGGCAAAGATACAAAGTTCCTCTAATTTTTGTCTCAATGCTTCTCGGCATCATGCAAAAAGAACAACTTAGCTTTTGAAGGGAGGAATCTAGACCAGAACTCCTACTTGTTTACCACTCATTTTCAGTGTTTTACAAACATCCAGTATTGCAGACATCTCAGCCTGTACTAAAATGGAATGAGACTCAGGAGGTACAAAGAGACTGAGGAAGCTACTGTATACTTCCAATACCTGGCTACCTCCCTAAAATACTAGAAAAAAAGAAAAAGAAAATAAGAAAAAAGTTTGTATTAATATGCATACAATCTTTGGGTTCCACATGTTCCTCACTTCAAGGCATAATATGAAATAATATTAAATTAAATGATATTTTTATAGTCCAATACAGAGAAGGAGAAGTGAACCAATTCTTTAAGACAAATTTTCTAGTGTCCCTTCTGCTTTACGTGTCATGGGACTTTGAGGGCCTGAAAAACTGAGTTCAACAGAACTATGGAGGATGAGTGAGGATTGCTGTGTTGCTATGGGGTCACAGATTATGGCTGTGGACCAAGAAGAGTATAATTGAGTTTTCACTATAAAGCCACTGAAAATACTTAATACAAAAAGTTCTATGTAATCTCCTTCCTTTTTCCTGTCCCTCTCTGCTCCCTGCCTACAGACTGTCAACACTTATGAGTAAGTAAAACAATACTTCTGAGTATTTTGATGCAAATTGATAACACTGTGACTTAAATTTAAATTAACTCACCTAATAGTTAATAGTTTGAGGGCATGAGCAATGCAAATAACAGTGAAACATCTCTTAATTGTTTCATGGCACAAATGTTTTATTATTTTTTTGCCATTTGCACCTATAAACTAAAGATAGATATAGATAGATATAGATATAGATAGATATAGATATATGTGTGTGTCTCATCTATAAGCAGGGCAGCCAGATTAATGATGCTATTTTATTCCAATGATAGTGAGTTCAAGTCTTTTGGGGGAAAATTAATCTTTTCATATGCTAGGTTGGTAAAAACAAAACTTTCCTACTTTCTAGATGCTCAAGAAACTTGAGTCACATGGTATTTTTGTTAATTTTTAAGTAAACCCACATTTTCCACAATATTTTAGGATGCTTTTTCTATGATACTGTGTGTATGGTATTTCATACTGGGATGACAACACTAGGAACACATTCAGTGGCTGCTTAAAACTTTATCTAAACAACAGCTCAAAATGATGCATTTCACACTATTGAAAAGGAGTTACAGAGTAGGAGCAGGCTTCTTAGAGACCCACTGACTGGACTAAAACACCTTTTTAAAAATCACCCTAAAGAAAGAAAATATGGCATTTTCTTAATGCTTTGTATATATTGTTGCTAAGTTTTTATTATAGAGGTAGAAAACAATATAGTTTTCTTTGCTTATTAGTGTTTACTCTGTTTCCATTTTGCTGCATACTTGTGCCATGATTCAGCCCCTAGAAATAGACATATTCTTCTGGGCTTCTAATGCTCTAACATCTTGGCTTTCACAGCAAACAAACTTATTTTGAACCAAGTTGCCCTACCTACAAAAATACATTCTGAAGGTTTTGTGATTTTGAGTTGCATTAATCTGAATGATAGGCTCTCCTCAGCCTGCTTAGCATTATACCTCATTCAATAGACAGTTTAATGGATGATCCACAGCAGTACAGTACATTTTTGAGCTCTGGGAATTACTCTGCACAGTTCAAGATTTGGGACTGGATTTGGTGGCTGAAATCCAAAAGCTTTTTTCCTTTTTTTTTAGTACCAAACATTGCCTCTTGCCAAGTGGGATCATTTTCCCATCTGTTGAAGGGTTTTCTGCCCTTAGTAACAATATTCAGTTTTTTCTGGCTCCTTAATGCTTCACACTAGTAAAAAATAGAAGCAACAGAATTTAGCAGTAATGTCAGTAAGCAACTGAAGTTAAAGGCATCAGGGAATCAGACCTATAGGTGTGAAGGACCAAAAGGAGGCCTGTCTGCATCTGGAGGGCTTAATATCACCTCCATTGTTTCCACCTCCTTTTAAGAGATGATGTCTCAATTAAAAAGAGGTTGAAAACCCTTCCCCTGTGATGCTTTCTTGACTAACACACCAGCTGCCTTTGGAAAGCTGGGAGGAGGATAAGCTGAGATGGAAGCCTTTGAGAGCAATGTCTATGCCACATCCCCAAGGACTCCAGAGTGTGAAGCCCTAGTTTTCAGTGGGGAGTGTGCCAGGGACACAGCATGGTGTGCCCTTGAACACTGCCCAAGTACTGAAGGTCAGGTAAGCCCTGACCTTCACAGAGGGGCTCTGTGGGTGAAAGGAGAGGCTGTAAGGGGACAGGCTGATGACAGCTGAGCTCAGCCAGGCTGAGCATCGGCCTGGGGGGACACCAGGGGCAGCGAGCTGACCTGTTGGGACCTGCTGAGCTGCTGAACTGAGTGCTGGACCTGCCACAATGCAGTCCTGAGAAGGCTCTTTGATCTTGGATCCTTACAGTTTAAATCTCCACTCTGGTAGAATATGCATCAACAAGGGCTAATGTGTATAAATGTGGATACACCAATTATAATAGATATGTGTTAGTACATTAAATGTACAGGCTCCAAAGAAATCACTCCAGCTGTAATTCCCCAATAACTGGAAAATGTATTTTAAAATCATTTTGTGTGGCTATTTTTGTCACAACACATTCCAGAACAGCTGTAATAACACTGGGAATTTACTTCCACAAATATATTCCAAAAAGTCCCCTTTATCTGGCAGTGAAAGACTCAAAAGGAGAAACTACAGTGCACAGAGCAATATTCCAGATGCACAGGACAAAAAAACTTCTGGTTATTACTGGGTTAATCAGAACTGTTCTGGAAAGTCCCAAAGATTGCATGTAGCCGTTTCAAAAATCACGGGAATATTTTCAACATTTCCACTGGGTCAAAGCAAAAAATAACTATACATCCTTTTTAGGTGATTATATTCAGAAGACTGCTCTTGCTAGAGTCACTTAACACATCCATTACTGCAATTATAATTTAGTGATAATTACTCTGTAGAATTCCAATGTTCTATTACCACAAGCAAGGGCCCATGGAGGAAAACAGCATCCAGCATCTCCAGGGCCTTGGAATGAGTGCCTGTGATTTTATAATTTCCAGACTCATTGCACTTAGTTTGGAAGGGGCTATACATGCATTGTGTAGGTTAAGAGCCCTCTCTTTGCTGATTAAAATGAAGCACTGTCATTGACTTATCAGATCCAATGTGTCTAATTAACATGGAAAACAAGTTTGACCTTGCACTGGTTAAGACAGATGACTTCCTTACACAAGTTCTAAACACTTATAGGCACCAAGCCAAAGCTTAAAAGCAATTTGTGTTTTATGAAAATCTACTTAAGGTTCCCTTCAAATAGAATAAATCAAAACAAACAAAAAAGGAAAACAAACAACCTCTTCACACAACTCATGTCTCCAGTCAGAATATCGACCTTCTGTGATCAGTATGTGACCAAATGCATGCTGGCATATTACTCTGAGGATGTTCAGAGGATGTTCAATGCTTCAGAGACCATGATCAGTGCAGTACTTTAGAGAGGCCTGTTTTAGGACTGAGAAGGCAAAAATATGAGTTACCAAAACCTTCCTTCTTTCCTTGTTTTGGTCTCTCAGTGTGAGCAAGCTTCTCATCAAGGCATGAGAAGCACTACGTTTGTCCATAAACAGAGCTAAAGACATGAGTATTGTAGGGATAGGTTACTCCTCTAAGATGTTGCCTGGCTGTGGCATTAAACAGTTTTTGAACTAAGCAAAGGTACAAAATGGATCACATAAATATCTGTAATTGCTTTCACAAGACCACAAATCATCCAAGCACTTGATTTCTCACTTTCTTTGTTTTTCCACGAGGAGCTAGGGCCTAGCTGAATCCTTCACTTTCCATCCCGTGGCTCCAGGAAGGAGGTGGGGGGTGGAGAACACACTTGTCAGACTATCTGATGTAATCTGTGGTCTGGTTTTGCCTATACCTGAAATGACAAAGATTAAAAGTTACAGCTTCTTCCCAGCTCTTGCAGGCACAGCTGCTAGCTCACAAGGCAAGAACTACACAGGAGGAAGAGGAAGGACCCTTCCTATCATGACAGATGTATACCATAACATTAAAAAAGGAGAAGGGTTGAAAGAGAAAGAAAAGAGCTACTGCTTTTAGTGATAGTCACTGAAAATCTGACTGAGTCTTTTCATCATGCCCTCATTTTCACCTCAAGGGAGGATCTGTTTTGCTATCTTTATAAATTTGGCCACCCCAAGGAGGATGTTGATGTTCTCATTGTGTTAAAAGTCAGCCTTGTCTGCACTGATAGAGAGATCTAAGACAGCTCTGCAATAGACCTTGATTTCCAAAAAAATATTGAGCTACAACACTTAAAGGGCCTTCAGGTTATCCAAAAATAACTAATAATATTTTTTTCAGATGTTGATGTGCCTTTGTTCAATGACAGATTTCTGGAGGCAAATGTTACAGAGTAAACTAATGAGCCATTTCTTGCAACACTTTCAGTTTGGGTTCAAACCGGAAAGCACAGATCCAAGTTCTGCTGCCTTGGGGATATTTTTCAATGTGAGGTTTGGATCCAGCCCACTATAAAGAGCCACTATACATGCAAAATGTTGAGATTGCTGTAGGTTTGGACTCCCTCCACTGTTAAAGTTCAAAAGGTTTTGTCTGGGTATTTTGACGTGGGCCTATCTCCATTTTAGTTTTGGAAACAAAAAAGCCCCAAATACACATATGAAAGAAAATCCCCTTGCAAATATGCAACTTGCCTATCATATGCAGAAACACTTTCAGGACTCTCAGTCCTCCAGGTAGTTACTTGTGCACTGACACCCATTGTTTTCAGTGGGCTCCACGGGTAAAGAATTATGCACCTGGGAACAGCCATTTGCAGGATCAGGCTGTTGTAAAATGATATGCTGATGAAAACTTAAAAGGTAGCTGTAACACTTGGTTGGACTGGTGCAGACTGTTAGCAGAGGCTGTCTGGATGCAGGCTATTGTCACTCTCATATTAGGAAGCAATTTTAAAAAAATTACATTTCTTCACCCTTGATTTCCAGGACATCTCCTGCTCCCCCTTCTAGGAGGAGACAAGTTTGCAAGGGCATGTTAGCAAATTCAAATTCTACAAATGAGTTTTACAGTCCTCAGTGCTGGCTCTTCTCACCTCATGAATCCAAAAGTGTCTATGAATTTGAAGGATTGTTTTGGGGGGGATGATCTCATCTCCCAGCTTTACATATTCTCTAGTTTCGTTTTCCCCTGCAACTCATTCCATGCAGTCAGCAAGCAAGCCAGACTTTCCAGAAAAGGACAAACTGCTATTGCTTCTCTTCCTATTCCTTTATGTTTGCTGCTTGTGTTCATCATCTTGCCATGAGGCAATAGCTTTTGTCCAGGGGTAGCAGTTATTTCTTATGTTTGTAATGTTTGATGCGCTTTTCACGTTCTCAAGTAGTTTTGCTGTACCACAGATCAAATAAATTCCAACTTTCAGAAATGATACAATAAACGCTTCAGCTTCAGAAGCACAGCTGCAAATGAAGCTTTAATTGCCACTTTAGATAAAGGGTTGAAAATATCTAGCTAGTGAAAGGGCAGTAAATTTGAGAGGTCAGAGCAATAGAGTCCATCTTCCACAGGGTATAACACATAAGGTTAGGAAACATTCCTGTGAAGCAGACTGTATGTGATGTGTGACCAAACATATTTCTATTTTTATCACAGAGACAGTGAAAAGTGAACAATACTCTTTCCTTTTGTTATTAAATTCTTTCTGGCTGAATGTTTTACCATCTTTAGTTATTTAATTTTTTTTTTCTGGTGAAAGGAGAGATTTTTTTTATGGTGTGAGTTCTTTCAAACATTTTCTCTGTAAAGCTCAAGAAAAATTTGCAAATGTCAGGAACTAGTTCTGGAAGTTCACAACAATTGATGGATCAATTGTAAAAGACCATAATGAGAGTTACAAAATAACCTCCTCAGAACTTCCCTATAGCCCAAATTTCATATTCCTGTTCCAAAGCATGAATGTCAGAAAGCTTCTCAACATGTTCATCAGGCCTTATTTCACAGGAACAAAACAACATTCTTCTTCCCAAGAGCTTTTCTTGGAAAGAAACACAGTATTTGTTAGCTTGAAAAAAACTCCAGAACTGGGTCAGAGGACAGCAGAAAAAGCCATGGAAAATTACAGCCCCAAATGGTTAAAGATTCACAAGTCTATGGGCAGGTGGCAAGAGGGTCAGATCCTGAGTAAGTTAATGCAGTTTCAAGAATAGGTGGTATTATTAGCTCAGCCTGTAACTGGTATCCTTATGGGATGTCAGATATGGGATGTGACGGAAATATTTCATTATATAATAAATGGGCTTCTGTGAACTAAATCTCTCAACCTTTTGCCACTGACTCATCAGTTGTTTCTGAAACACTGTGTCTTTGACATTGCTACAGAGACTGCCAAAAGCTGCATCAACCAGCGCCAGCTGGTATTTGTGATACAAATGTATTCCCAAAGGGCATTTGCTTTATTTTAGTTTTCACTATACCCCAGTTATGCACTCGTTCAGGTTGTCTGTTTTGTGCACTTAAGGGCAATGCAGTCCGGGAGGGTTTTGAAAAGAAGTGTCTCAAAAGTCAAGATAAATAATTATATTAAGAAAACATTATTTGGAAAATTTGCTGTGGCCTTTTACCTACATTTAATAGTGATCCAAAAAACCCCCCAAAAAACCAAAAACCCAACCAATCACAACCACTGTAACAATAGGGGTTTTTTTAAATTATAACACAGCAAAGATGCACAAACTGTTTTAATGCTGATGTTACAAACAATAAATCATACAATAATATTCTGTGCCCTATTATATTACGAAAAGTCTGTCTGATAGTTCTCTCACTCAGTTTAGAACAGTTTGGAAAAGGATAGAAGAAACAGAAATCACAAGACCTATAATATTTCCTAGCATCCTTCTAAAAACCGTCAACATATAACTGGAACTATTTTAGAGGCCAAATGACTCAGAGGCACACACTTTTAATGACTGCCAGCCAAAAAAGGCAGAATAAATGACACAACATCATGACTGTGCAGGATTAGTCAAAGAAGTAATGCTTAATTTTACAATCAGCCTCTAGGATTCATTGTCACAGAATGCCAAAACTTTACACAGGTTAAAAACCAGAGTAGTTCATTCAGGAAAGAAAAGTCCTGCAAGAGCTACGAAATATGAGAGTAAAAACTACCTCAGGAACTCCTTAGTGTCATAATGTAGGGAGAATGTTGTGTGAGCTTGTCCTGCTCTTATACAGGAAGAGGAGAGGGGAGGGTGCTCATTTTCCCAGCACTACTGGTGCAAGGTGATGTGTAACTATTCCTTTGAGCCAAAGAGGCTCAGTAGCTCATAATTGTGTTTGTGCAAAGGGAAGAGAGAGGGAAATCATTGCATGTTGGCACTGTGGCTCAATAGTAAAGTCTTTGGTGTGTTTCTTGCTTCTTCTATCCCATTTTCCTAGATTAGATATGACCTCTTGACCTTTCCATGGTGCAAGTCCAAACATTCTAGTGATGGAAAACACTTAATTTACCTCCTTTCAGTTTGTACCTGTATCATCCTATTACAGTTCCTGGTTCTACTTCTGTTGGTATTTCATTGCTAGCTAGCGTCCCACAACAGGAGATATACACAGACCACATCAAAGAAGAACAAAATGTTACTTGCAAGTGGGAACTTCTACTCTAACAGTAGCAATGACTTTTATAACATCTGTTGTTTTTCAAAGCATGCTGTGCAGTTTTTACCCTACCTATGAGCAGAGACTGATTTCTCCTGAAAATTCCTGCACCACAGCAAAGCCAGCAACGTCTAAAATAACCCCACAAAAGGAAAATAATAGGAGATTGATAAATGGCTCAGCACTCTGGGTCTTCTCCAGAGACTGCTCTGGAATGTTGTGCAGCTCATCACCAGGGCTCCTTTCCTCCCATTTCTTCCCCATGCTGTTTGCCTGGCTCCAATGACCACACAGGCCCAATGTGCAAGCTCAAATAAAAATCGAGGGCACAGCACCAATGAACAACTGCTATTTTCTTTTGCCATCTGATCACAGTTTAGCTACTACTGGATACTGTTTTCTGGCAGTCCTTAGCAAAGGAATCCAATCAACAACATTTATTCTGCACATTGCCTAGTTGGCCATGTCTTTGATGAAATAGCTGACCCTGTATTTCTGAGACAAGCTATTTTCAGTAACAAATATCCCATTTTTTCTGGTAGCTGGGGAATAGGAATTGAAATGATTTATTTCTTTGGAAACAAGTAATGGTTAATAAGCAAAGATTTGAGGTTATTATTTAAGATTTCAAATCCACTTTTGCTTCAGTCTTCTCCAAATCTTGCTGACTATTATGGTCTTGGTGTTCAAATGTATTTTACGTAGTCTCCTCACACTCCCAAGTAGTTCTGCTGCATTTTTGTGACTGAGTGTTGCCATTCATTGCTTGAAATAGGTAACAAGAATTGTGCATTCCTTCAAACAGAGGAACATCCCCAAAGGCTTACTTCAAGTTCTGCTTTGAATTTAAAGCCAAAGTTTAAAATCTGATTATTGCATCTTCTTTTTAAACGTGCTTTTAAGTCTGTTCGCATGTGGAAAATATTTTCAGTTAGAAAAACATAGTTAATATATTTATTCCTACAAACTGAATATGTGACACGTGGTACAAGAAACTTTCATATGTATGAAAGCTATCCATATGAGTTTTATTGCTCCTGCTGTTTCTTATGTGGGTCTGCTGCTGATGTGGCTAAATAAAATTTTGCCCATCCATCGGTTAGCAATAGACAAGGGTTTATGAATGCATATTGCTTCTCATAGGCTCACAGAAGAGCCTTCCTCTAACCACTGATATTCACTTAAGGACCATTTTTTTTCCTGTTGTTTTGTTTTGTCGTTTTTTTCCTCCTTCGGTGTCCTTAATGTCAGTTTGTTAAAGAGTCTGTTACTGTACATTGGCCAAAGTCTAGCCCCATTTTAGAAACTGCAAAATTCATTTAATTCTTTGGGGTTATATGGAACTGTTTCAAATTTATGGCAGTAAAGGAAGATGGTAATTCTGCCTTCAGTGCTCATCTGTTCCGTATAAACTCCCTGAGCTTGCAAAAAAAGGTCTTTCGTGAACATTCAGGTAACTGAATGTTATTGACCTTGTTAAGAAAGATTATTATTGTATTGTTGTCATTACTATTTCTTATTATTATCTGAGTAAATAGAGTTAAACTAAGGAGGACATGGTCACATGCTCTTTTAGGCTACTGACTTCACAAAACCTGGTAAGTGGATTAAGGCAGAGTAAGCAAGTGGAGTGTTAGGACTAGTGCTAGAGAGAATTCAAGTTCTGTTTTGATGAGTTCATCTTGGTTCTTTCAGTCATCCTCACTGTGGGTGGTAACTGTCTGAGTTCCCCAAATTGTTTACAGCTGAAGTCATCTTAAGACAGGTGGATTTACTTTTAGTCTTGCCAATTTCATATTTATTTTCCTTGAATTTCACCATAGTCCAAATTGTCCTGCTGTTACCTTATGAAGAGAGACACTTGCCAGAAATCTCCCTTTCCATTTTCTCTGTTGAAGATTTCCTACATTTAAAAGGTGCTGCATATTGACTCCTGGATTATTTACTACAAAAACAAAAAAGCCACAAAACAAAAACAAATAAACAAGTTCAAAAACCCCCCCCGAAAAACAACTCCCAAAAAACCCCCTGGCAAATCCCAAAAGTTTTGTCTTATCTGTATAGGGTAATTCTCATGTGGGGAAATCAAATCTCTCAAACAAGATGATCAGTCACTATCCAGTAATGATTGTGATCTGTGTTGTAGTGACAGCTTTAGCTGTATTAGGTGAGACTTCCCAAACTGTGAAGAGTTTGGTTCCATGGACACTTAAGCATGTCCACTATTCACTGGTACTAATTCATTGGAACTACCTGCTAAACATCTCCTAATTGTTTCAACTACATACCGAAGATGTGATCATTCCTTCAGCTGCAGTTTCTACCATCTCTCCAGCCTGTCCATGGTCTCCTGTCAGCCCGTTGCTCTTACCTCTGTAAGAGGGAGAAGCCCTGGGCCCAGGCAATTACTGGCTGTGCACTGGGAGAGCACACAGCACAAACTTCATACCCAACCACACCACATCTGTAACCACAGGGTAAACTTGAATTCAATCCTTCTGTCACATTTATAACTTGAATTTCAAAGCCCTTGCCACATTAGAAAGAAAGTGCTTATTACAGGATTTCTGGTAGTTTCTTAGGGCTGCATTATGGCTTCTCTGATGGGGTTTATGTAGACAAAAGAAATGATGAACAGCTCTGCAAGGGACTGTTTTGATACAGTTGGGGATTTTAGCTGTCTTTGTATTAAAATTTGGAGATGGCTCCTACATATTCTTCTCACTGCCTAGAAGTTAGGCAAAGAAGAGAAAGGCAGTTAAGCTTTAGAGAGAATAAAGACAATAAAAAAACCCAGGCAGAGATTAGAAAATAACAGAAACACCATTCAAGAGAAAATGAAAACAGTTGGTACATGACTTGAAGGCATTTCAGCTTCTCAACTGGTTGCACATGTAGACAGCTTTGACACAAATATTTGCTTGCTTAGATTTATAACAAAATGTACCAAAAAGGGTGACAGGCATTAGTGTAGACTCAGGGACTGAGGTAACCCAGCCAAAATAGCAGAAATACAAGGCATTCTGGGAGCACATGAGGAGCACATGTGCACTGCTGTGCTTGCCCTCTTTCCCATCTACCCACTCACATGTAATTCAAGTGTACGTGCCCTGGTATCTTTCCTGAGCACCTAACACTTTAAATTATATACATATATATATATATATATATATATATTTATATATACACACACACACCTATATGTATGTGTGAATATTCATATAGGTACTTATGCATTTACTGTACTGTATATTCACATGTTCCATGGCTGGCATTGGTATATTTCCCAAAATGTATCCCTCTTGGACCAGGAACACCTCTTATTGTGTGGCAGGGACAGCAGTGGCCACCAGTGTTCAGCCACAGCTGCATGTGGTGCCCCTCTTTCACCAAACAGTACCCAAGGGAGAGCAATGCTGCCATGCTTTCTGTCTTCAAATATGAAAAATCCCCCCCCCACCCCTGCTGGGGCTGGGGTCAGCTGCGAGCCATCATCTGGGAAATTTAGAAGAGCATGTATCATTTAAAGAAACTTAATTTAAACCCCTCAAACATGCAGGATGGAAAGTGACTTTATGTACTGGATGTGATCTATGGCTTGCAACATACAAGTGGCTGGATGTCTGCAGGACAAGGAGTGCTTGGAAAAGCTGGTGCTGGGTTGGAGGTGGGCCAGGCACCCAGTGCTGCTGGTGGGGGTGTGTTTGTGTCTGGGGGCTGTGCCAGACACAGGGCACAGCTCCACGTTCAGCTTCCCCAGCCACCCAGCTCTCTAAATCGGGAGTTTTGTTTTAGGTCTGCCTCTTGGAATGATGGGAAGATTATCTGCTGTGGTTTATGCATGTTTTTCTATGACACAAAAAAAGGATTTTTGTAATTCTGTAGATTGTTTCTGTTTCTCTTTTTGTTCTGGTCTTTTGGCTACTCTTGTTTCTTTGCTTTTCTTTTCTTTCTTTCTTTCTTTCTTTTTTTTTTTTTTGTGTGTATATCTCTCTTTATCCTTTCATGCTTTTTCATTTTCTCTTTTCTTCCTTTGCCTTACTGCTGTAAGGATTGAAATGAGTGAGATTCCTAATACTTACACCCTGAATTTGAGGTCACTTAGTATAATATTTACTGAGCCTCAGGGACTGGTCTGTTAAAAAACTTCCCTATCATGAGAAGGACAAAGCACAGATGTCAATATGATGTTTATTAAACTTTCTCTTGAAAAATTTAAGATTAATGTAAACATTAGTCACCTACAGCCTCAAGTTTGGCTGGCAATTTATTTCATGACAAGTTACCTTAAAAAAAAGTTGGGTTGATTTCATCTCACCTTGCTTAAATCCACTACTGTGCAGATGTTTACCCCAAGCTTGTCCTCACAGCCTCCTTTTATGGCTAATGCAGTGAAATAGGCACATTCTTCCTGAAATTCATTAGGCTAATTTCAGACTAAGAAATTGCACCCTAGAAGAACTTGACTATTGTATGACTTCTTTCAAGATGACTTTTGCTCCTAAATATTATAGTTGCACCAAACAGAAATTGAAGGACATTAGTAGTTTGAAATCCAGTCCTTAAAAATGAGTCACAATATTGAATTCAGAAATCTGCATTGACCTGATTACCCTCATGTAGTCTGATTATTTAACGCTTCCTGACAATAAATTCAAAATTCTCTTTTTGGGTCCCAACATCAGCTACAGAAAGCTATCATCCTTCTCTTAACTCTTTCTTGTGGTGAAGAAATGTATTTGGGTTCATTATGCTCACTGACAAAACTCCAACCTATCAAGCATTAGTTTCCTGTCATTTCAATTCACTTATTAGAAATCTTAATTGAATAAATGCTTACAGTGGTTTATATTTGTAGATGTTTGTCTGGTTAACTTTTAACTCTCACTCAGGTTATATCAAGAGGTGTGATCATCAATAGCAGTTTCTAACTGACAGATGTCAAGAAACATTAATTTTCTTTTATGTTTGATATTCTTGCTGCTGTTTTCCTAACTTCTTTTTTGAATGAAATTTTTTTATAAATAAAATCCATATTTTTTTCTCAAGTTTATGAACCCACCTCCTAAGGAAGACATGAAAATCAGCTAAATAACTCCCTAAAGAAAAAATGAGATTTAAACTCAAATGATCCAACATATATATATATATGATCCAACATATATATTTAAACTCAAATGATCCAACATATATATATATATATATATATATATATATATATATATATATATTTTATATATATATATATATATGGGGGGTGTGGGTGGGTGTGTGTGTGTGTGTGTGTGTGGGTGTGTGTGGGTGTGTGTGTGTGTGTGTGTGTATGCATAAGAAAACCTCTGCTCATGATTTGAGCTAAGAACATTTTCTTTCCTATGATAGATTAAAACTACTGAACTTTCTTAAAACCTTCAATAAATGCCTACTTTTCCCAAGCATGTCACAAGTGGTCTCTGCTGTGGCCCTGTATTTGGCCAGGTGGAACTCGTGGTGCGTGCTGCTGGACACTTTCAGTCAAGCTTGGCAGTGGAACGAGAACGCGCCGTCACAGTGGTGGCACTTTGGGAGCTGTGGCAGACAGCTCTGGGGATGATCACGGCTGTGCTGTGGGATGCAGGCAAGGAGAGATTTTGGCTCATGGTCTCTGAGATGAAAATCTAACATCCTTCAGCAGCACCCCTGTGTGAGATGCTAAAGATGCCCTGATTATTAGAGCTGGTTGAAAATTTTCTGGTGGAACGCTTCTCTGTTGGAAAATGCTGATTTTACAGGATTGAAACATTTCACAGGAACATGTTGATTCCATTGAAAGTTTCAATGGAAAGCAGGCAGGCAGGCTGTCCAGGAAGCCTGTACTCATGGTTGCATGCCAGCCTAGGCTTCCCTGGCTCCCTGCTCCCCAGCAGCTGCTCCTTCAGCTTCCTGACACCCTGACCAGGCCTCTGCCTCAGCAGTGGGGTGGCTGGGGGGAGGGAAACATAAAGTGGGGGGGCACTGATCCCCTCACAATCACTTCTTTCCACAGAAGAGGAAGTCTGTTTTCTCGGCTGATCTACCAGCAAGGTGATATTGACACTATTTGCTTTCCTTTTGCTTGCACATCACACACTTACAAATATGATCATAACTAGAAAGAATTCAGTATATTCACACTGAAGTAATGATGCAGTTGTTAATGCCTGAAGCATTTATTCCCTATGATAAACACCAAAAGAAGGACATATTCACTGTGCAGACTCTCATGATGGTGAAAACAATTCACACTTTATTTCTGGACATACACAGAGTTGTCTCAGTAGAAATCCTCCAAACAAAAGAGATATCTGTCAAAATGTGTATATGTGTGTGTGTGTGCACATGTGTGTGCATGTGTATATACATATGTACATGTATATATTTTTATTTTTTCACACACTTTGCTTATTTATTTATTTATATTTATTGTCAAATTTGCTCAGGCAAGCATAACTAAACTCATTTTTTCTCATCCAGCCTTGAAACCAGATTTGGGGGGAAAAGAAAAAGTTTTTGATTAGAAATGTCTTTAATACATTTTAATAGACACCCTAGGAATTCCTAAAGCCCAGCTAAAAGAACCTTCCATACATTTTGGTTAATATGCCTGCTGACTTGAGCTTTGTCTTGATGATCATAACTTGAGCTTAGAATTCTGGTTTGGGCCATGGCAGGCACCTGTAGAAATCAGTTGTCTCATCACTGCTCACACAGACTGTGCCTTCATGTAGCTTCTATTGGCACGTGCAAGGTAATTGTCTCATCACCTTTAGAGAGTCAGTAAAACTACTAACATGGAACTAATTGTTTCTCAAGTATTTTGGGTGATTTGGATTAAACAAAGAAACAAACAAACAAGAATGTCCCAATGTATGTTCTGCATGTTACCACCTGTGCAGAAATATAAAACCTATGAGTTTTTATGTGCACATGCTAACAAGTTTTGACTTCCATCGAGGTGTCACACTGCTGATTATTTCTGTGATATTTCCTCATATTTGGGAGGTGGCACACTTACAGTACATCCAATCAGTGAATCAATAAATAATGAAACCTGTATATTAAGAAAAGTTTAACAAATAAGTGCTCATAATGAAAGTCAGTGTTGTGGGCTTTTTCTCCATGGTTTCACTGGCAGTTGTGCTTTTGATCTGGGAGCTGTTAGGAGCTGTTGCACCACAGATGAAAGGAGTTAGAAAATTCCATATCATAATGCAGTTAGATCAGTAATTCATGGAGCAGGTAATTCACAATGACTTGCTGGTCCTTTGATTGCACACGGTTTATGACTATTAGCAGTTTCCCCTTTCAAATTTGTATGCTTCCATACTTCCTTTCTGACCTCTTTTTCATCATTTATAGTCCAATTTGGTAGTGAAAAAACATAACGGGTGCTCAAGTGCATGGCTGTCATTCAAACCTCAATGCGTTAGTGAGCAGTTTGACATTTGTGACTATGAAAAAGAAAAACATTAAGCAGGTGCACAAAACACTAACCAGGTCCCTGGAACAATGCTTTATGGGATTCACAACTCGCCTCTAGGCTATAAACCTGACTCAGCCTGAGTTTTCAAGGTAGATTTAATCTTGATATTTACACTCCAAAGGTATCTTACATTAGAACACAATTGCAATGTAAATGATAGAAACACATTTCAAATGGAAGGTCACAGGAGGAGACCTGTTACTGCAGGAGATTTGTAATGATGTGTTCTTTGGGGTTTGACAATTATCTGTCCTTGGCTTGTAAAATCAAGGGCTGCATCTTCAGCCTCAGTAAACTGGTTTGCTCAGAGGGGTCCTGGCTCTAACATTTTCTTGCTACTCTTCTAAGGGAGTAAGGTTCAACTTAAAACAAACACAAAAAAAATAAAAAAGCTATTTAATTGCTTTTAACATAGTCATCTGCTGTACAGGTGTGCACATATCACATTTTATTTCAGTTATACTTACCAGGTTTCTGGGAACTGCTGTTGCGGCTTTACAAAGGTAGAGAGATTTCTACAAGTTGCAGGAATAACAGCAGGTAAACATGTTAACAGAAGTTACTGTTTTGTCTCTAAAGGACGAATGTAATGGTGAAGTTGCTAAAAAAGGCCCCCAGAAAGAACATTGTAAACATTTGAGTAGTCAAGGAGGAATAAGAACTGTGAGTCTGAGAACTAAACAGTTCTTCAAGGTGTTCAATTAAAATAATATTTATGTATATATGAATATAGAAACTATGCCAAAGTTCTCCCATGGAATCCCTCCCAGCTTCCAGTAGGCAGCAGGTTAGGGATTTCCTTCTCCAGAGGGCATCCGGATCACAGTGCTTAGTAGCCATGGATAGACATATCCTTCATGAATTGTCTAATCTCCTTTTGAACCCTGTTATACTTTTGGCTTCTGCAGCATCCTCTGGTAAGGAGTTCCATGATTTAATTGTACATTGTAATGAAAAGTGCTTCCTCTTGTTTGCCTGAAAATTGCTGCTTAAAGTTGTGAGTGGGAGCACACGTGCCTGCTGTTTCTGCTCTCTTTTGTTTAGAAGACAGAACTGGTTAGTCTGTTCACAGTCTTGTCCTTTTGTTTCTTATGATAAAAAAATCTATAGCTAACAGAATGTAGAGAATGACTTTTTGAGACTGCTTCAGTACCAATGTATTTGTACCAAATAGCAGAATATACAGGTAATTCAATTACAAATACTATATTTTAATATTGTGCCTGGGGTTGGTACGACACTTGTGAATTTTGAAAGCAGGAGTAACATAGGAAGGCTCTGATAAATGTTTTCAACACATGTGCACACACACGTGGGTGTACATTATCAGACTGTTTCTAAAGTGATGTGTGCTCATGCCCTTTGTGCAGCTTTTTTTTCAGAAATGTAGAAAGATTTTGTGGGCAAATTCATGGAAAGTGTGGAAAGACCACACAGAAAAACTGTTTGAAAAGTCAGCACTGGCAGCAGCTCGTGAGCAATAACAGCCAAACGAAAGTGGACATTTGCCTCCTTCTCACCCTCTCTTTTCTTTGGACAAGGTTGCCAGGTAGTGTCCATGCCCTGTTTGAAATGGCTGCCACAAGGGCAGTCCCACATCAGCAACTGAAAATGTAAGATGACTTACATATTTTGCTGCTTGTGTCATGCTATGAATTTAGTTTTGCTTTTTTTGCTTCTTGGAAAAGATGACAAAAGTTTTGTTCAGCTTTGTGAGGGAAAAAAGTATGTTGTTTTAGGATTGCAGTATATTTTTAAAATCCAGATGAAGGCTTCCTTGAGTTTGCCATTCTCTCCCTCTATGAATTAAGAAAAAACCTAAGAAGAAAGAAAAAGAAATATAAAACAAATATATTAAAACTAAAAATAAATAGTTAAATGCATAAAATATTTAAATTTTTTTCTAGAATAAGTTTAAAATGTTTCAGGCCTTGCTGAAACACGGCATTTTGATATTTCCTTGGATAAATTATATACAGAGTAGATTATTTTCCTAACATACTTTTTAAAATGCAAATTATTTAGTCAGAATATTTTTTACTAAATAATTTTCTCCTTTTCAATCCAGGTATTTTTTCCTGCTCCCTTTTGTATTTTGTTCGTTCCTTTTCTCTAAGTACTACTAATTTTTTGCTCACAGGTCTACAAAAAATTTTAAACTTGACTCTTGGTGTTTCCATGTCAAAGCCTTGTTGAACAAGCTGGATTTAGTTCAGTAGGTAGAGAACAAAACAAGTCCAACTCTTTTTTCTAACTTGAGAGAAAAATAAACTCCACATTTGTTTTATTCTGTTTTTGGTCTCCTTCCTTGATTTTCCTGTTTAAGAGGGCATAAGTCTACTGACTATTACTGCTAGAAGACCTTCAAAGCAAACAGAGTTTGTTTCGTTAATGTGAATAATTTCCTAGCATAGCAAGGCCCTAGTCCTTACTAAGCTTTGAGGCCATTCTGCAGAAAAGTAAAAGGATGAATAATTTTAGAGAGACCTTGGTGCTTTAGGCCTCACTCTACATTAAACCACTTTTGGAGCCTGAGGATGGTGGGCCATAGCTGAAATAGCTGAGTAATGAGCTGCACAAATGATTTGGGGTTCCTTTTCTGTCCAAATTAGCACTTCTAGGCAGTGAAATATCTGACAAATTCCAGCTGTCCAAAGGGCCATAGGTTACTGACAAAGAACAGTTAAAATTTGTCTCTGAGTAAGAAAGAGGTCATCTTCAGGATGTAAATGAGTGACATTCTATTGAGTCTTCCTACTGTTTATATTATTTTATTGGATAGTTTCTGGGTTGTCTACTAAGAGAAAGGAAAGTTGAGTTTGTCAATGAATGATTCAATGAATTAAAATAAAATTATTATAGCCTCACTGAAAGAAAAAGAAGTAAAAAAACAAAACAAAAACTTCAATATTCTTCTTTTTACTCCTAGTTTATATTCCAGCTTTAAATGGTTTTGCATATTTGACAATGAATGTATTGAAAAATGTCTTTGAATCTGAATATACCATTTTAGATGTGAGAAAGAGCAGATTTTCCTCCCCAAAAAACCCCAAAAACCTAAACATGAGAGCTGATGCTCTTAGGAGTTTAACTTACAAAGGTTTTGAGGCATTCTTAAGATTTCAACTTAAAAAAATCCCACAGTTTTTCAGCAAAAGAGCTGATTTGAGATTTTAGTATGAAGACTACCAAGACTGTTATAAAATGGGAGTTGAAAGAAAAGGTAAACAGTTTTTTCCTAGGTACAAGAAACATTTACTTCTTACCAGAGGAGCTCTGGGAAACTATTGGAAAAAACTGCCCTGCAGCTTAGCAAGCCTAAAGAAAACAATTTCATAAACATAGGTTTATTTTTTGTTGTTGCTTTGCAGGGTAAAAAACCCCAGAAGGATTAGTCTTCTGTTCAGAATATTTGGCTGTTTCTTGCAGGTGTTTGGCTTTGAAAATGTTTAGGCAGAACACCAATAATTTGGTTTATAGATTACAGTGTTGCCCAGTTTCCTGCATGTTATTGCGACGTGGAACAATACCATTAAACCACCCCACATCTGCTATGGACCTTTTTGGGGTTTTTTTTTTTTTTTTTTTTTTTTTGCCTTTTTAGATTGGGTGCCTCTTCAAAAAATATTTAAGTGTGTCTTGGTCAGTTACCTCAGCTGTTTACCCAAGTAGCTACAGGACTTCTCTTTCAAGATAGCTTACAGGCACATCATGTTTCACCTTCCTGAAGGGGAAGAGGACAGGAAACCTAATTTCAAAGGTCAGAATTGCTGAAGCTTTCTGATTTCCATAAAGATGCCAGACAGTGACTTCATATCTATTCTGTGTTCCCATACTTTATAGCTGAAACTCCACTGCATGATGGAAATGTTGCAGGAGAATGACTGATCTGGACTTTCACCAGTGCTGTACTAGGCAAAAGTAACAAATGGTGTCATTGCTGAAGCCTGTGAAACAATATTTGTAGTCATGGTTGTAGCTGAAGCCAACAACAGAGGCACTGAACCAGAACCCACATAGAACCCAAACCTTGCCAAAGTCACATGTTATTTTATTTATTTGTTTTAACTTGAATAAGTAGGGTTTTGATCATTTACCATGGCCCCTGTTCATAAGAGTTCTATGGGCTTGTGAGAAAACAACTCTTTGGTGTTTTTAAATATGATTTCAATTAAATATTGTTATTCAGAACAAATGTTTTCACCTACCACATCATGCAACTGCAATCTGTGCTTTTGCTTTCAAGTCTGTGATAGCGAACACAGGTTAACTGACCACATAAATTCATTAACAGTGGCCTTGTGTAAAAAACAAATACATTCAGAAATAAGACTGAAACACCCTAATCTCTACTGTAGTTGAACAAAACAGCATTCTGTTGGCCAAATTATAAAATACTGTCTTTTGAACCATGACTGTAATAAGCTTCCCAGGAATTAAATGCAGGCCACTTGCTACAGGGATAGGTTCTCAGCTGAAGGGTGCATGTTGGAAGTGATTACTAGTATTTAATTATGTCACAGCAAGTACTGTAACAAGTAGATACTTTTTTTTTTTTTTAGTTCCATTTCTCAGCCATTCATTCTGTATAAAGATGTGGCTGTGTTCTGCCCAACACCTGACACATGCTTCTCAAAAATGGCTCCATTTCAAATGTAAGTGAAGTGATCCCTGCACAGAAGGCCTAATGCACAAAATTATTGAACCCTCATGTTTCTGATGGGAGTCAGGGTGAGTTGTTCCTTAAAAACCCTTTCTGGACATTGCCACCAGTGGCAATTGTTTGGGTAAAAAAAGGCTATATGGTACATATATGTTATCACATTTTAATTCTTTATGCCAAATCACGGTGAAATTCCTAATGAAAAAAAATAAAACAAGGAATAGTACAACTTGTAAAATAAAGCTTTTGCTAAGTACTCTCAGTCTTCCTGGCTTTACTAGAAAGGCTGCCATGAGCCATCTTTTTAATAACTTTAGGAAATATAATGTTACAAAGTTACAAACATTTATAAAGGCCCACTAAATGTTATTTCAAACTTAAGGGTCTGACCTTTTTAGCCTCAAAACTACAGACATTTTAACCAACCTGCTTTCATAAAAGAAATATTGATAGACCCGTAACTCTTGTGAATCCAGTGATTACTGGCATAAAGAAAAGAAATAACACATTCTGCAATACGTTACAATAAATCTGTATACAACATAGTTTATAGATTTGTAAGTTTTAGATTGTCATGATAGTTTTCTGTGTTTATCAACAACATTAAAAAAAAGCCCCCAAAAACAGTAAGCAAACCTGGAATACCACAAACCAATCAATAAAGTTTAAAAGTTCCAGTGAAGCTAACCTATAACAGGTCCTTGTTTGGAGAACATGCTCAAGAAACACATGTGCCTTTAAGAGGTCTTGAAAGAATTTACACCCATGGACCATTACCATTTCCAAACACCCTGCAGCTTTACCAGCCCAACATGTGCTGACTGTATATCACCATGACCCTTTCACTAAAGCTCTTTTGACTGGAGTGCTTTTAATACCCACTTTCTCAGCTGAGCTCAGGAGTGATTTGTTTTACATGCCACATTAATCCTTTCCACATTTTCTGGATGAGGCAACCACAATTCCACTTGTGAGGTGTTTCTAAAACATAGTTATAGGAATAAAGCAGCAGGGTCCCAGACTTGACAACTTCCCTTCGGGCGGCTGACAAAGTGGGCTATCGTGGCTGGTGTGGGAGCTAGCACTGGTGCCTGGCAGCCAGGGTGGCCTGCTCTCCATGGTTAGTCAGAGGCCCAATTATTGTTGGCAATTCAGCCACAATTAAAACCCTGTAGGGATCTACACAGATTTAATGTCCAATGAATGCTGATGCAGATTAATAAAATGCAGCTCGTCTTTTATAAGCTTAAGATGAAATGCAACAGAGAGAAACAAAACTGAAAGTATAAATCGCAGCTCTGTAAAACCCAAGAAGTTTATGCCTCACACCTACGTGATTGGAGGAAAAGAGCGTTTTATAAATGGGCAATTAGTGTTCAGTGTACTGGCTTTTATTACGTGGTAATTTTACAGTTTTCACTTTAAAGACACCCAAAAAAAAATCAAAGGCCAAATGAATTTCTGTTGTATGCATTTATGAGCTTTCTGCATTTATAATGTTAGCTCAATCTTACTAATGTAGGGGTATGAAAATTTAGTGTTGTCAACAAGGCTAACAGAGTGGACCAACCAATCATAAAACTGTTTTTACATGTCAGCGCTGTGCACATTTTATTAACAAGTTAGTATTATACTCCATTTTTTATGCGTTAAATCGAACTGTACAAGTAACTGCAGGACAAAAATTATGTTTCTACGCAATTTAATTTATTGCTCTTCCCCCATAAATTTTACTTACAAGTTCAATGGTCTGAGCTGAACGATAAATTAGAGTGAGGTGAGTCTTATATATAATTTGATTTACTCTGGTAATTTCTGAGGGAAGTATCTGAATCCACATGCCTGTCTACAATTGTCTTTACAGCAAGATGAAGCAATCATATAAAAAAAGCAGTGGCTGATCAACAGTTTTCTGTTTAAGGCTTTTACGCTCACACACAGGGCTGTTCAACAAAACTTCAAATAAAACAAAGTAGCTCCATGAGCCATTCATGCTGCGTGGCAGGTGTCACCAGATGGTGCCATTTCAATCTTCCAGACTTTTTTTCCTTTTTTTTAAATTTAAGCATGTAAATAAATACTCACTGCTGAAATGATACACTAATTTTTTTAATTTGTGTTATTAGAGTTGTGTGGGAAGGGAGCTGTGTTATTGGCAGGTGAGGTTGCTATTTGCTTTGATCTCATACTAAAATCTGTTCTTCAGGTGGAATTGTTGCTTGTAATCCCAATTTTACTGATGAGCTGAGACTCTTTAACAATTCCTTGCACACTGTTTGATTCTCTCTGTTTCAGTACTTATTTATATGTGTACATAAACCAAGTTACCCTTAGAATATAACCAGAGGCCACGTATCTGATTTCCCTGATCTGTGAAGACACCAGCAATTTCTCTGCAGGGGGACAATAAAGATATCTGCACAAATTCTCTTTCTTTAATTTGTAATGAGATATTTGTTGAACTTTTATGATATGCTTATTTTAAGATATGCTAATTACCTGCAGCTGGATGCTGGGGGCACCCAGCTTTTTTACGGGTCTCCTGGCTATCAAGTAGAACCTCTCTGCCAGCTTTGCCAGCTGTGCATAAAGACCTTGTTGACTACACCTTTTCTGGGTTTTCCTTTTTTCTCACTGTATGCTGGTGGAGACCTCAGAAGCACAGAAACATCAGCATGTCTTCTTCACATTTTCTTTTTGAGAAAGCGTTACAGGTATAGAAGCTCTGACCCTGAACTTGCTCTTCCCACCTTCATCTGACTGGCTAGTTCAAATAATTCTCAAAGCTCTTGGGCAAGAAGTATGACTGAGCCACTGTTTGTTGTTAGTAGGATACAAAGGGCAAGGTGAAGTATTCAAGAAATAAATGTTGATGTCATTGAGGAGGTGCTGGATCTAGTGAAGAAGTGAGAAAACACCATTTGTGACACAATGCTCATGATTTCTCCCGCACATGGACCATGTTCCAGTACCACCTGTGCCCTGAGAGTGGACATTCCCTCCAGCAGGGCAAAGCTGATGTGTTGTACCAAAAGCCCAGGAGCACTCCGACTCATTCTAACTTGTGTCTGAAGCTTCATCTAATGCTCTGCATTTGTGGATGGGTAGCAGCAGTCTGCATTCCAAAAGGAAAAAGACCACCTTTCATGGAACAACCAGTCAGCTGAATATTGCCAGTCATGCAGCAACCCCTGATTTCACAGAATTAAAGAATCATGGAGTCATAGTTTGGGTTGGAAGGGATCTTGAAGATTATCTAGTCCCAACCTCCCTGCCATGGGCAAGGACACCTTTCACTGGACCAGATGTCTCAGAGTCCCATCCAACCTGGCCTTGAACACTTACAGTGTTTGGGGCATCTATGACTTCTCTGGGCAACCTGCTCCAGTGCCTTATCACCCTCAAAGTAAATAATTTCTTCAAAGAATCTAATCTAAATGTACTCTCTTTCAGCTTGAAGCCATCCCTCTTCTTTTGTCACTACGTGCTCTTGTAAATAGTCTCGCTCCAGCTTTCCTGTAGGCACCCTTCAGGTATTGGAAGGAAATTAGGTCACCCCAAATCTGTCTCCTTTCCAGGCTGAACAAAACCTACTTTTCCCAGCCTTTCCTCACAGGAGAGGTGCTCCATCCCTCTAATTAACTTGATGGCCATAAGTTTCCTGAAGTGTGACCTCTGTGGTACCCTCTAGAGACTCAACTCTCCCCAAATAGAAAAACAGTGGGAACAGAACAGACTGCGTGGCCCTTGGATCACCGTGCTCCTTTACGGCTGTACATGTGCTGCTGGACCCCCTCTGGCAGGCTCCAGGCAGACTGGCACAGTTCTGCAGGACATCAGCACTGTGCATGGATATTCTGCTCACTGATATTCTGTCCAAGCCAGTGGAGCTCTGCTCATGGGGCACTGTATCCACACTGCCCAGCCTTGCTGACTCGCTCAGGTCACACTGAGCACGGAGCTAACGCAGCATCAGCCTGACTGCTCTTGGAGCTGGCTGGTTCAGCAGGAGTTGGGCTCCTCCTGTCAGAGCACAGGCACTGTCCTCAGCCCTAAAGAGTTGCACTGTGCACAGATTTGACCACTCCACCTTTTCCCATATCTGTACCTTTGGCTCTTGAGGAAAAATTTTATTTCGTGAATTTTCACTGACTTTTCTTTCTTTCTATTAAAGAGTCTCCCTTCCATAAAGAAAGTGATTTTATACAGATTGAGGGGAACAGCCCCTCACACTCCTCCAAATAGGTCTAACATATTAAAATTATTTGTAGTCACCTATACATGGTAACATCACTTACTGTATGTCACAAAAATTAGTCACAGAAAATTCTGGGCTGTAAATACTATCCAGACAAATAGCTTTTTAAGGTGATAGTCTAGACTGAACAGAAGAAAACTTTTGATTCCTTTAACAAGACAACTTCCTGAGGTTTAGAGTGAAATGATGTCTTGGTTTTTTTTTTTAATATCTACCCAAAATGGAAATATTTTATCAAACAACTTGTTTTGTAGAGCAAACAGAAATACGTCTTAATCTGCTCATCTTTGGAAATTATTACTTATAGGCTTTGATTGGTTATCTTTTTATTGTTTTCAGCAGCCATTTAATAAGATCTTTCTGAATACTAGCACCTCAGGATACAGACTGTGATTGTAAAAAAGACAACATTAAAATGACAATTGTTGAGCTTTTTAAAAACCTCAGATAGCTTTTGATCACTTTCAAGATCACACACTTGCAAAATTCTTTTATATGCCAGTTCAAAAATCAACTCAGCTGTATTTTGTGTTGGTATATAATCTGAGCCACAAAAATTGCCTACTTCTCTTTTGCCTTTGGGCAATTTTTCAATCTTAGCTAAACCAAGTCCATAATGTACGCCTGCTGGCCAACATTCCAGGTAAATGAATAGCTTTTAAGGAAAAATGATGCTGTTTTTCAAAAGCTTGACATTTTTAAAATACAAGTCCAGAATTGAAACCTTCAATAATTTTTCCATGCCTATATGTTGCAAGCAGAAAAATGTTGCACAAATGAATACATCTGGGATTATTTTCAAGCTGTTATTTCCCACCAGGGAAAATATTTAGAAATAAGGCTCAATTTTTTTTTCTTCTGTGCTGAAACTACAAAGAGGCCAGCCATCTTGATGCTTTTCCAGATTTTTTTAATGGTTTTACTGATATTGTGTAGTGACTTTACTGCCCTGTTTTCTATGCCCTTATATTCACCAATAGAAAGCATTTATGTTGGGTTTATTCCAGTTTTTAAATCTGTTTTGTGGCATTTATGACCTAAAGCTAATAAGGACATTCAGTATTTTCTTGTAAAATATTGAAAATACCTTTTACCATGAAAATAAGAGGGAAATGTTTTTAAAATTAAAAAAAAAAAAGAAAAGAAAAAAAGAATAAAAAGAAGGCGCTTAACCAAAGGCAGGAATGGAATGGCCCTTATTTTCAACTCAGGCTTTGCCACAGCAGTAAAGTGGTGTTTTCTAGGCATCAAGGAACTGGCAGAAGCTCATCAAGCCCATAAGGAGCCCAGCAGCGGTTTGGCAATACCCAGGCACAAACCTGTATTACAGGACCAGGTCAGGTGAAAAACTTCAAATGAAATGGATCTTTACAAAAATGCGAGTTGGTTGAAAATGAAACTTTCCCACAGAAAAGAGTTTGGATCCATTTTTCGACATTTAAAATCTGGAAGAATTTTTCTTTGATCAAAACTGTCTATTTATATCCTCTTTGTAAAATTGTGTCCTGCTTCTCTGGCTTGAAATTACTTTGCCCTTTTGGAAACCAAACCAGCTGAAACACAAAACATGTAAATAGTCTCACACAAGCAATCTTTTAGGATGCAATTAAGCACAATGCTGCTTAGGAGGAGACTTTAACTTAAAGAAATATCCCATGATTGCAAGATGGGCTTTTTCCATGATCTTTTTTTCCCTCAGAAATGTGAATATGGTTAGGAGCAGAAATCTGGTTGCTTCCTAATGTGCATTCAGTGATTTCATATCCCTCAAGTGTGTTTTCTGGGGCTTATGTAAGGGCATGATGCTTATGCCCATTTTACAGACTGGAAGCCGAGGTGTAGAGATGCCTTGCTAACCAGGTTGGTGGTAGAACTATTGTCCTTGAAACCCATTTTAAAAGGCAAATATTGGCCAGTGCTTCCCAGGTGATGTGGAAAACCTGTCCTCCTCCCTGCTTTTTAAGTGCACTGCTGGTCATTTAAGCAGCAATGCCTCCTCCCAGCTTATGTTTTCTCTGTATAATAGAGGGTTAATTTAAATAACTACCTTATTTGCATTCACAACTGTAAAAAATTGCCTACCAAGACCCCAGGTGCCCCAGCGTGCCACTGGGTGAAATCACAGTAACATTGAAATCATTATTCTGACAGGAACCCAGCCAGCCAGACGCCTACAGAAGCGCTTTTCCTCTCCTTCGCTCTGGGAAGCACGGCCCGCAGGCCTCTCCAGAAAGCTCTCCAGCTCCATTCATTTATTTATTTGCTGCAACGCCAGGTCACTAAATTCTGGTTTCTGCGGCCCGGGGAGGGGGGAGCGATCTGCTGGGGCGGGGGAGGCCCTGCCAGCTGCCCCCTCCCGCGGAGCCGGCGGCGGGGGGGAGCAGCTGCAGCTGGAGCTGGAGCTGGGGCTGGGGCTGGAGCTGGAGCTGGAGCGGAGCCGCTCTCCGGGGAAAGGGGGGCCTCGCCTCGCCACACATCCAGCACCGCCGGGCCCTCCTGGCCAGCCACCTCGGCCCGCTGTTTACAAGGAATCGCCTGCGTTTTTCGAAACGGGACCGCGCTGGGCCTGGCTCTGCGTGGGTCTGCTCCTGCTGCTTCATGCGCGATGGGTAGGGGTTGGGAAGAATTTGGGCTTTTTTTAATTTTTAATTTAAAGTGTCGCGGCATTGCGAAATAGGAAAAGAGAGAAGAAAAATGTGTCTACAATGAAGATCGTTCTGAAAGTCAAATTATCTACAAGGCATTTCTAGCCAGTAGCTAATTATTACCCAGCTCCCCTCCTACCCTGCTTATTAAGAAAGTTTGATATAAGTTCCCATTTGCTGTTCAGAATAGCACAGATGGAAGGAAATGAACATGCCATTTGCTTTTTGTGACCTCAGGGGAGTGGAGCAAAATATGGATGTGAAAACATTGCCAGAACCCTGAAAGTTATATTCTTTCATTCATTAATTTTCCTGCTTCTCTCTTCCATATGCTCTCCTTTCCTTCGGCTCCGTGGAAAAGTATTGACGAGCCAAACGAGTAATACAATTAGAGCTTATATATGACCTGAATGGTGTATGTGGCTTGAGTGGTCCATTAGCCAGGGCAGCTGCCCTACAGCCAGAACCACTGAGAGCAGCACGGACTATGGGCATGAAAGTCACAACTCTCATCCTCCAGAACGTCTTCTGACATATTGTTCATGGATTAGTGCACAGGAATGGTTCAATACTGCAAAAAGTCACAATGAATAAACAGAAAGGACCAGATTCTTCATAAGGATGTACACATGGTTCTCATTTTAAGGCCTGAACCAATCCACTTAAGTTAATGTAAATCCTTCTCCAGACTTCAATGGGAATCTAGCCTTTCTGGCTAGCTCTAGTAAAGGACTTAGGCACCTAAGGCAGGATGTAGGTGGAACAGCATCCAAAAGCACTCTCCAGAAACCCGTGCTTGGCTGCTGCCTAATCCTGGAGGCGCCTAGTCTTGCAATGCACTTCCCTTTTTGATTTCAAGTTTTGTAGGTGACAACAGTCATCCAGATCTTGTCCAGATCAGCTTGGTCTGAGCAGCTCATCAGCCAGTTCTTTCCTTGGACTGGTCTAAAGCCAGGAACTAAGCAGAAGATGCCTAAGACTTTTGAGGGCCACATCTGGTAGGCATTTTCGAAGCATCCTGGCATACAGTGATAGATCAAATGCTCTTCATATCATTCTGCTTTAATACTGGAATGTCAAAAGGCATTTTTTTCCCACCCAAACCTGAGAAGAACAGAAGAGTACCTTTTTTTTGGTTTTTTGTGAAGGTAAAAAGGGTAGTATGATGTAGACTGGAAAGATGTTTAATTATTCAAGGTATCTTCATATTCTTTTTTTTCCCCTCTTCTATGTGTTTAAAGGGTAATTTTAACTGCACTTTTACTGCAGTGGAAAACAACCACCTAAACAGTCTCATGCCCATCAATGCCCACATTCCTTAAATCAAGGTGAATGGAATAAATGTCAAATGATTACAAATGGATAATTTTTTTTCAAATCTAAATTTGGAAATAAAACCTTCAGCCTGCGTTAAGATTGCAACTCACTAACAAAAAGGAACCCTATTTGAAGAAGTCAGCTGCTTTTTGCACAGGTAAAGCATGCTGCTTTTGAGGCATGGAGGAATCTTGTGTGTTACGTGAAGACTGCAAGGTTGAAGTGTTAATTCTGTGTCAGATATTTGGCAAAAACAGAAATATAGCCACAGAAATAGAACATTTTCAACACATCCTGCTTTGAAAATCAAATATCTTGGCTTCTAAATGGTATTTTTTCATTAAAATAGAGGTTTTGCTGTGGTATTTATGTGTCAGGAGGAGCCCATTAGTCTATGATGATATACTTTTTCCATTGACATTATCTTTTAATTATATCATTCTGAGCCACATCACTAGTGGAGGATTGATTTTTACAACCCAGTTTACATATCGCTTCAGCATCTAATTCTGAGGAGGTGTTACACACTTTGAGGTTTTTGCTTCCCTTTTTTAAAATAATTTGGAACTCATGACTGCTTAAAAAGGCATCAACAAAGGTGCCTGTCTTTCCTTTGAAGTCATTTTTTGCGGAAATCACAGTCACTGACCAAAAGGTTTCAAAAGATTAAATTGTGCTTATTTTACGACATTTTAAAACAGCAGGGTTAAATGCTGGGCCAGCTGCCAGGCAGTCAGCAGCACCCATACTTTCATGTTCAGCAGCCAGACACATCTACAGCAGTTACTTCTGAGTAGTTATTCCTGAAATATGTCACTCAGAACAGCAGAGGGGTTTTAGTATTTGTGTGCTTTGATGACGGGCTAATGAAAATGTACTACATATATGTATATGTCATGAGTGTAATGAGTTTAAAAAAAAAGAGTTATAAAAAAAAGAAATGTAGCAGGCAAAATAGACATTTTTAATTCTCTTTGTCAACACTGGCTTCTCTCTGTAATTGGAATCAACTTGGAGAGCCACAAAATCATGGCTATCGGGTAGCCACAAAATCATGGCTATCGGGTAGCCACAAAATCATGGCTATTGGACACTCGTGTCCCATAGTGCGTTTTCCACATGCAGCAAAACATTTTACTGCTTGCTGCTTTATATGGAAGCTGTATTGGACTGAGGCTAGTTTAAACTCACAGAACTATTCAAAAAGGGATGCATAAATCTTGACATCATCTTTGATGAGAAACCCGAGGAGAGGAAGGACACTCAGACACTGTCTGTCCTGAGCAGCAGTGCTGTGGGCTTAGTGGATCTTTTTTGAAGTTCAGCTCTGTTGCAGTCAGGAAGTGATTTACTCCATTTTACAAATTTTCATTCTGGTCTTTTCTTTCTAATCCTCATGTGATGCCTGGTTTCCCTTGCCTTGGTGTGTTTTTTTTCATCTGCCTTTTTCCATTTTGAGGACTCACGGGCCAGACTCTCTGTGCTGGTTTCCGTCACTTTGTATTGTGCAGGTGTTCCAGAGCCTTAACTGGCCCCTGGGGGACATTCCCTATGTAGGGAACCATGCAGCCAGTGCAAGGTGGTATAAACTGCTCCTGTGCCAATTCTTCTCCCTGTGCTGGCACACAGAGTGACTGAGAGACTCACAGAAGTACAATAGAGTGCTTTTGATTCTTAACAGGGGGTACATCTTAGGGACTAAAATATGAGCTTATCTGAGTTCTGCTCAGACTGGCACAGGAGCAGCTGTAGAGCTGTGTTACCATAACCAGCTCCCCATCTCCTGCTCTGAGTGGATCTTGGCACAAAGAAGAATATGGACCTTTTATTCTTGTCCTGCTAGCTGGATGAAACCCCACTGTCTACACATCAAAGGGGTTTGATGGACTGCCAAAAATAGTAACCTATACGTAAAACATGTGCTCCATTTATAGCGATCATTTGGAAAGTTTCCTGCTACTGCAGAAATTCAGATTACATTGATTTACTGTTCAGTACTGCAATATACTGAGAGGCTTTTCAATGAGTTCTATTGTATGCATTTGCAGAAAGGCTGGGGAGATTTCTTTCTTCCTTCCTTCCTTTCCCTTTGCTATATAATACATAATCATGTGAAGTACATCTTTCTGAGGTTTTGCACAGTTCTAGTGAAGTGAGTTAATATCTACTCTACACTTTGAAAGACATTGTCACCTGTGCTGATGTTTTACCCTTTGAAAAATGAAGTGCTGTTTCTTTTGATGTAAAGAGCATCTCTCCAGTATTTCTTGAATCATTTTATTCTACCTCTCAGTTTATAGGCTGTTAGCAATAGAATATGTCCTGCACATTTTTACAGGCACTTCAATGCCTTTTGTGAGAACAGGTATTAACATAGCAATTAAATAGGAAGGTACACATGAGAACAGACACCCTGTGTCTGAGCACAGATCTGAATCAGCATTTGAGCCTGTACTTTGGTCAGCACACCTATACTTTGGTCAGCACACCCTTTCCAAGCCCCATCTATAATCTACTTTTAGAGTCCTTCCTAGAGGAGTCTTAATACCACTGAACAGCTTGCATTTATAGATAGCCCAAGTTTAGGTTTTTACAACATGAAAACATGCTCTACTGGGAACTGATACGTTCCCAGCTGATTAATGACATGGATGAACTAATGTGGACACTTTGAAATAAATCATGGAGCATAACAGGGCTATATCCTATGCTGAGCCAACTTATACAGATCCAGTCTCTGTGTTAACCAAATAAGATTTGATATTAATAATAACCAAGGCTGAAAAGAAAGGAGAGCATCTGTAGCTCTTATGACTCATGAGAAGGGCCATTAATCCGTGCACTCACACATGTATTGTGAAAAGTTTGCTAATATAAGAAGAGAATAAAAACCCAAGAAACAAGGGGTGACAGTAACTGCTGGTCTACAGTGTTTAATCCTCTTTGCAAACAGTGGCCCTCTTTGGTTGATGGCTAAGAAGACAAACTTGGCCTTCATTTCATAACTCATATTAGGGAAGGATGTCATATTATTCTCACAAATATACAGAAAGGCCCTTTTCCCTTTCTGGTTTTATTTTTATAAAGCCTTTTCCTTCAGACCCTAACTACTGCTAGGCACCACAAGAGTTAATTATTCTATCTCTGGATACTATTAAATTCACCCCAATTCACTCCTCTGCTTCCCGTCTGTTAACGTCCCATGGATCAAAGCTCAATATAACTAGTTTAGGCCAAGAGCTCAAAATGCTACCATTCATATTATAACTTAACTCTTCTTCTTCTTCTTCTTCTTCTTCTTCTTCTTCTTCTTCTTCTTCTTCTTCTCCTCCTTCTCCTTCTCCTTTTCCTTCTCCTTCTTTTATCTGAACAATTAATTTAGGTTTTCCCATTTTAGAGTCCTAATCTCAAAGTTTATATCAATTTGTTTTCATGCATCATTATGTCACAATCATTTGAATGAGAAAAAAGTGATTCAATTAAACACCCCAATTTAGAAAAGGTTATAACATTTTGGAAGGAACCATGGATTTAGGATGGCAGCAAGAAAAAGGAAAGCCTTTTGTGTACTACTTTTCCTTTACTTGTGAATTACAAAGCCATTTTCCTTTACAATTCCTGTCTGTGTTTGCGACCTAAGGGCTTTGCAGAGAAGGGTCTGTTTTAATAGCGTCGCAGGCTTTCCCTGATTTCTGCCTAGCCAGAAACGTTCCGGCCGATCACAGGACTTCACCCTGCGGTCGCTTCCCTGTCGATGGCCACCAATGTGCTCTCCACGCTGACATTACCTAACGCTTCCCAGATTTCCCCCGTCCCGCGATCCCGGAGCGGCACGCGGGCGGCCCGCGCTCGGGCGCCCCCTGGCGGCTGCGCCGTGCGGCGCTGCGCGTGTCGCGCCCGCCTCGCCGACCCGGCCCGGCCCCGCCGGGGCTCCAGCGGCACGGAGCGGGCCCGACTGCCTCGGGAGCCGGCCCAGCTGCCTCGGGAGCGCTGGAGTGCTGCTTCCGGGCTGTGGGCATGCCGAGGAGCTGCAGGAGGCTGTACCGCCCAGCCTGTTGTAGGTGACGGGGAGGAAAAGAGGAGCTCGGGTCAGGAGAGCGCGCCGTGGTCGGAGCCCGGGCGTCGCCGACACTGCCCCTGCGGAGGGCAAGGGCAAAGGAGCTCGCAGCTTTAGTTGAAGTGACAGCTCTAGCAGCACGGAATTATTAATTAGGAATTCGCAATCTCTCACAGCTCCAGCAGCATAGAATTATTTATTAGGAATTCTCAATCTGTCAATACCCATAGCCAAGGTGGTCTCCTCTGAAGTACTGAATCGAGCTCTGGAGTCCCTAGCACAAGATAAAGATTGACCATCTTGTTGGAGCTACTCCAAAGCAAGGCCACCAAGTTGATTAGAGGCACCTCTCCTGTGAGGAAAGACCAAGAGAATTGGGATTGCTCAGCCTGGAGAAGAGGAGGCTTTGGGGTGATCTAACTTCAGCCTTCCAGTAACTGCAGAGAGCCTATAAGAAAGATGGAGAGGGACTTTTTCCAAGAGCCTGTTGTGACTGGACAAGGAAACCTTTAAACTGAAAGGGAGTAGGTTTAAATTAGATACTAGGAAAGAAGTGAGGGTGGTGAGGCACTGGAATGGGTTGGAAAAGTTGAAGATGTCCCATCCCTGAAGGTGTTCAAGGCCAGTTTGGATGGAGCTCTGAGATACCTGGTTTAATGGAATGTATTCCTTCCCGTGGCAGGAGGCTTGGGACTAGATGGTCTTTAAGGTCCCTTCCAACCCAGTCAATTCTATAATACATATTTTAATATATTTCCAATAGCTAATTAAAAGCCTAGGCTGTGTAATTCTGCAACCTTCGTATCAGGGTTGTGAATACTTCTTTAGAAATAGGGCATTAAATATAGGTGTAAGGTGAGAGATTGAAAATTGTTAATTAATATTTCTTTGCTGCTGGCAAAGTATTTATCCATGTCAAATATCTACCTGAGTTAAGCTGTATATAGAACTAATTCAAATGTCTTTGATCTCAGCTCACCCAAAATGCCCTCAGATGGAAGTAAAAATTTTGCAGAAATAACAATGCACTTTTGATGTGGTGCAGCTCAAGCTGTGTAGAGGGACTGGCAATGGCTCCAGCTCAAGGACTGACATGTCCCCTCCACGGCCCACCACTCCAACCTCCTTCCTTTTCCAGTTCCACCCACACCACCAGCCCTTTCCTTTCCCCCTTTTAAAGTTGTTGCCTGTGACTTTTTATTAGCCATTTAGCCCTGTTCAGCTGTACAACACAAAGAATGCATATTTTTCCCTCTGCTTCGTGTTGGCTTTATCAGTAAAATTTGGCTGGTGCTTGATGTACAGAGGGGTGAAGAGATGATGGGAGGGGGGGATAGCCCAGGCCAGCTGTGTGTATACTGACATTTCAGCAAAGGCAAGAAAGGCAGCCTCGCTGCAAAAGGTAAAATATTACAGGCTATATCACAAGGTTTGCATGTGAACATATGTACACAATGCTTCTTTCACAGGATTCCTGCTGTAAACTTTGTCCTTTTCTGGCTGATTCAATCCTCTGTAATGAAAAAGTTGCCCCATTCTGAACTTGCCTGACTTTTCTTTCTTTTCAAAGAATAGTAACAACAGAAACTAAAACAAAAGACAGAAGAAAGTATACTCCAGAGTGTGTTAAAAGAATCTTTTTTGGAAAATGAAAAGCCATGGTACCACTGGGATTGGCCATTCTTGGAAAATCAAAAGCCGTTGTACCACTGGGATCGGCCCTTCAAAACCTCTGAAATTCTGCCACAGCCTCCCCAGCTGCTACAGAAATTCATTTGATACAGCACTGCATTCCCTTTATGGTTAATTCACACTTATCCAGGGAGTGACCTCTGCAGCTCACAGACAAGGCAGTAAGTGTGAAGTCACCTGAATCCAGAAGCAGTAGAGCTGTATCTGTATCATCTGTATTCCCCCGTTCAGAGAGGTGCCATATGAAGTGTCAGCTTTTTTTCTGTCCCTGTCTGATCTGATCTTGTTGGTTGCTGTAAAATAAGTGCTGCACTTTTTCAGTTTTTGGCTAGCCAGGGTACCCCATTCACAGCCCTGGGTAACAGAAGCCTGAGTAAACCACAGACACCATGCACCCATGGAAACACCTGGTGATAATCCTTATGGCATTGCTGTTATGCTTCCTAATTTACTGCTTGTCTCAGAGACATTATTTCTTTGCTCTGTGCAAATCTCCTTTAAGAAGCATGTCTTCTTCTTTCCACACCTTTGTTTGCATGTATTAATGCATACAAATTGCTCCCTAAATTATTGACTGCCTTATGACACGTCATAATCTGGTGGAATCCAGACTGTGTTTGACAAGTGTACCAATTCCTGGTCCATGTTTAAATAATGAATATCATCATGTGGCTTGACAAACATCTACTTTTTGAATAAAATTATTCTACCTTACATATACAGATTCAGGAGACTCCAGTGATACCATGGCTTTTCATTTTCCAGTAAGGATTCTTCTAACAAAGTCACTGTGCTGCTACATGATACAACCCCAGGAACACTCCTAGAAACCTAGAGAATTGGAAAGTATTCAGTCAACATATCAGTTTATTGCTAAAGCAAGATCATATTCCAGTGGAGAGAATATGAAAACCAATATACCAGTACACCACAGTCTTTTATTAACTACTGAGTGTTTTAAAACACAACAATGTGCAAAGTCTTTGTGCAAATTGAGTGCCAGGTTTCACTTTTGGACATTGAATATTGCTATTATGATAGATTTTAAAAGGTTCGGTCCAATAAATACAAAACTGACATATGTGCACCAGAACAGCAAATTCTAAAAATGCACAAAGACCCCAGAATACTTATTCTTCAAGTCTACTGTGTCTCATGTGTTGTCTGATAGCTGTTAGGAATGCTCAAAGAATTACTTTGTAATTGCACTCTCACAGGATGTTGTTTTGTTTTTCAGAGGAATATTCCCCAGTGTTTCTCTTTTCATTCAGATGCCTTGAGCACAGCTACAGGAAGACATAATTTCCCCCATACCATACAGGAATACGTATCAACATAAGATCCATGCCATGCTGTTACACTAACAATTGTTCAGTAATTTATTTCTCTCTTGTTTCTCTCTTTCCAGTGGAAATACATGATCCAAACCTGAGTGAACTGACTGCAGGCATTTTTGTTAACCTTATAGGCTTTGATTCAGAATCTATGATATGAGAGAATCCGCCGTGCAGGATGAGGGTGTAATTCCATCAAGGACTTCTGGTGACCTCATAAACCATGAGAGCTGGCATGGACTTTAATGGGCACCCCGTGGTTAAGTTCCCATGCATCATTTTGAAAATGTAGGGCTTCATTTGATACTGCAGAAGGATACCAGACCTACCATGTCAAATTGTTTCTCTTTCTTCTAAAGGAGCCACCCGCTTTATGTTACAGTCAGTCCTTTTTGGTAGCAAATGAAATATGCCATTCTGGAAAATTAGTATTTTCTCTGGCAAAATGAACTTGAAAAATGTGTTTCATAGAAAAGCACATATTTGGGTTATATTCTTTTAAATAAACTTTCTAAAATGATGGCAGTAAATTCAAGTAAAGGTGCGGTTTGTGCAGAACTGGCTTTGCTCGCAGATTTCTAAGTAAGAGACATTTTAAAAAATTAATCTGTACATCAGTTAGAAGATATAGGAATAGAATTGTTATGGGCCATTTGAAAAAGTGGATCATGTTAAACCCAGCTTAAGTCAAGCTAAGTTAGCTCAAATTGCTGATGGTGAATGACCTAAGTTAAAAGTTACTTGACCTAAAGCAATTTAACTGTATTTAGTACACCAGTTCTAGGATTCTGCTGTTAGGAATTTCTAGTGCTTCAATAAGGTTGAATTGAAGTTTCAGTTGGTGAAAAGTGTTCTTCGTACGGCACTTGGAGATTGTCTCTCGCCTTCTCTCAACCTAGATTTTGCCTGCTGAAACCAGTGCTCAGCCATTGTGCAAAGCTATACAGAGTTGGTGGTTATCAGCCTAAAAATAAGGTCAGTCAGTGTGGCCATGATTCAAGTAAATGTGGCAACAGACACATAGCATAAGCATGTCAGCTTAGCTTATCTATCATAAATGAGATCTATCTGTAACAAGGAGATGCTCTAAAAATTGCTCATCATGATAAGTGCATACCAGGAAAGGATCTGTCCTCCTTAATTCTGAGAGTACAGGTCAGTGAACTGCCTAGTATCTTTTTTTTTTCTCAATATTCTAACTAATTTTATTCCTAGATTGGTTCATAAGTAACAAAATCTTTGTGGCATGGCTAGATGATGTTCCTGTATTATATACATACTGTGATATGTTATTTTTTATTCTGCTCTAGGTAACAAATCATCTTGATAGTAAAGCAGGGAAAGGACACCTTTGAGACAGAATATCCAAAACTTACTTGCGCTGGCCTTTCTGCCACCTTAGTGTGAAATACCTGCTGTTTGTCATTTTCTGGGATGACTTTTGAACTACATGCATCACTGCTCCCTATGCTGTAATGCAGTGAGTACATTTTTTCACCATGTGCATGGCTTATCCATATATAGCATGATGAATGCACACCTTTTATATATTCCACGTCCTAGACCTAGGTAGAATAATTGAATTTCTTAAGTTAATTAAATCTCATCTTAAAGAACTTCAAATGTTCATGTATGGGAGAAGATTGGTTCTCTGGTTTTGGTATCTTAGTACAGTATATGTAGATTTGATACAAGAAGTTCCCTCTTAATGACACTCAGAATTATTCCAGTTGTAGTCTCATAGCTGAGATAGTTAATAAATTACAAGCATATGGAAAGAGTGTAACAGCCTTGGGATGCAAGTTGTACTGTACTAGGTTAGATAGTTTGTACAGGAGGAGGATCCCTAAGGCTTGTTGAATAAATAGATGAATCTTCTCTGTACTCCATGAAAAATGATGTATGTTTTTGGTTTGTTTGTACTACTTTCTCCACATGAAACGTGTGTTTGGTCCAACAATTCTGTGGTTTCCTCACTTTGTGATAATAATTAACACCCTCACTGAAGTCTAAGCAGTGATGACATTTGTTTAGGGGCTTGACTCTGATTTTTGTTGCTGTTTTGCCTTATGTTACTTTCAATGTGCAATTGAAACCATTTTCAAGAATTGAAAGGTTTGGTGATCGTTGTTCTCTTGGTCTTATTGACCATTTAGAAACTCTTTCATGCAATATATCCTTCAGCCTTTGTGGAAACACAGCCTCTCCAGCCATATGGGTCTGGGTTGATAGTAGTGAGCTCAAAGTAAAGCCAGAAATGGAGGGGTCTAAAGTTTTGGGGTTTGGGGTTTCTTGCCTTTTTTTTTTTTCCTTTCCAGAAGAAACAGAGGAATGGATATAAGCAGTAAAAAAGTAAAACAGTCATAAAGTAACTATTGTTTAGGAGGTAAATGTGGTAGGAGACAAAAAAAAGAAAGAGCATATTAAACCCTACTTAAAAGATTCCTGAAGCTTTGGGGAAAATTAATTTTAAAAAATATGACAATGGTTCTCTACTCTCCCCAATAATCTTATAAAAAAGATTGATAGCTTTGGAGTAGATGTACATATTTTGAACTTCCTTTCTGGACAGAGCACAAAGAAAACCTGGCTTGTTTGTGGTTGTAGAAGAATCGTAGGTGGCTTTGTATAAGAAAGGCAGGTAGCTGTCAGGGACATCCAAGCCTCTTTCTCTTTCCACATTCTTTTTTTTCCATAATAACTTTTTTCAATATGTTGTCATTTTTTTCCTGATTTTCCTAAATAAAGTGAAATGTCAAATCAGCAGAGAATTGAAATGTATTTATAAAAAAAACAACCAAAAGGGCATCTGATGTTTTACAGACATTCCAACACCTTCAGGAAATTTGAACTCACACCAAAGGGTCTGATATTCATTTGAATCTCCATCTGTGCTGAAGCACATGTGTGCACACAACACACATTGAACCACTACAGTGGAAAAAAAAAAAATCCCTGCTCTTAAATTATAGCAGCTCTCTACAATTCTTCTGTAACCACAAAGGCTTTGGTAGTTTTGAGACATTGCAGTGGCTTCGGGTGATCTGATCACAGAGCTTAGTTTTGTTAAAGAAATCCCTTTGCTGAAAGATATGGAAAAGCTGTAGGAGAAACACAGGGAGCTGCAAGTTCACAGCACGAGGGTTTGGAGTGAAGGGGAAGGGTTTAAGAAGCTGTTGTGGCAGCAGACACCCTACAGCCAGAGTTAACCCTGGAAACACTGCAGTTTTAGTTCCCTCACCAGAAATCCCCATGCTCGCAGGAACGGATATAGTCATTAGTCCTCAATGGGAATATGACCTTTCCCTTTAAGTATCTGTGTGATGCTTTTGATCCTTTTGACTCTCTCTAAGGGATAGATTAAATATGTGGCACAATGTCTACTCCTGAGTGAGGATTAAGCCTGGCTTTTGGAAGCAGAACTATATTGCCTAACCCATCACCATTTATCACATTCTCTGGGGACCTGTTCACCATTTTTCTTCCCCTCCCCCTAAACTTTTAGAAAATTCCCATTCTCTGGGGTTTAATATTGATCTCAGCTGCGTCAGCCTTGGCTTTACTGTAGTTACTTCTGATTTTACACTGAAACAGGTTCTGTGTCTCAGGTATCTTGTTAAACAAAGTGCTATTCTGAGGCTCAGCTCTTATGCAACCTGCACTTTCTTTAACATATTTTCGTGTTTGAATTTTAATAACAAATACCTTAACATGATTTATAGTTATGTATCACCCTGTCTTTCAGGTGGAATTCCCCAAGGATAACCCTTGCCTTTTCATACTTGTATTCTGATTTAATGAAGCAGTGAAACATATGATTACCTTCAGGACTTGTGTAAATCCCATTAACTTGGATTAAGCCTAAGAACATGCTTTAGTGCTTCACTAACCAGGGGTGCTTAAGACTAACCTGCGCATGAATGTTTAGCTGATTCAAGTCTTAGTGTTTTATCAATTTTTATTCCTGTTTCTCTTTTGCTCTCTCTCATGATATAATAATTTTGCTCTTGTTGTATCCTTGCATGCTGCTTCCAAGTTAGAAGTTACACTGGGACTGAAGGTCTCATTCAGGAGAGGATAAAATTAATCCATTCTGCAGCTGTGAGCCAGAGAAGTCCCAGCAAGCTTCCCAGTAAAATGAAAAAGTGATGGTATGCCACTTTGGCTCATAAAAATGTAATTTAAGCATTGCCCTCTCAATAAAAATATCACATTTAGGACACAGTAATCCCCTTCTGAACCTTATCTTACTTTTCAACAGCTCTTTGGACTCAGAATTGATGCACTTTGAATTTCCTGTTGGTCAGGTAGCATGACTTTCTTCAGCTCCCTCCCACAGCCGCAGCTTTGCATGTCGTTCTAAGCAGGCAATATCCAGTCGCAGGCAGAAAGTGGAATCAGTGGTCTAAAATTCAGTAAATTCAGGAGCTTTAAGGTACTTAGTTGACAGACTAAGTTGACTTTGGAACTACTACTGCTCAGAGCTGTGGCCTTTGCAGTATTGCACCAAAATGACTGAAACTTCAAAAATGCTTTTCAATTGTTTTCTCAAGACTCCTGCCAGAATCTTTGCCTTCTTTTAATACTTTTTTCTTTTAATGAGCTCCTGATTTATGACAAGAAATCACCAGACACCTAGGTTCTTTGGGCTTATTAAAGCAGACAAATACTTTGGTGTTAGAAAATATCATAAGAACATATATTTTTTTCCATATTAGATTGAATCACTGTAGGCAAGTGCCCCAGTCCTCCTCCCAGCTATGGTCTGGAGGTATTTCAGCACAAGGAAAAAATAACCCTTTCCAGTTTCTGGCTCAATAAAGCCAATGTTTTCACTAGGGGCAGAAAGTTGATTCCTTTCCTGTCCCCACAGTATTCTGCATTTTGCCTATATCAAAAGATTTGCTTGCTCTGCTTTAGCATGTATAGTGTAGTTTATCTTTCAAATAGGAGTCATCTTTCCAGCTTCCATGTCTGAGCTGCACTGGTGATTTATATGCTCACTGTCTGTTTTCACAATGTCTTTCCTGGCTGTCTTGTATCTCTCCCCTGTGGAGCACTGGGCCTTAGAATCATTGCAGTAAGGACAGGCAATCAGTCTTCTTTAAATACATATTGGATTTTACTGGTGCCTGAGTCTATAGAACATGCCAATGTCTTTTGTGGTTCTGGAAGGGAAACCTCAGAAAAGTGTGGAGTTTTGGTTTGGATAACAGAGGAGCTGGTTGGAAGTTTTTTAAACAAAGTTTTTTTCTTATTGTTCTTTTCATCAGATAATGCTGAGAATAGATGAACAAGTTTCAGAAAGAGTTTTGGAGCTGCAGGGTGGTGTTTCTGCTCAAAAACAGAGCTCTGTATTAGCTTTGGACTCTCTGGAAGCAGCCGCATTGCAAAACACAGCTCTTCTTCATTCTGATGAGGGATTCAAGAATATAGGGATGGCCACATCAGGCAGCCCAAATGTCTCTCCAGCCTTGCAGCCTGTCTCACAATAGTCAGTGGTGTGTGTCCGCCAAACATATACTGAAATTTTCCGTGCCTGTGCAAATTTGAGTCACTCAGGTGACATATCTGTAATTAATGGTCCTTAATTTTTTTCTCCCCATGAATATTTCTAGCCACTTTACACACAATATAAAATTGCAGTGCCTGCAACATCCTGTAAAAATGATTCACAGTGCATGTGTGTACCTTGTATGAAGTCTTGAATGAAGGATCTCTACTTTGGGCTTGCAAATTGCTACTTTATTTGATAATCTCTAGTTCTTATATGGGAAGAATCCACGAGCTGTTATTTCTATTCACCTTCTTCTTGCCATTCAGTGTTTTATTAGTCCTATATTACTGCTTCTCCAACCAGAACAGTCCTGATCTGCTCAACCTTCTTCATACAGAAACTATTTCACACCTTTCTCCTTCAATGAAATTTATCTGAAACAATTCCAGTACAGTCTCCTGTCTGTATCATGTCAAATGTGCATGGTCTAGCCTCAGACTACTGAGGGAATTTTTTTGGCAAATAAAGACTTAAATGTTATCTGAAGCAAGATTTTCCCTGTGGTTTTAGGAAAGTTGAATGCTTCACTCACAGAGGACATGGATAGTCCTTTCCTTTCAGTGCTTCAATAGATTTTTTTTTTAAACAAAGAATACTATTATTTAATACCCAAAGAAAAGATAGCAAGGTCTGAGATCACCTCTATAGCCAAAACGTTTGGCTTGGAAATAAAAATCTTTGGACTCTCTGAGCTGCCTGAAATACCAGGTTATTTCTTTCAGTCTGAAACAAGGCTTTCTTTTGCTTTTCTCTTTGATAACCCCATACTTCATCTCCCCATGGCATGAGGGGGTGAAGGGGGTAAGAAGAAAAATATAACAACAGACAGGAAAACAGCCACCTCTAACCTCTGCAGTGACAAATGAGAGACAATTACACAAATTTTCTATTCGGTCTGAAAAACTCATCTTCAATTCACTTACCTAAACATGGATGGTGGGCACTATCATGGGCACCTGGTAGCCCATTTCAGACAAAATGGGCTACCAGGGATGCCAGTTTTTCTCTTCATACATGAGGAGAAGCTGTGTTTTTCTGGAGTGACAGCTAGTGAGCTGACTAGGTATCTTCAGGGTTTAGAGAAACCACAAACCACATGTGTTTGGTAATTGTATTCCACATCTTATTTCTTTCATTCTGGTTTTCACTGTCTGTGCCCTGCATATTTGTTTTAATTACAGGTGTGGTACAAGTCAGGTACAACAGAACTGGTTACAGTTGTGCTCATTTTTAAAGGATGTGCACAAAATTCCATTCCTTAAAAACAGTAGAACGAGCAGATAGTGATTGTAACTTACTTGCCTTCAGCACTCAGGTTGATGTTTCACATTGCTTTGGAAGTCTAAACTCTTGTGACTGTTGCCTCTAACACACTGTCTTATTTGTTTTAATGGTCTTAAGGCAGTCACTCAGCCCTGCATTGGATTAGGGATTCTAGGTCCATTTGATTTTGACTAGGGTCAGACCTCCCTGTGTCCTTGGGTATTCTTTTCTGCTGTTTTCAGGTATGTCTATGCATATAAATATATCTTTCACTTAACTGGCTGAATCCAGAAACTTTATATACATCAGTGATAGGCTATTGGTGACAGCCTTGAAAACCTCGCATCTCTTAAGGTTTACTCAGAAATCCAGAGGTTACTAAAAATAGAGGTTACAGGTGAGTCAAATGTCTGCAGCTGAACAAAGAAAAAAGACTATCTAAGCAATCCAGTAAGATATAAAAATATCCTTTAATACATGTTAGTTGCCAATGAGATATGAATCCGTTACAAAACTCACTTTTATTTTGTGAGTTAATTGGACCAGCTTTAAGTTCTCTCACCAACTCATCCTTTTGTGCTCATTAGACTCCATATAAACAGCCATAAGCATCCAAAAGAGCCATTGTGTGGGTTGGAAGGAACCTCTGGAGACTGTGTAGTCCAGTCTCCTTCCAGTTAAAGCAGGCTGCTCAGGGCCTGGTGCAATCACCCTTGGTGTATCACCAAGGAAGGACTCTTTACTGACTTTCTGGCCAACCACTCTAACGTTTTTGGGTTTTGGTTTTTCTACACATTGTCAAGATTTTCTATGTTACAACTTATGCTTCTTGTGCTGGGTCCCTTTGAGGGCCACAGTGTCCTGCAAGAAGCAGAAGTTACCAGTCTGGATACCTGTGTGTTTTACCAGGTGATTGTTATTACTGTAGCCTTGAATGCCAGCACACAAATGTGTATTACCTGTGTAATAGCAATTTCTACCTCAACTTCTAGCATTATCCTAGAAAATGAAACCTTTGACAGAGAATCACGCCTTATGTAATAACTTGAACTTAGGAAATACAGATTGATTTGAATATTAGTAAAGTCTGCTCCTTGTATTTGTATTCAATGTTCACTTACTTCCTTGAAAGTTTTTGAGGAGAATTGGCAAGCAAGTTGAACAGACAGATGAATGGGGAAATAGCACTATTACTACTGGTTTATTTTTGGAAAATCAAACTAAAATCCTATTTTTCCTTTCAAAAATATGTGTCTTTAAATCAATTTCCTAATAAGAAGGGTTTTAATGCATTTAAATTTTTAAAAAAACTATTTGCAAGTGCAAAAATAGTATTAGATTTTGCAGTTTTTAAGGACATGTCTATACTAGAAAATTGTATTCTGTGGTGTGTTACAAATGCCTGAATGTGTTGTCTCTTCTGCCAAACTGTTGGAAAATTCCCCTGCAAATTTTTATCCTGAGACAGTTACTGGTCTTTCCAAGTGTATCTGGGCATTATTTGGAGTCTAAATGCCTACTCTTTGGAGATTTGAGGACCTGGAACTCATATCATTGCTACAGCATTTAGGGCCATCAGTCTTTTTGGGTCTAAATTCCAGAATTTTCAGTAGGTTATAATTATAATCACATTTAGATATTTTTCTTCTGATTTGTAGAGACTTACTTTTCCCCTATGTTAGGTGTCTAGATTCCCATTACTATTTCAAACCAGTATCTAGAATAGTTGACTAGCTGACCAAGGAAGCACCTAAAATCAAAAGGAAAACAATGAACTGCCCAGAGTACATGAATAGTACCTAATTCCTGAAGATAAAGTGATGTCTCTAAACTATTTCTAATGGTATGAGCAAATTCAAAAGAGTAAAAATAGAGGATAAAAATGTCTGCTTCTTACACACGATTAGAACTGCATTAGAACCAACATGCATCAATTAATGTCAAATCCCAGTGAGAAGAATTACTTCCCAAGTGTTTCTGTTGGCACTGTTGAAGACCGCATCTGTTATTGTATTTTTAGGAATATGTGTCTTGCCAGTCTTGTACTAAGAGAACCACCTGGGTGATGTCCCACAGGAGATTTAAGCATACCTGTGTGACACAGATGTGTAACAGAGTGCAGCTAACAGGTGCAACCATGAGATGCAGCAGTCTGTGTCAATTTGAGCAGAAGGGGGCACAGAAAGGGACCAGAAACTATGAAGGATGGTGTACTTCACTAAGCAGTGGTGCTGACTCTCATAGGGCAGAACCACTAATGCATCTTCCTCTGTCTTTAGCTTAACCTGAATTCCCAAGGGTGGATGGAGCTTTGCAGTTTCGTGGGTGCAAGAGATGCCTTACTGAGGTATCCTGGTTTCAGCTGGGATAAAGCTAATTTTCTTCCTAGTGGCTGGTACAGTGATGTGTTTTGGATTTAGTGTGAGAATAATGTTGATGACACACCAAAGTTTCAGTTGTTGCTAAGCAGTGTTTACACTAAGTTAAGAACTTCTCAGGTGCTCACCCCACCCAAGCCCACTAGCGACTAGGCAGGGGGACACAGTAAATTGAGAGGGAACACAGCCAAGACAGGTGAACCCAGCTAACCAAAGGGATATTTCATACAACATGGTGTCATGTGCAGCACATAAACTATGGAGAAAACAGGCTGGTGACCACTGCTCAGAAACTGGCTGGGTATTGGTTGGCGAGTGGTAAAGAAGTGCATCACTCGTTTGTGTATTCTAATTATAATATTAGTTATTCTTATTACTATTACTGATTTTTAATTTCTGTCCTTCTCTCCTTCCCACACTGTCCTATTACTATTTTTATCTCAACCCATGATTTTTACTTTTTTATCTGAATTCATTCCCAATCCCGCTGTGGGGCTGGGTGAGTGAGCTGCTATGTGGTGTTTAGCTGCCTGCCTGGCATGACAGGACGCTGGGGCTGGAGAAGATGGTGTCCTTAGCTGCAGGAAGTGTGCACTAACTGAGGATCGGTGTCCCCAGGTAAAAGAGCTGCAGGAGGGCTACAGACTGCGCTGCATCAGAGACAAGGAAAGGAGTTTTGATCAGATCTTGTCCAAGACATTGTAGCTGCAAGAGCCAGAACTCCCGTTGTATGAAGAGAAGGGCAGGCAGAACCAGAGCTGGGAGCATTGCTTAGAGCAGACCCTGACCTTGCACAGCCTGAGCCCCAGTAGCACAGGAGGCAATCACTACACTCAAACAGAAGAAATTACATTTAAACACAAGAAAAAAACCCTTTCTCTGTGGTCAGGGTAGTCAAACACTAGGAAGGGATGCTTGTAAAGTTGTGGAGTCTCTGTACCTGGAGACATTAGAAATTTCAGCCGAACATGATTCTGAGCAACCTGCTCTATCTGAGCTTGCTTTGAGCAAGGGTTCATGGTAGATGATGTCCTGGGTCCCCTTCCAACCTCAGCAATTCTGTTTTTGTTTGTCATAGCGGAAGGTTGTGAAGACAAATCAAAAGAGGATAAATAGTGAGGAGCAATAAATTACGAGATTCTGGTACCCAGACTTTTTCATAAAGAGCTAATTGAGGTACATATGACCTGTGTATTGCTGTGCAGGCATATTCATATGTGGAAAACATTTAGTTTCTTGATCCAGATGGAACATAAGGAAAGTCCAGTCAGGGCATACATGACCAGATGTGGGGTTCAAGAAACACAACTGAATATTGAGAAAGAAAGTAGTAAGGGCATTTAGACACCACCTGATTTAGGTGAAAATCAGGCCTTTTTGTATGCATTGGCTTTTCTTTCTTTCTTTTTTTTTTTTAAATTCAAATTCTTGAATTTTCTGTATATCTGCACTTCTGTTGCTCAGGATATTCATCATTTTCCATCTTCAGGCTTAACCATGCACAAGCAGGAGAGAAGTCTCCACCTCCAAAAGAAAACAAAAAGAGAATTTTTTTTGTTTGTCTTTCTGTACATTGCTACCTTTGAGGCCATATCATTGCTGATGCTCTGTGCCAACAGCCTTGCATTCTTAATTTGAATATGTATGTAAAATGGATGACCCTCACCTTCCCACAGCTGTGCAACTATTATAACTTCAAATAATGTTTTACAGCTGGGGCACGGCTGAAATACTGCATGTGGTTACTTACTTCTTTATATATGGTACCCTTCAGTTCCAATACGTGTCTGCTGTTCCTCGGGAGGGCGTATATTGACATACAGTATTTTGCTCGCCTTTAGCTCTCACACTTCCCTTTTAACCAGATGTACCAAACTCTTTCCTAACCTAGTCTGTCTCTACTACTGTGCATGTTGACACCAATGGACTTTTGAGTAAGTGGGCCTGTCAGCAGTGGATATTTTTCTCCTCCAATGTCGTTGGAATAATGGCATCTCTTTCTTTATATGGTTTTGTGTCCTACAACTCAATAATCCAGTGCAGATCTCACTGTCTGACTGCAGGACACCAGTCTGTAATTCGCCTAATAAGCCTAAACAAAGGAAATCCCTAGACTTAAGGACAAGAATGTGTCCTGCATTCTTTGTATTCTGCAGACTAGAGAGCAAAATTGCTCTCCTCTTTAAAGTCAGAATCATTACCCATACCTGTATGGTCAGATTCTTTTAAAACGTAGCAAACAACATTTTACATAATTATTTTACAGCAGCAAGATTTTATTTGCTATTTTAGATGTTTTCCTTGTTTTTTACTTTAAGACAAGAGGAATATAAATGTTCTAGAGAAAAACATGCTGAGGATAGCTTTCAGCTGCTGCACTCTTAACTTAAGCCAAGTGCCTTGGAAGTGCAGGTATGTTTACATCTGGGTTTTATTTCTGGCCCACCTCTAATAAAGATGCAACAACGATAAAGCAAAACACAACACAACATGATAATATATGGCACATAATAAAGAACTGCCGTAAGTACACAGGGGGCTCAATTTTGCTTTCACTCTATCTCTGCAAAACTCCACTGTTCATGACTAAACCTTTACAATTGTCAGAGTTCCTTGTGGTTCAAAAAGAGACATTTTCCAGAATAATGAGGTCACTGGTTCCCATTTGCCATTCCACAATATTCTGTTTATTCCTAGAATCCCTGTTCTTTCAGCAATAGCTGATGCTCTCTGTAGCTGTTACTCCTGTGGGAATTGAGACTTTAAACATTCATTAAAAAGTGAATTGCTATTGTTGACAAAATACAGATGGCCAAGCATGAACTACTGACACCTATGAGCACACTTTGAGTGCAGTGCATGGCGACGTGGCCATGTGAGTGCTCTGGTTGCTTTACCAAACCAATGTGTGTCCTTTGTTACCAGACTGGCCCCGGTGTGTGCTTATATTCCTTTTCCTAAATATGGCACAAGCTGTTAAAGTAATTTCTTTAAAAAATGAACTGAACTTATTTCTGCTTTTGAGAGTGAGAAAAGATATGCTCTTTCACAGCAAAACTATTAGTGCACAATATTCATACAAGGCTCAGCTCACAAGATAATTACCCTGAGTCAAAGCTCTGCTTCAGGCTGCTGCAAACATAACACTCGATGACTCCCAGAGGCTCTGTCTAAGCCGTGGAGTGTGCTCCATAACCAAGTCCTTGATCATCCGGGGGGGACCTGCCTGGGCCGGAAACTGGAGTGTGGGGGCGAAGGCTTGAAGGGAATGAGCAAGAAGCCAGGGTGCAGCTGGGGCACACACAGACACACAGACACACACAGACACACACACACACATGGCTGCAGGGGCTGGGAGGCACACCCGGCTTCCGCAGGTTAGACTCAGCCATTGCTTTAAATCAGCCATGTATTTAAATGGTTTATTAAGCTGCAGCCAACAGACTTAGTCTCTGAAGACTGTAGTTAGATGCTACACCTGGGTGTAGCATGCAGCATTACACTTGCATAATGACATGTACTGCACTCCAGGTTAACATGTGGAAAAAGCTGAGGGAGGGCTCAAGCATTTAACATTTTTAGCTTTGGGAATACTGTGTGGTAAGCTAAGACTGAGACAATAAAATGAAACTGGTTGGAGTTTTTGCATCTTTTTCAACACTTCTAGAGACAGAAATTTTGGGCTGAGAGGTAGAAATTGAAAAGCTACATTGAGCTTTAGGTTATTTGGGGTTTCAGTTTTTTCTATTTTTATGTCTTCTCCTATCATCTCCTCATCACTACTATAACTCGCTATTTTCCCCCTCACCCTTATATATATATGCAAGTAACATTTTTTTACTGTTTTCCTACTGATATATTCAAACTCTTTTTTCCCCCCTCCCCTTTACCCCTTTTTTTTACAGTTTTTTGGCCCTTTTTCTCTGTCATAGTCTTTTTTTTCCCCAGCTTTTGGTTCTTTTTGAGGTGTGGAAAATTGCAGCTTGCCATTGTATTTCTCCGAATGGTATTTCCCATCTATTGTGTGTGCGTGCATATGTGTGTTTGTGTGTGCATAAGAGAGAGGACAGGAGATACTGTAAGGCTGCCAACAAAAATCAAAATTGGAGGAGACAGGAGAGCAGAGGGAGTAAGAGACTGTCTTATTGAACTTGGAGAGGAATGAGGCCCACCTGGGGCTGAACCAGCCATTGGGAAGATTAAGGAAATAAAATAATTATGGAAAGTTAGTGCTGGAATTGTGAATGGGCCTGAGAGACCTGGCTGAGGCTCAGGAAATGGGAGTGGTGGCTGCCTGAGCTGAATCAAATGCTCAGTCACTCAAAAATGGAACAAATAAGGATAGAGTAGACACACTGAGGACTTGTAACTTTTGTACTTTGACTTGATTTTTTTAGCCTTATGGATTGAAAGAGGACAACTCTTTCTTTTCTAAAGAATGAAATCTGAAAAATATAAGCCCTGGTCTATTTGGTGAACATTTAGAGCACTATGACCAAATACCCAGAAATAAGAACTCAGTCTGTAAGGAATAGCTCCTCCAATCCTTGACCTTTCAAATCAGAGCAAAGCTCTCAGCACCAATGCAGTGAAACACAAATGGGGTCAGCACAGTTAAAACAGACGTAGCTGTGAGCTTAAGGTTCCTACTTCTCCCTATTTTTTCATAAAGAAGACTTAATGTAATCTCTTTCTAACTGAGTGTGTAGTGTCTGCTTCTGAAATGCAGTATCCCAAAGCTAATGCTAAAATGTAAAGAACAGGACAGTAGCTTGAAAATTCATTTTTCAAGCCTAATCATCCAAATGACTCTAGTGTATACCACAATGAGAATTTAATGCTCCATCTTTTACTCTGTGGTTTTGGAGTTCCTATTCTTTTGAACTTTAAAAAGTTCATAGGAAAAAATGCACTTTAGTAAATAGAACTATCTTCCAGCGTGCACATTTCCTTAAAAAAACACCCCAAATTCTTTAAAAATTATCTAGTTTAGCTTCGTGATAAACTTTTCATAATATCAAATAGATTTATTTGGTGGGATGTGTATTATTAAGTCTTATATGAAGTGTGACTAGAAATTCAGAACCACTTCCTCAGCTAGGATAAATGGTCACAGTCATCCATAAGCAGAACATCAAATTCTGATTAAGAGCAATAGAAGTAGACTGCTTGAAAGGTGCAAAAACTTGGTGGACAAGATGAAAATGAGATGATCAGCACATGGTTCATGATCTTTTGTCTGGTTCATTATCACTTAAATATATAAACATGCTACTTATGCCTTGTTTTTTCATATTTCTTTGTAAATATTCCTTAGTAGCTTGTTTATTGTTAACATAATGACTGAACTTATGGTTCAGTGTTGCATATGCGACTCTTTTAGTATTATGGCATATATAAAGTTTGTAAATACAGGGATATTTTAAGACCGGTCTTGTGTAATAATATGGTAGGTAGTATGAAACTTTCTTATGACAGGAAAGCAAGTTTAATGCAGTGATGAATGAAATAGAGAATTCTTGTACTCTAAATCTTGATGAATACCATCAACATTTTATGATTGAGGGATTTGAGAAATGATGGAGGAGGAATAGGAGAGCAGTGATCAGAGTAAGATTTCTTCTTAATTGCAAAGAAAGAGAAAGAAGTCATAAAAATAAAAACATCTTTTAATTGCTGTGTGCTACTTCTTTTCTAATCACAGCTTGCCCCACTGATACAGTAAACAAAACTGATGTGAGAACATGTCATTTTGAGATGTCACAACTCACAGTACCAATATTTGTAGGTCATACAGTCCTTACCAGACCACTGCAGAAAACATACAGTTTTGAAATGCTTGGAGGGGCCCACCAGATATTAACTTAAGAATTATTAGTTGTGGGTAGAAATAGGCTGAAGGCATTTCCTGCTGTGAACAACACTTGGAAGTTCTTCTTTTGCAGTACTGTAGAAAACAATGGCAGAATTTATGCAGCATTCATAGACAGCAGATATCCCCAGACACTTCAGAAATGCTATCAAATTAAAACTGCTCTTCAGTAAGGCTTCATATTTTGTTTTTGTTGGCTGTATAACAATAATTCAAGTGTGAATGTAAAATGAATCTTATTTACTTGATTGTTGAAGTGTGGATATTATAAGATACTGAAGTGATTTTTAATTTTTTTTTTTCTGTTTTGGTAGAGGTGATAAAGACTTTCTAAATTATAGCTGTTGAAAATGCAGTCTGGAACTGTGGACATAGCCTACCCTGAAATCACAATTAAGCCTTCATGTCTCTTTGACCTGACTCATGACTGGTTGCTATTAAACCTGTGTGTTCTCTTTTTCTGATGGATTCTGTTCTGTAAATCTTGTCAAACACTACTATACCCAAGGGGTGCCATATAAAAATACTAGGTTATATATTTGGGGAGAGCTATCTCCCCAGCCCTGTATGTTTGTTGATGACTCCATAACACTCAATGTGAGTCCAGAGCATACTTTTACTTACAGTGATATCTTTGACTTTGATGAATATTGGCCCACAGGCTCTGAAGGAACTTTGAAACTGTGGTTTCCTAACCACCTTTACACTGGGAGAGACCTAGAGATGGACAAATATCAAGGTTTTCCCCACATTTATGCAAGCCCAGACAATAGCATGTGGGCATCACCTGGGTTCTTAACAGGAGGTGAGCAAAGGTTTTAGTGGAGAACCATAACAACCAGCTGCTACAAATGAGCTGACATAAAGGTTAGTGTGTTGACTGTTCAAGGCAGAGCAGATTAATTGCTAGTGGATCGATGCAGGAAGATGGTGTGAATCCTGCTCCCTTTTCTGGTTTGCCCTAGGAAAAAGGCTACTCTGAGGTGCCTCTGACTTAGGGCCATGCTAGTGAGACAGGCTTACCACTCTGAGTTATTATTCACATTTTCCTTTAAGTCCCCAGATGTGGTTGCTTAAAAGATTTTGAGTATTTGAATCTGAATGTATTTAAGACTGAATATTGTGCTCCGTTCTTGTAGAAAGGTGCTGAGAAGTACTGTTGTCTGTTTGACAGATTACACTATTGCTGCATTTAAAATAAGTGGTGTAGGATTCTAAATTATTTTAATTATCAGTATAGGACATGGGATGGACTGGGCTCAAGAGCAAATAGGTACTATATGGCTGGCTGGATGCAGAAAGGAGGGGTTGAAAAATTAGCAAAGATTGATTTAATGATGTAGCAGTTTCTTGAAGAACTAGCAATGTCTTCTTTTTCCTTTTGTTTGAAGACTGAGAAAAGGAGGGATTTTCCTCTTTTTGTATGTCCAAACAGATTAAGGTACATGAGATTAGATATTCTTCGTAACAGCTTTTACTTACATCTAGGTAGCAGTAAAGCTCCACCTGGCTATGTTAATGAGAATTGTGTCCTGGATTTGGTAGAATCTTCATCTAACCTCAGCAGAGTACAAAGCTCCTCTAAAGACAGACTCCTTTTTTCACAGAGCCTAAGAAATATGTGAATAAATTATTAATCTTAAAATATTCTCTGTGTGCAAGGAATAAAATGCTCAGCACTTAATTGAAGTTGGGTATATTACTGGTTTTTGGTACCATCTTATTCAGTTGCACTCAAACCCTCTTTTATTGGTTAGTAGCAATTTGCATAACACTAAGCAGAGGAAGAAAGTAATTGGCAACAATACGACTTCTAAAGAGTCATTAGAATTTACTTGACTTTCAGGATTAGCATGGATTTAGATTGGTTGCTCCTAAAGTGAGAAATAAAAGAAACTTTCATTTTCAAAGTACAGAAAGAAAAAATGTTTTCTAAAATATCTGAAAAAAAAATTCTAATTGTTAAGAAATACAAATTGACATTTTGTGTAGAAGCTGTATTGATTTTGGCCAAATGGGGCAAAGCTTCTTAGATAGATAAAAATGCATTGTTATATTTGCAGGGGAGAAGGGGATGAGGAATGATTGACAGTAGGCAAATTTACCTTCTGTCCTTTTATGTAAGTAGGACATAAGGACTCTTTAAGTTATGGAGCAGCTAGAGAATATTTTACTGGAAGCCATTCTAAGCAGTGGCTGGAATAGGCTCTATGAGATCTTTATCTGTCCCAAATCTCAAAATGTGATCAAGGATCCTCAGTAAAATGTTTGGATGTATTAGAGTTTGCCCACGTACAAACCCTACTAGGAAAGATAATTATTTCTACTGGCTTGGGGAGTTTTTCGATCAGGACTTTACAGAGCCTCAAGTAGGACCTATTGTACTATATGAAAGTGTAGGAGGGAATGAATTTTGATGTGCTGGATATTTTATTTAAAGAGTTAATGAACTGACATATGTTTATACTTACTACTGATAATCTTCCTTTGGAAAATCCATCTAACTCCTCAACTGTACAAAATTGGCATCCTATATGACCTAAATTGGATTTGAAAATGATATTTGGATAAAAATCAAAAAAATACATCCTACTGGTTATATATGATTGCTTTATTATGTTTGATAAGAATGAAAAGCCAAAGGATTTGACAGTCCTAGAGCCTGGCATGTAAAATGAAATTCCTGAATGGAAATTAGACAGATTAAACTATCCTTTAAAAGACTCGTGATGGAGAGAAGGATATATTTAAAATCCAATAAACTTCAGACCTCCTTAAAATGGCTTAAAATGAGGTCCCAAATGCTTGCTAAGAAGAAACTTCACTGGTTTTGATTTAATAAAAAAGTCCTGGATTCTGGTTTGAAAAAAATGCCGTCACTGTATTCACCTTGCAGAAATAAATATGAAACCATATGGAGAAGCATATTTCCACAAATGTATTCCAATTTAAGATGAATTAACTGTATGTTATACTTTGTAATCAAACAACAGCAAATTTCTTGTATTTCTCTATAATTATTAGAGAAAATAGTTTCAGCTTCCATATGACTTCTCATTAGAAATGCACAAAAAATAATGTGCTTTTGATAGAAGTTCTAAATGGATATCTTAATAATTTTTTTGTAAGATATAGGTGTCATAAGTAAGGATGAGGTTTTTTTATGTTACTAAGTTGCATATGTGATTGGCTGTGCTGGTAAAAGAGCACAAAAGAGTCTTTGTTGTGCTCTCAGTAGAGCTATTTATACATTGTGACTTACTGTGTCCAAAGACTGCTTCCTGCTTCCTTTAAAAAGTAGTCCCTCCAAATAAAATAAAAGCCATAAACCCTGACATTACTCAAGCCTTGTCTATTGAAACAACAACAAAAAAAAAATTACACATGATTTTGTGTTGCCTATATAGAGTTCTCTTGAGTTTACTTAAATACAGTTCCAGATGAAGCATACTGTGAAAGCAATGCCTTCCATACCTAAGGAAGCAGAGAGACATTTTATTTGGTTTAAAAATAATGATGGTCCAAGAAATCAGGTGCATCTACAGGGTATAATAGAAGATGGGGAGGAGTGCAGCAGTTCTGCTCTTTGTATAGACCATAAGCTCCGTAGTCAGAAATTACTTTTTTTGTGTCCTGCTTGAAGACACTGGCAGGAGACTTCATACATTGCTTTGGTCTTTGCAATCAAACAGTATAAAATAACTTTGTCTGTGCATCTTCCCTCCTGGTTCCCCAAGCCCATGCCCACCACAGCTCTTTCCCCCATATCTGTATGTGCTAAGTGATGAGTTTCACTTTGATTTCACAGTATTTTTAAAGCTAATGTGCCAGTTTTCTTACAGCTTCTATGTAGATCTAGGGAAGGACCCCCAAAGCAAACCATCAGAAAAAAAAATACAGAAAAGAAAGAAACAGATAAGATTTCTCTTCTGAGAACACATTCTGAGAACACACATGACTTTTTGTAGGCTTGTAGTGTTGGGCAATAACCTTAGTCCAGAAAGATATAAGTAAAATCTCATCCCTTCGTATAGACTAGTGCTCATGATAGGCATAAACAAGATTTCTTAAAACCATGAATATTAGAAAGCTTTTATGAAAATTTTCCGTATGGTGTAAAAGTTTTAATAAGATCACAACCAGCTATTAAAATCACTTTTTTATTGGGAAGGAAGAAATTCCACTGTCCTACAGTTCCCAATCCTCTCCTCAATTTGGAACATTTAATATGAGTAATGTGTATCTCTGTAGGTTACAAAATATAGAATTTGCTGCTTCAGCTATATTTCTGAATCTCTTTTCTCCCCCAATACACTCAATATGGCCTTTGATTTTTCTGTCTGTGATCATTCTATAGTGTGCCAGGGAGAACTCATTCACCATTTCTCTGCCAGGAATAATCTAAGCAGGCGACAGGTGTGAATTGGAATGAAGTGAAAATTGGAACTATTTAACTGCATCTAAACCAACCCTTATGTACATAATACACGTCTCTGTCCCCAGAGAACACTCAAATCTCTAACTTTAAATGTGTTAATAGCATTTATAGAGTAATTTTGGTTTAATTAGTGCTATTTTTCTATAAAACTAAAACAAAACAGAGTTAAGCAGAATCTCTGAAGACCCTTGATTCCTTTCCACACACTTCTTGACTAAGGAAAATAGGCTTCATTTACCCTAAACCTTCTACCATTTGCATTGAAATACCACAACGATATTTAATGAAGAAAAGGAAAAAATGCTGTTGCATATATTTGCATTATGTGTTTTTTAATGTAAGCTTCTAATACTGTTCCCATGCTTAAATAGCAAAGCATAATTAAACTTTAGTTTTTATTGTAAAGCATATTTCAACTTTAGTTTTCATTGTATTCACAGATATTTTCACCAGTTTCAGGAGCAGCATAACATACACACAGAGACATATTTCAAGTGAGCAGTAGGGTTTTCACTGATTCTTGTGTGTCTTAACCGATTAAACTAGATAAACTGTAATTTTTCTGTTCAGACTGTTAGGAATAATTCAAGGAGTGCTCTGTATAGATCCATCATTTTTACCCTCATACTTCATAGTTATTATGCAGCAAGTTCAGTTTTATTCACAGTGTTACACATAAATCCTGAAGCTCTTGGTTATTTTTTCCTTGTGTCAGAATGAGCTCCCAATAACGTGAATGGAAGTTCAACTTGAGTAAAGATAGAGTAATAAAAACTGGATCCGGATCTCAGGATTTGGCACATGGACACTGGGTCTATTAAGTCATCTTGTCCATATTCCTGCCAATGCAGAATTGTTCCCTTCAACATAATCTCCAGTGCCTTATTCAGTCCAATTTTAAATGACTTGGGTGAAGTGGTTTCCATTACTTCACTTGGTTGAAGTATTACTTATTCCACAGACTAATATAATGCTTTTCAAGCTGCTTCATTCTCATGGATCGCTTCCCAATCCCAACATTTCCCCCAGACGAATGTGTATGAGTAAGGGTAAGGAAAATGTGTGTAGAGTATAAAGGCCAAAAGGAAAAAGTGGCATGAAGTCCTTCCCCTCACTCCATTTTTTCTATGTCTTTCTCCTTGCTTCATATTTCTGAAGTCTGCCTCTTCGCTTTTCCAGTGAGACTTGGACCAAACTCCCTGAGAAACAGATCCACCATAAATTTTTGCCCATTTTTCTTCATGTGAATATTTCCAAAACTGCCCCACTTCCCCCTTCCCCCTTATCTGTTATATCCTATTATTTTTACTTCCCTCTGCATTTTATTTATTTTTAGTAAGGCACTGACTTTTACCAGTTATTGCTGACTCTTCATTATTCATTACCTGTCACTTAACTCTTAAGGTATTATTCTGTTAGAGGGAATTTTTCATAGGGGATCCTTGGAGTATATATTTTGCAGGTGCATATGGGTGTGTGCAATAAATATGACATTTTACAAATTATCAAGAACACTAAAAGCAATTGTAATAGTAGACAAGATTGATGAAAAAAATGTTGAGAAAGGGAACAAAGGTTTGTGGGCCCTGTTTTGTAGTATATCACATGCAAACAGATAGTTAACACTTTGAATCATGGAGCATGCAAAATGAGGTTGAAATACTTGGTACTGTAACTGAAATTCTTACTAAGATCTTTGTTTCAGTTTTTAGCTACATATACAGTAGATGCTGCAAGAACAAAGACTGAAATTGGTACTTTATTGAGATGCAGAAATTCAACAGCAGGAAATAATCTTCTTTGAAAGAAACCCCTATTTCCGTCCTCTTGGTTTTTTTTATGTATCCTTTAGTAGCTGATCACTTAAAACAGGTGCTGTAATTCATGATTGGACATTAAACATTTACGATGGATGGTGTCTGTGTTTAGAGACAACTTTATGTACCACTGCTTGTAAGGCACTTCCTTTCAGGAATCAAGTGGAAATAAGATCCTGTAACACTACGGCAGATTATACATTCAAATATTACAGCTTCTTGAATTATTCATTGGAGTTCACTTAGTTTATTTTAATATATGTAATTATTCAAAAATGAAACTTGATTCCTAAAATTTGTTCTTTTGATAGATGTGTTCAATAAAGCAATAAAAAAGGATGCCATATGGGTACTAACATGCCCAGGTTTCTGGGCTGTGGCAGCTGTAGTGGGAACATCTGGAAGAAGTTGCCAGTCATTCAAAAGGGCAAGCATGGTAGGGCAAGTCTGGCCATGCCAGTGAGAAAGTCAGAGCAGGGTCCTGAGGCCAAGGTAAGAAACAGTGCATGAGCTCTGAAAAGCCTTATTGCAGCTTTGTTTGACTAATTTTTGTTCTCAGACGGAAATGAATTGCTGCCATTTGCCAGCCATGTAAGTCAGCTTCATGCAGAGTGATTATTGTCAGAGGTATATACTCACCTTCACTGGTTTACACACCATTCTCTTTACTGAGATATTCATATCTGCCTCCAAATCATCAGCATCTGTAATTTCAGCCATGTGTTGATGAGGATTCATGCTCAGCACAGACCACACTGTACTGAGTGAATCAGACATCTAATAACATGGGTAGAGGTGTTTTAAAGATCCATCCATAAGCTCTGGCAGGATGGCGGAGACCATTGTCTCATGGTGTGGTTGAATCCGTGGAGCTGTGCATCCCTTGTCTTTTCTCTGATCAGATGAAGGTTTTCTCTGCTCTGATACTTGTGCAGTTGTAAGAGGTTTTGAGGTGCTTGTCATATAGAGAAAAAACAAGCGCTTTTCCAAGGAAAAGAAATGCATGGACTTTGAAAGGCATCCTGCAGTATGTGGATTTTCTTCCATTGCCTTTTGAAGTGTTTGTGTACCTGGAATACACCTACACCCTGATGAGATGCTTTGATAGCTAGACACATTTTGTCTGCTGGGCAGAGGCTTTGCTCTTTTCTCATGCCACTCTTATTAACCTGCAGCACCTCCTCTGGGTGCCACAGAGGTAATTTCACCTGGCCCACTGGGAAGAGTTGGGTGTATTTGACCTTCCTTCTCCAGAATAAGTAGGTGAGTACCCTTCTCACCCATCCTAACTCTGCATAGATATAAGCTGTATGAATATAGAATACCTAGGATGTAGAACAATGAAAACATTTATTTTTAATCCTTGTCTCATATGCATGAATATTCATGATGAATCATGCATCACTAGGTGTACTTACGCCAAGCAAGAGAAACCTTAATGCCAAATATATAAGGTTTATTTAACATAATTTTTTTTTTCTTGCAAATTGGATATTTAAGGGAGTCCATTTAATCTCAATCCTGTCAGATTGGTAAATTAATTTTTCTGCTCCTTAGCACAGGAGACAGAACATCCAAAAAACCAACATTTTTCCAACATATAGTATAAATGGTCTGCTATTCTAAGGACAAAAAGCAATAAAACAAAAATGGGATATCACCCAAGAAAATATTTGAGAGGCAAATAGAACCTGGAAAAGAAAGAACACAGGAAAACAAGACACAATACAGAAGGTATGTCATATAGGAAACATTACATCCTCCTTCTGGAGACAGCTATCGTCAAACCTGCTTTTATCAAAACAAAAGCTTCTTTGACCATAATTGGTCATAAAGGCATTGGATCCTTTTTGAGCTAGTCCTGTGTTATGATGACATCTGGACTTTTTTGTAATTTTTTCATCAAAACAAGTCCTACCAGTGGTAAGGTTGTTCAGAATACCTTTATATTGCCTCCAAGCTGTTATTCACCAGGAGTATGTGCATTGGAAGAAGGGTGGTGAGCAAGGCCAGACCTGTCTCCATAGTGGTGCACTGTCATCAGTATATGGATTAATTAAGAATGTTCTCAGAGAAAATTCCTACTGAAATCTTCTATAAAGTCCCAAGTAATTTAAATGTTGAGAATATGAGCCCTGAGAACAGACTCTTTAAGCACATTCCAAGTCACTTCCAAACTACCCAGGGTATTGCCATGTGGTGAGCTCATTCAGATGTTAGTTTCCCACTTACCTGCTCCAGAGTAAGAGGGAATTGAGCCAAGGTTTCAGGTATTATTACCTAGGCTGTAGCTAATTGCCATTATACTCAGCTTCAAGAACACAATCTCTAGGGCAGAGCCTTAGCTCCCCAAGATTTAGCTTGCTGACAGCTATTGACTGACAACTTATAGCACAAGCAGAGACAGTGACAGGTTCTCTTTGCCAGCTTAAAAAAAAAAAAAAAACCTCAATATGTTTTTCATCTGATTAGGTATATGGAGATTACTGCTTCGTTTTGCAGTAAGTAAACATCTTCTTTGAAGAATATACTTTAGAAGCCTTTAGAAAAAAAGAAAAGCACCAACAAACAAAGCTAACAAAAACTCCCCCAAATGCTTTCATGCTAGAACTTGAAGTGCAGCAAGATCACTAGGGAGAGTTCTGGCTGGAAGCCCACTATGAAGCCCACTACTGAGTCACATGCTGCAAAGGAGCTGAAGAATATCTTTGCTTTGTAGATGATGGAGTGCCTTCACAAACTCCTGGAGTACTTTGCAATAGTCTTTGTCATAATGAACAAACAAACTCTGGAGTACAGAAAAGATGGTAGAAAGTGGAAGCAGATGAAAGAGCCTTTTTAGACTGTGCACAAGTGTCTTGGACCTGAAAGGCCTTACAGTTCTCCTTCTCATTAAAGGAAAATTATTATTTACACTTTGGATTAAAGATACACAAATTATCCTCACCTCAGTGCATTCTTCAGAATCTGTAGATGTGGAAGGCTTGAGTAGGCCATCCTGCTCAAGATGATAAAGAAGGCTTAAGTAGGCCATCCTGCTCAAGATGATAAAGAATTTGAGTGACTGTCACAAGTTGTGCAGGTGATCTTATGCATTTGTTTTACTTGCCTGAAAGAAACAATGTACTTTAGTGGAGCATTTGCTTTCACCAAAGCCCACCTATCTTGCTGATGGCCGTTGTGCCTTTGGCTTGCAATGGAGGATGCTCTGTGGTTGGCAGGATCTTTAGAGAACAAACAGGAACCTTTGTTTCCTTTCATTTAAGGAAATGAAAACACAGCAGAAGGAGCAATGCTGAGCAGCTACCTGAAATCTGCTTTGTCTCAGCTTCATTATGCCATGATTGCTGAATTGGTTTTTGATAAATATAATATATTGGAAGAAATCACCAAACTATATCTATAATAAGCAGTTTTATTTAGAATTTACACTCTCTGAGGAGTAGAGATAGCAGTGTAAATCTTACTAAGCAGATGCTGTGCTTTTTGAAACAGGACTTGAAGTGTCATATAGTACCTAATAATAGAATTAACAGCAAATATGATAAGGCAAATGCATGGTTGTCAAACTCCACTTACCACCTTTTTCATCACATGTGGAGCAAAGAAATCATGACAGTACAACATACTGCCAGCATGAGAATCTGTCTCATTTAACATTGTGCTACTGTTGTCAGTTGGGAGAGCACTTACTCAGTTTGGTGATCTCCCCTGAATACCCAGAACCATTTAGAGTTAGTGGAACTGTGAATGCTTTGCAGCATCTGCTTTTTACATTGTAGTGTTCTGCAACCTTAAAAACAGATGTCTGAAATAGTTTATTGTGCTTTTCCTCAAATATTATACAGCACTGGTATGTGCAGAGCACAAAGGATTATCTCAACAGTATTGTGTAGGTCTTTGTCTTTAGTTTATGATCTCTGTGATCTATTGTATGTAAACCTTTTTATGAGACTGGGAAGGGGTGGTAGCCTAAGTAAAATTAAACACTGAACTGTGACCAAAAAAGAAAAAACCTCTCCTGCTCTGCAAATGGCCCGACTGAAAACCCAAAATAGAAAGCCTTTGGAAAATGAAGTATTTTCTTCAAGCAATTTTGACCCAGAGAAATATTTGATGCTAGACAAGATGTTGGGTTTTGTGCTGGCAATAATAGGACTAATTTTCCCAAGGGATGGAGGATGTGTTCTCTCCACTCTCTCTCATTTTGAAATTCCAGTGGGGAAAGCTTAGCTATTTTAATCCTGTTGTCTTCTAGTTCCTGCAACACTTTCTTCTGTGAAACAAATAGAGTCGAGTACCAGCACGGCTACAATCCAAAGAGCACAGGGTTCTTCCAGGAGAAATGAGTGATATATGTATAATGCTTTGTTCAAGCATCTGTACTATTGTTGATTTTAATACATTCTTGTCTTTGTGCCTAAAGAAGCAGGCCAGCATCAAGTCCTTATGCTGAACAGAGAACCATTCCTCTACTTCTCTAAAGGAAAAGGCTAATCCAATCTGTCTAATTTACAGCTTGGTTTAATGGTCAGATCACTACTGGAGATTTTCATAGTATTGTAATAACATGGAACCAATCAGTAGATTGGCCAAGATATGAATGCTTACACCTAAACTCACTGAATGGCAGGATGTGATTGGAATTGGGTGCTAAGGAAAATATTCTGAAAGATCCAAAAGAGTGTATCTGAAAATTCCAGTAAAGGACACACACTGGCTTGTTTGAAAGGCATTGGAGAGCAGAAGCCCATGGACGCATTCCCTTGGTTTGCCCTTTCCCAGCATTTTATCTTTATTGGTAGCTGGGGAGTAATGCAGCTGTTTGGCTTTCTGCTCTCATCTGATGAACCTCATGTTGATACATCTTTAAATTAAAGACAGGAATGTTCAGAATTTTCATAGCTTGTCACTTTACTAAAAGATGTAATGTATACATTCAAGATTTTACAGATTAGGAAAGGGTTTCCCTAAAGCTTCCTGTACGTTGTTAGTGCTGTAAATATTGAAATATAAATAAATAAAATGTAATGCTTCCTCTAACAGTAAGGATTTTTAAGAAGATGCCTTGGTGCTGTGCCTTATGAGGAGTTCAGTCTTGTGGCAGATTATGTGTTTTAGAAAGCAATGCTGAGTTGAAGTGGCTTAGTAAGCTGCAAGTACAAAGTGATTCTGGATGGCTCAGCCATGGTGAGATCGTGGTGTTCTACATCAACAAAACTTCAGAAGCTTAAGGATCTTCCATGTTGAAGTCATTGGTACCTTAGCTCTTCTGAAAGCCTACTCCACTATCATGCACCACATTCAATGAAAGATAGGGACTTTCTTACATGGAACTGAGCCACGTGAAACCTAGAGATTGTCTCTTCCTTAGTGCCATCTAACTCTCAAATAGCCTAAGTTCAGTTGTCCTCTCACTGAAGACTTTAATTTTTCCCTGGCCAATAATTTTCTTGTCTATACTGCTGCATCTGCCTATCCCTGAGGAGGTGGTCACTCTTCCTCCAAAACTTCATCAGAAGTATCAAACAATACATTTCTCTTTGATCTTGATAGAGTTCAAGAAGCAGTTGGACAATTTTCTCAGGCACAGGGGGTGACTCTTGGGGATGTGTGCACAAGTAAGGATTTGACTCAATGAACCTTCTGGGTCCTTTCCAACTCAGCATATTCTGTGATCTATTCCAAAAGGCTCAGGGTGACGGGCAAGCATGTAGGAACCTATATGTTAGAGAGTATCACCATGGGCCAGCATCCACCTACGATATTCACCTCACTTGAAGGGATTTATTACTCCCCACCACATTATGGAGTCATCTGGATGGAAGTACTCACCTTTGTCTTGTCTTTGTTTTTTTTTTTCTTTTCAGGACAGTGAAAGCAGTGGTGAGCAGTGTTGTAAGCTTCACCAGGATAAGGCTGTCCTTTGTCACAGTTTTCCTCATTATAACTTCTTTTTCTACCTGAAAATTATTGTGCAGAGCAATCCAGAAATCCCAGATGTACATTTTCCTTGTGTGTATCAAATCTACCCCACATGCACAAATCATGTGTGCAGGGCAAATACAGTAAGTTCAAAGCTTCTTGGAGGCATCTGTCCTGCTGTGCATGTGACATACACATTTCTTGCATGGAAAAGACAAGGCAGCAGGCTTAGGAACATGTGATAAATGTGTGAGCATATACAAAAACCTTTGTCTAGATAAAGCAAAGTTATTTTCCAGGCTCGTGATCTCACGTGCCTGGAGATGTGAGTGCCACCAAATCTCCAGAGAGAGATAAAGGGCACCAGTCAGCTAGTTGCTTCTTGGCTAGTGCTGGGTGAGCTCTACACCTTGGGTCTTATCTATCCTTTTCTAAAGAGTCCAGCTCTACACTGTTCTAGCCTTAGATGGCCACCTGCATTTTCAGGTATTTTTGATAAATAAACTCTGAAAAACTAGTCTCAATACCTTGACAAACTCTGATAAAATCCCAGACTATGTAAAGACCTAAGGCAGAGTGATTTGACTTGCAGTTCTTCCAATAATGAGAGCTGCAGTTCATCCTAGAAGACCACACCAACATTATTTAAGTGCTTTAATGAGGAATTAGGTTTCAAATTTTAGTCATCGGGAGTATAATGTTGTGGTCATGGTTTGTGTGCATATTGTAGAACTCGTGGGTAAAACATTGAATAGAAACTTTTTTTATCCCCTAGTTGTCTTGGAAATCATGTTTCATTAGAGCAGTGCAAAATGTTCACAATGAAACACCAGACCACACAAAAGTCACCTGGTGTGGAGTTTCGTTACAAACTAGTAACGCAAACCATATTTATCAAAAGATTTGCTTAGCATTGTGCAACTCCTGAGTGACCTGAACTCAATTTTAAGCATATATGGTGTGTGGCTTTGGATCAGAATCATGCAAAATTCATAGCTTTGCATGGTTTTGATGTGAGGTGTGAATAAACACCAGGTGAAGCACAGCAATTCCAATTGAGTTTCAATTTGATCAGGATTCAATCCTCACCCGGTGTTAATCGGTGTAGCTCCATTGAAGTCAGTGATTTGCCCCATTGTTGAGCTGCACCAATTTACTGTAGCTGAGGACCTGATTGAAATTTTTAGTTTGTTCGAACCAGAAAGTCAAAGTCTAACTCAGTGGGTGTGAAAGTATTTGGATCAAAATGAAAGAAAATGTTTGGACAAATACTCGTGAATAAAACTAGTTCTATATTTTGCAGCTGTAAGGTCATAGCCCTGAAATATAGATTTCTAATGATGTAACCATAAGTTTAAATTCTTCCTTACTTTTTTTTTGTTAACCATTGTTAACCAGAAAATGACTTTTTCTATATCTATCTGGTTTTAAAGGAAAAAACAGTATTTTTACCCAAGTCCTATAATAATCTCAAATCAAAAAAGTTTTAGAGATAGCTAAGAAAACTCATGACCTTCATTGCAAAAGAATGCCTGAGGAATCTGTATATTATATTTGTACTTTTATGTTTAATATATAGCTGTAAAAGCAGCAAAGACATCCAAGTGCTGCAGGACTACAAAGATGATCCTAAAGATAAACTTTTCCAGGCCAATCCTGGAGAAAACTGAAAAGTGGCATCTTTAACTTGCTTTTCAGTTCTACTTCCTTTTTTTTATTGTTTCCTTTCAAACAACTGACTTGCCCTTCTCTCTGAATATACTAAATAAAGAGAAAATAGAGCTCTAGTAATGCTATAGAGTGTATCTCTGAAACATCTCTAGTGTGTTTTGTTGAAACAGAAGTGTGATGTCATGCATTTAGCATTAATGGTCAGTGTGGCTTCAGTGTCTACATCCATACTCCTAAGTCAAGGCAATGTTCCTGGGTGATGGGAATTGATCAGCTGTACTGTTATATTGCTACACCCGCCCCAGCATGGTTTGGGTTTTTTGCACTTGCCAGACAAATTCTGGGCACAGTGACCATTTCCAAATTGCATGTGTATCCTTGTGCTTCAAGGGTGAGATAATTAAACATTATAGTCACAGTCCAGGACATGCCAATTATTTACAGCTATCAGGATTGTTCTGGCATGCTTTAATTACTAGACTTGTCATATTTATCTAACAACTTCTGGTCACCATGTGACATAAGCAGCATTAGTTTAGATGCCACTTATGTTTGTTAGTAAGACAAATTTTAGGAATCTGCCCAAAAACCCCAAACAACCAAACAAGCACTTCTCAAGAGACTGAGTGCTCCTTGGTGGTCACACAGACTAATTCAGGATACTAAGTATAGGTGTTTTTACAGTACGCTATAAAAGACAAATGAAGGTGGATTTCTAGTATGAAAAGAATCCTCTTGGCAAATGTATTAAAACTAAGAAAGGATGATCAGTAAATGTTTTTTTCTCAGTGGAACAAGTGAAAACACTGTTAGAACTGACTGGTAAAACATGCTATCACTGCTTTGTCACTTTGTCAGTGTTTTTATTCCTTTTCCGTTTCTTTAGGTTTAAAAGTGTTTAGGGTGTTATGAGCTGAATCTTGAACAATTTCTTATGTCATTGCTTTTGCTTTATAAAAAGAAATAATAAGAAGAACATATACAAGTATTAAAGCTTTTATGAGAAATGTGAAAATAGACACCAAAAACTTCCCAAAAATTTTGAAATCTGAGACGTCTTGGGTTTACAAATGGCTTGTGGAGAACATTTAAAATAAACAACTGACAGCATTTACCAAAACTCTACTGTTTTATGGCAAAAGGGGTGGGTTGCGGGGAGCTCTTCACTGGAATGACTTTCCATGAGTGTATTCCATTTGGTCACTTTTCATTGGAAAAATGATAGTCAATTTGTTCCAGAGAATGCTTCCATTAGAAAATTTAGAAGATCCTGTCACAGTCACAGCCTGTACAGTGAAAAATATTCTTTAAACTGAGTGCAGAGTTGAGATGATAATGAGGTAGGAGAGCAGCTCGGTGTGGGATCATTTCCAGGTGTAGAACTGCTTCTATTTTGATCTATCAGAGAACACATTAGGAAAAAGTAACCAGCTCTTTTTCCTCCCTATTTAGTAATCCTGTTCATCCCTGGCAATGCTGATGCTACATGTCATGACTGTTAAAGTCTAGTTGGTTAGATAAAGAGGTCTGAATGTAGTAAGTTTGCAAAAGAAATCTGCTGTATGGCTGGGAAATCTCAAACTCATTTTTTTTTTCCAGAGTCAGAGAATGAGGGAGAGTTGTAGCCTCTGGAGAGGAGTGGAGCTAAGGAGTGAGCCTAAAAGAGTGAGAAGAGTGTTGAGAGGAATTGCCCAAGACATTCCCTTAGAACAGAAACCACTGGAGAAGAGGAATGGTCCACTGGGTGACGAAAGGTCCGGACTGAGAGCTGGGAAATCTACAGCAGCCTGAGGTAGTTCTTGAAAGGTTGGCTGCTTGCCTGTCTGCCTGAGGTATAAGCCCCAGACCTGTCAAATTCTGCATACAGCTCTGTGCTCTTCTGTGAGTTGGGACCTGGAATTTTGACTCAATGCCAAGGGCCTGTATGCTCTGCGCCTACTGAAATATTTGGGGTATTGTCAGGCATTGTAAACCTTTTCTTGGGGTGTATTCATACAGAGGTTTTCTTGCATTTCATACAAAAATATAATTTTAAGAGGTGTTGTGAAAAAGATCACTGCCTGAAAATTTAATTTCCTGCCCAAATGGATGACGCCTGCAAGGTAAAATAAATGCATTTAAAGAAATCGGCAATCCAAATCAGTCTCTTTCAAAAAGAGTTTACCTCTGTCAATAAGGCAGAATCTTGTGAATCTACACACTTCATAATTTGCACATAAAGTTGGCAGTTTTTCCCCACTTTTTTGGCAATGATTTAGTAGCTGTAGCAAGGGTTCAGATTACTTGGATTATATTATATTACACAATATACTGCAGCATATCTACAGAAGGACCTTATTAATTTCTATTAATATGAACCCACCCACAGTAGCTTTTGGGTTTAAACTAGTCTGCTGTTTTTTTCTTTCTCTTTTTTTTCCTTTTATTTTCTTTTTTTCCTTTTTATTTTATTTATTTTTTTTTATTTGTATGGCAGAGCAAGGAGGAGATTTCCATCCAGCATCCTGAACAAGTAGTGACATGGTATGGTGGTGGAAGTGTGGAAGGTGGGGAAGGGACCAGATATGAGAAATCTTCCTTTTAGATCCAGATGACATAATTTTCCTCCATGCTATTGGATTAGGAGTCAGAAGACCAGTGTTCAGCTCCTGATTCAGTAATTGATTTTACTGTTCCACTAAGTCAAACATTTGCTTGCTGTGTCTTCCATAGTTCTGCAACAACCTGTGAAATGGTGATAAGACTTCGATGCTTTTGATATCCTTTGCTTTAAGGTCTTGTGTACATTTTGTCTGAGGTGGAAATTTTTGCATTTAAAATGCATCCAAATACATCTAAAATGCTTCTGCGGGAGTTTGTTTGGAATCACTAAAAACTAGAGTGGTTTAAAATCACCACCTTTCACCCACCTTTGCAGAGGGTGAAAGAGGAATGAGATTTTGGTTCTTCTATCTGAAAGACTGGAATTTGAGACCAAAACCAAGTTAAGTTATCCAAGTGTTGTTAAAAGCTGTTGACTTTAGCTAAAACTAATTGGTTCAGTTGTAAAAAATTTGTGGTCATCTGGACAATGATTATAAATAGGAAAGAACAGAACCTGGCCATGTATTATACTCCCTAATTTTAATGAGGACGTGATATTTATTCCATCTAAAAAGGTGTTTCTGGCTAATGGCATGATTAAAAATTTGGCTTAACATTATCTAAGCTTGTGCAGCAAACGTGACCTTGCATTTTATAGGATTTTAAATAGGATTATCATGAAGGAGGGAGCAACTAATTAGAAGATGGCAGGTTTCCAGTTTCCAGTTGATGACCTGCTGTTGCTGCTGCTTGTTGCTGTCCCCAGAGTGAGCACAGCAATACGATCCTCAGCTTCAGGATGTACAGAATGTTCTGTGGTGTTCAAGTCAGGCGCTCTATGGAAACTTAGCAGGATCTTGTATCCTCAGTGCTTTTCATGCACTTGAGCTGGGGAAATCTGCCAGAAAGCCAAACCAAACATTTTTATGGGTTTCCTCAGGCCCTACCTCCACATCTTGTTGAAAAATTAAAGCACACAATCATGGGTGGGTCTGTTGAAGCAAGCAGGCACTATTATTCCAGGTTTTCAAGGCTGTTTTTCAGGCTATGGATTCAGTAAATTAAGGAAGAGCACGTGTGAATTCTTTTCTGAAATTTTTTGTAGAAAACCTTAGTTCTGAAACACTTTACTAAATAACTCTCAGTGACTGTAACAAGAAATCATAGAAGGTAGAGATTTTGCTGGGAGCATAAATATCCCAGAAATTAAGCAGTATAGTTTTATTGATGAAATAGAGTTTCACATGAAAAGGTCCAGTAATACTCTCATTTCCCACTCCCCATTTCATTCCCACTGTTTGAATTCACAAAATACTTAGAAAAAAGTCTTATCAGAATTTTTTTTTCATTATGACGAGATAGAAATTGAAATCTTACAAATAAAATGTCAGCTGTGGCAGCTTAGAGTTCAGTGCAGCTTAACCACCTAAATATTTGCATGAATTTTCAGATGAAGTTTTCAGTCCACACTTTGCTTTGTTAAGGCTATATGTTTATCATCACTGGGCCAGCTAGCTGCAGCTTGTGCACACATCCTCAAACAAGCTTTAAATCATACTTCTTGGCTGCCATGTAGTCATGTCTTTAACCTCTGCATAGCAATGCCAAACAGTAAGCTATTTTTTCTGATGCAATTTCATTGCATTCTTTCTGAATCCTCATCTTTGATCTAGAAAGAATATCCTGGCTGGATAGGAAGTTAGTTAAGGCTATATATTTAGTTCATGTTATAAAAATTATTCTTAAACCTTTCAAGACTTGCATACCTAAGACCAATTAAATGGATTTTATTTCCATGCTCTTTTAAGAGGTCAAACAGTAGATGCCAATTGTGCCAAAATGCTTTTCTAGTACAAACTATTCAGAAGCCAAAAAATACAGGACGTCTTCATCCAGAGATTGCCAAGTGCAAGCATTCAAAATAAAGCTGTAGCATGATTGGGTTGCATGCACCTTTTAATCTGAGGACACATTTGCAGAATTTCCTGGCTAAAAGCCCTGAGCTACATAGTTCTGCATGGCACGAGTGTCTGAAATTGCTGGGATTTGAAATCCTATTACTTTTTGGGGTGAGTGAGGAAAAGGGCTGGATTTTATTTCTTTTGAACCAAAGCCCCTCTTGAACCTCAATACTACACAGTTCTGAAATGTCTATGATGAAACTTACTCTTTGCACTCTTGTTGTCTTTTACTGTGTTTTCCAAAGACAGTAAATTTTGATTTGTTTTGAGTCATGGATATCCCTTAAGGATCACAACTGCAATTCACTTGCATGCTATTAAATCAAGAATATATATTTATTATATAAATACATATAAAAACATAAAAATTTGCATAGGAGGCAGTGAGAGAGGGGAATAAAATGATTTGGTTTTATTGCTGCATGAGTAGCAGGAGAGATGGTCCAACCTTGGTCTACAAGACAGTCTCCCTAAAATATGCTTTAGACTATGGGCTGGGCTCTGCCTATGTGAATATTTTAGAACTCTCAGTTTGCAACTACCTAGAGGCTCCTGGAAATATTAAAGTCTCATTTTGTTCCTTCAAAGTGGAAAAAGGAGCCTGGCCCAAATTAAGCAAGGAGTGCTGCTCCCAAGACATACCAAGCTTTATGGGACTTCAAGCATAGTATTTCAAACTCTTAATTCAGAAGTATAAGGGAAAGCAATTGCCACTATATTATGCCTCTTTTTCTAAACAATTCAGTATGGTTTCTTTTTGCATAAATGTGATGCAGCTGGTTCTAGTACCATATTTACAGTAAATATCCTTTTTGGTAAACTAAGGCCTTATTGAGGCAGTGCAGTAATAATGTGTTAAAGGATTTAATCCGCTTTTTGAACAGTTACTAAGCATTTTTTTTTTTTTGAATGAATGATCTGAGCATGTTGGACAAAACTTAGATCAGAAGATCAGAAAAAAGCCAATGTTTACGTTTTTGATTCACTGCATATGAAGGAATTGTGGGTTGTAAAGGAATCCTGACTTTGCTTGAATTTAGTGAAGAAAGATCTAAGGGGTCTTCTGTGATGAATTTCTTCAGGAGTTCAAATGAAAATATGGAACTTTCAGCCAGAACCTATTGCTTAAATTTAATGAATTAATTAGACTCAGAAAAATGTTAAAAGGTATGGAAAGTGAAAGAGTTTCCTCCCTGTTTTAACAATGCGAAGAATATGGACTTGTGTTATGGTTTGTACCATTGATGCAATCTGTTTTAAACATCATTGTATCCTGGTTGACTTTTTTTGCATCTCTTTTTTATTAAACAAAATTCTTCAGTAGAGATGATGGCTGTTACGGTCTGTTTTCTTCAAAGAGATTTCTTGCATACATCCCACCATGCAGAATCAAGTAAACTTGGAAGAAAATGCCACTAGAACACTTTTCTGGAAGTCGGATTAACTATAGCCAAATTCATTTATATGGCTTTCTATTGATTGTGAAATGTGTTTGTCAGTGTAACTAGAAAACTAATATTAGCTTACTAGGAGTCTTTAGAATCTTTTAAGGAGACAAAGAGTATATAAAAAAAAGTTGAGCCTTTAATTAAACAGTTTTTCATTATGAATCTTTATTAAAATCTCATTGGGGTATTCAACATCCTTATGAGGGGAATGGTAGGAGCAGGCACCGATCTCTTGTCTCTTGTGACCAGTGACAGGACTCAAGGAAAAGACACAGGGAGTGATTCTTGGGGTCTCCTGTGCAGAGCCAGGAGTTAGACTCAGTGATCCTGATGGGTCCCTTCCAACTCAGCATATTCTGTGATTATTGAGCTCACCTTAATTTCTGACATGTCAAGCACTATTTCAAACAGCCTGAGAGCAATTTTGGTCCTCAGATTTTAACTGGCAGGTAATGGAATTTTTAGCTAGGTTAGATGGCAAAGTGGAATCCTTTTCTGTGTAAGTGCATACATATCCCATTGAAAATGGTCAGCCTATATATCCTTTTATTCCTGCCTCTAATTTACAGATGACTTCTCTGTCATAATGAAAAAGCTGGTTGTGTGATATAGGTCTTAGAGAAATTGATGAGCCTCTAGAACCAAGAGCTGTGTCCAGCTGAGCATTTATCCTTCCAGATGAATTCATCAGACAGAAACAAAGGAATGCAAACAAAGTCTGGAGTTGCCTGTTGCCTGTTCAAGTTTTTTTTTTAATAAAATATTTGGTATTTTCATAAATTTTAAGGTGTTTTTAAGATTTTTGCCTCTTTACTCTGGTGCATTTCATCCTTCAGGAGTTATTTCTACAATGGCTAGACACCATCTTTCAGTTTCCAGCCTCAATTAATTTCTGACCAGTGCCTGCTGTCTTATTATTGTGCCAGTCCTGTCTGCTGGTTTGTATAACTATTCTGCTTTTCTGATATTTACTTGACAGCCCCAAATGAGTTTTATAAAGCTGCTCCAGTGGTAGGTTATTAAGTCATTTAAATTCACAAATATTCAGTTCTTTCAGTGGGTTTTCTTGTCCTCTTGTATGTTTATGTATGCCTCTTGGGGTTGCCATCAGTGCACTCCAATATTCTGGACCCAGTGCATAAATCAAAATAGTAAACAAAATCAATTCCTTGTGAAATTGTTCATAATGCTAATTCCCTCCTGGCCCTTTGTTTCAGTTTTGCACGCTTCGTTCTCCGTTTTTACCTTCTCTCCATTTTTCTCCTTTGGACTTCATGCTAACATATGCTTTATTTAGACATTGCACTGTTTGCTAGACCCAACAACAGAATCAGGATCAGCATCTTTCTCCCTGGCAGAAATCTAGCAAAATAATTGTAAAATCCACTAGCATACATCTTATGTTCTTAATTATGCCTAGTTTAAGTAGTGCATCAGTTTTCCTATTAGTTGGAGCAGCAGAGGTGAGGTCAGCATTCATGGCTGGGGTAGTTGTGGTTTTGGAATGGGAATTTCATTGGTTTGCCCATAAATAATTCGGGGTTTGTGTTTTTAAAATGTCTGGTTTATTTAGCAGTGAGAAAACATTCAAAACACATCTTCTAATTAAAAATTATGCTGAGGCTCTCAGCAATATACAGATGTTCCATATTTTGGTCACGTATCACCCCAGATTTTGATGGATAGCATAACACTTGACTAAACTGCAAGATTGAGACTATCTTGTCCTACACTGTCTGAGTAGCCAAGTCCAGGGTAAATTGGGTTTTCCTTAATGTGAATAGAATTTTTTGTTGCTGTTTGTTGATTGTTGAGAGTTCTTTTAAGGCAGGAGTGCATCACTGAATGACAGATTAATAGAAAACCTCCAGAATTTGGGATATTGGCTCTGTCACACCCGTAAGGAGTCTGCTTTGTTTTATGGTCATGTCTGTCAGAGTGTACAAACAGCTAGTTGGCTACATCTATAGGTCTCTTACCCAAAATCACACATGGAAAAGCACCAAAATTAGGTCTAGCATCTGAAAACAAAAAATTCTTATTACATCATTCTTCACCTCTGGAATCCAGCACAGTGTCTATTTGCTTTCTCTATTAATACCTCAGGCATCCCAAGTAATACAAACAGCACTATTCTTGGCCACATCTAAAAATGGTCATAATATCAGGGAGAGCTTCACAGTAGAATCCTGTCTGCAAGGAAGATGCACCTCATGTGGGCCAATGTTGTTAATCCTTCAATCACATAAGCCAGCCAGCAGCTCCTCTCACTGGCACAAACAGCATTTCCCACCAGGGCAATGAGTCTTTCAGACTCTGAGTTTTCCTGCTCACAGTTCAACATTAGCATTTGGATTGAGGCAGCTGGATCTGAGCAGGTTCCAGGGCCCATTAAACTTCATCATCTTGAAGTTCACTGGCATCACTGTTATTTTAAAAAATGAAGCACACATTCCACATGTGCTAAGTATAACTTTCATCACTACAAGTATTTCCATATTCAAAAAATGTGAATTTATATTTGATTTGTGCTTTATGAAAGAAACTACTATATGAAGTTTCCATTTTGGCTGAGTAAGTGCTGCTTAATTTGTAGCTTCTCAGAGGATTAATTACAGAAAGAGAAACAATAATGACAAATTGAAGGATTTGTTTATCCAGATTGATTTAAAAATAAACAGGATAATAGGATTTGCCATTAATCTGAACTGGTACTAAAGGATACAAACCCCTTTTTCTGGGTGGATAGGCTGGTCTGGTTAAAGCTAGCGTGTCAAAGAAACTGTAGGTAAGATCAATAAATAAACTCAAAGAATTAAAGAATTCATTTATGTTTTTAGTATCTGTGACTTGTATACAAGACCCAGATACTCTAAAGGTGAAGGCGAAGGTGACTCATTGTATACACAAAATTTGGAGCTCTTCAAAGATATTCTGCCCTTTGCACAACCACTTTGGTATTTAAAAACAAGATAAGGCCATTTTTCGATCCACAAAAGGTGTGGTTTTGAATGAAAATAGGATTTATATTGGATGTTACTAGCCGAATCCATAAAGGACTTTTTAGAGTGACATTTCCATGGATTAAGTTGCAAAAAGCTTAGGTAGGATTTATTTATATTGCTAATAATAATGAAACACAATAATGTTTTTATTCACATCTTTACATTCTACACCATCACCCACCCCAACCTTCCCATCCCCAACCTGGCAAACTGGTTTCAGTTCTGGTCACCTTCCTCTTAACCTTTCCCCTGCAAAGTAATTATTAATTCTGACTCTGTTTTTGATTTCTTAGCTTGTTCTAATTCATGGCAGTATTTTACCTCTCACCCCAATTCAGTTACTGTAAGGTTTTTTATGCAGCAAAGCAAATGCAACTTGTGAATTCTGAACTGGAATTGTGAACGATTCCTAAAGGGAACTTAACAAGTACTTTATGGGTATTTTTTTAAGAAAAGAAGTAGTATAAAAACATATTTGCAGTGTAAATTTAGAAAATAATGATACAATGAAACTATTTAAATTTCTGTGCTGTTCTGGAAAGGTATCCATAACAGCTCTGAAGTAGCACATGAAATCCTGAAGGTGAAATAGAAAATGAGACTGACTAACTCTGGGAGCCCAGCCAACCCCTGATTGCAGGGAGTTTTTATCTAAAGAGGAGTTAGGTGCTGAGTGGACATACTAAACATAGTGATTAGAAAAGGAAAGAACTAATAAATACAGAATGTTCATAAAATTAATCTCTAAGGCGATGGGTAGTGCAAAAAGGAAAGTTCTTGGGCCATCAGAATTCTTTGTCGTTTACACAATCCAGTAAGTGAAAAAATATCATATGGAAAAATGTAACATGGCTTCTAAAGCATCATAGATATTTGCAATATTCACAATATCCCTACTTATAAATGAAGAGGATGAAAGGCACATGTTGAATGCAGTTTGACATGTGACCAAAGATATGGCACATAAAGATTTTGCACATCGACTGATATTCTTGGATGCAAAAAAGGAATTTTGAATTGGATTTCCTGTGGCACAGGAACTTGGAACAACATGAAAGTAAAAGTTTTGGAGCAGCAGTCAATCTAGAGATAGAAAGTGACATCAGTGAACATGAAGTGGCACACATAAAGGAAAAGGAAAGGTAGGAGGGAGCCATTTTGTGGTTTTACTCCCAACAGGTACAACTGACAAGATGAAGGAGAATGAGACAAAGCAGAGACTGGCTGAAGTTGCCAGCACAAGTATTGACAATGAGCCAAATTGTGAAGGTGACTCATTATGAAGACGTAAACAATCCTGGTTGGTGACTCAGAAGTGAGGAAGCTTGGCTAAGACATCTGTAGCCCATATAAAGAAAACAGGATGATGAGATTTCTCTAGGGTATGGTAAGATAAACTATGGGACAATAATACTGCACGTGCCTATGATAGCCTGAAGAAAGTTGGGACATTCTTACCCTTTATAGCTCATGAAGGAATGTACATATCACCAACAAAGGAAGCTTTGATTGGCATTTGCCTGGGGAATCTGAGAGCAGTGCTGGAAATTGATATAGTGTGAATCTTCTGAGAGTCTGTGGAGGAAGGAAGAGGGTGGGTGATGGATATCATCATGCAGGGAATGAGCTCTGCAATGCAGAGAATATTACACAGTTTGATCTGTTAATTTCTTATGGCTTGGAAACCAGCATCTGTCAAGAAGGTCTATCTCCTTTCCAATTTTAAATATTGCAGTGTGTGTCTGGGTCAGTCTCAACACTGCAAAAAGAACACACATTTTTTAAGAGTTATGCTCCATAGATGATGGGGACGATTTTCAGTGAAAGGTGAATATTATGCATCTGTATACCACTTAAAGAAGCGCACTGAACAAAACAAAAACACTATCACTGATAAAAAATTGTGTGGTGTCTAAACCAAAAAACCTCACAGAATTATTAGAATAACTAGAAAGCAAGCATTGTTTCAGTCTGCATGAGAAGAGAAAGCTGTAAACAAATGTTTTTTAAAAATCACTTACAGTGTTTATGAATTATATGGATGTGAAACCCTTCTGTTTGTGGCGTGCTAATGAAAAACTAGGAGTCAGTGACCAAAGGCAAAGCTATAGATTGGCTCTTGTCACTATTTGTAGATCCAGGTTTGAAGAAAGACTCTGTTTTGATAGATGCTGTGGAAATACACCACAGATCCTTAAAGCCTTCTATTACTTACAGATGTAAGAGTTTAGCACCTCTGTGAAGATTAACAACATACAACATCACAGGTGTCCTGCAGTAGATGCCTCAATGAGATACTACTTTTTGAGTAGTTTGAGAATTATCAGGCAGCATTCTTTGATTCTGAAGGCTTTTACTTATTTTCTGTCCCTAGACATCTCTTAGAGAAATAGTGCTTCACCTTCCACTATTCCTGTTTTTCACTCACACTGTTGCCATTCTATCACAAAACTAATTGACTGTATGTCACAGACAGTGCTTCTGCAGGAGTGGATTTAGCTGTTGTGTCTGAATTTTGTGGCCATTGTTGAGGGAAGTGTGTGCGTGGCTCATTCCCACACCTGTTTCCTCTCTGTGTTTCATTGCCAGGGAGGTTCACTGAGGTCTGTGGAGGAGCCTGGGTCAAATGATTCTTCTGTAAAATGTTTCTCTTTATGTCTATCTTCCTCTTTATACACATGAGAGAAAAAGGAAAAAAAATTCTGTTAGGAAGTCTTTAATGAAGGAAAACAGAACTACAAGAGGTATTTCTCTGCTGAGAGGAGAGCTAGTGTTCAGTTATCCCCTTGTCATAAGTCAATTTTTTTCTGTTCATTTAAATTGGAATATTTTACAGTTTCAAGGGTACTATTAGGTAAAAAGCTAAAGCTAAAAATGATGCCAAGAATTCCTCTCAAGAGATCAGGAAATGTTACCTTCTTGGCTACTGCAATGAAACCTGAAACTTTTGTTTTGGAGTTGCATTTTACAGAGTCCAATCCTGTTTGATATTTGATTAAATGTATCAATTTGTCAACTAAGCACTGGCTTTCTGCAGCATTTTCTCCCCATGAATTCCTATTAAAACTAATGCTGGGTGAGTAAGTTTCTGCCCATCATGAAGAGGTGTACCAGAGTTTGGTCCTAAATGAACTGGTAGCTATGCACTGGCAATCCTTCCCAGCTGCTGACAAAGACCTGACTGAGCTGGCTAAGCCAGCAAAGAAGCAAAGAACTTAAATTCTCAAGAGCTTGAATCATGCAACGTAACTTTAAAGGAAAACATTCACTGGGGGTTTTGAAGGAACTGGGGAGATTTTGACCACTGTTTCTTAACAAACATGCCATTGTCTGTACTCTTTCTGCTTTTATGGAACATACAGATTTCTGAACTATTTTTTAAAATACCTATATAAAGAGCTACTTTTGGAATTGCAATGCATGCTGCAGAATACTGATAAAATTCTCTCTACCTTGACTCAGATATGGATTTCAGAGGTGGGGTTATTTTGTTGTCAGTTAAACATTTGGAACAAAATTAATTTGACAAATTTGACACAGCCTTAAGTTCTCAGCATCTGAGAATAAAATTAATTGGGTAATTTGAGCACAGCCCTAAGTTCTGGAAGACCATCCTGCACTGTCTATTAAGTAAAAAGCATTTTCTGGAATGTTACTGCTCTAAGCTACATGGAACAAGAAAAGCAAAACATCTGGCAGGATTGGGATACCTTAGGAAGACTTTCTACTTGTGTTCATCCAGCTGGCAGTCAATGCTCTACCACCTGTAAGACAGAAAAAAACCCAACAATGAATGCCCTCATTCATTTTTTCCAAAATAAGATTCCAACAATCTGAGAAGATATATTCAGAAGAAACTAGGATCATTGGCATATTCTCTCAAATAAGATAGTAACAGAAAAGAGATGCTGAAACAGCACTGAAGGAAAAAAGGTATCTCAATAAAAATCAGAAGAAACTACCTTAATTCTAGATGTACCCTTTGTGGTTTTAACTGGTCCCAAACACTGTTTTGGTTGCTTCCTTAATCATGGGAAGCAAACAGTTGTTCTGCTGAACAGATTCCCACTCTTCAATCTTATAAGTAAGAACAATTATTTTTTGAAATTCAGGCCCAGGATCTCCAAAGCTTCTCAATGACTTTGTGATAGGCTCCCCAGGTATGTTAATAACAAATAAGAGAAAATGTCCAAATCCCTTAATCCCTCCTGCAAACCCCACATCCAATGCACATCTGCTTATCTGTAGAGCAAGAGATGTTCTATTCCCATATCCAATAGCATCATGATGGCAACCACACCGGATATGGGGCTGTCATGAGTCACCATGACAGCTTCTCAGGGGGCCCAGACCATGAATAACCCTCAATAAGCTAAATTAGGTAGCAGTGAGGCAGGACCCTTTAACCCAGCCTGTTGCTATGTTTCAAACAACCCAGTGTGTTTCTATGCTTCATGCACATACTCCTTGCTAATGTGCTGGGCCAGCTACATATTTCACAGTTAGCATCACAGAGGAAGCACGCTTACTAATCGGATGTTACTCTCTCTGTCCCTCTTGGGTAGCTGGAAAGAAAGAAAGAAAAAATTATATTGTTAACCCCTCAAAAATTTGAATGCCTGCTTTTAGCAGAGCTTTAGTGGCAATGCACTAAAACCACTAAAAACTATAAAATCATAAACAAATTATAATGAATGAGCCATCCTGGGATTTCAGCTGTGGTCCTTTTGTCTGCAGTCTGTTGAAAGGCAGGATCTTGTATGCAGTTAACTTGTAATTTGTTTTTAGTATCAGTTCTGTAATGCCTCCAATATTTCTGTCACTCACTATGTTCTCATTTGGACTAACTGGAAAACTCTATCTGGTTTTCAGGATTGTACCAGAGATCTATCACTTTAAAGACTTTTGCATATCTACAGCCCTTATGACCAGGAAAATTAATATTTTGAGAGCAGATCTTTCCCAGATCATGCAATCTCTATCAGTGTTTAGCTGATGATTTTGCATTGTTTTCATCAATTATCAACATTTACAAGGCTATATTTTAAAACCTTTGTATCTGTTTCTCTCTTTCCTGGCCCTGAATGCTTGGATTCTTAACCTCAGTTTTGTTCCAACCTATTTTTGAATCCCTTTGCATATTTCAATGATATATTACTTATGAGATAATATGAACATGTAGAGTTTTAAAAATATCCCCTCTGACTTGTGGGTCACAAGGGGCTTTTTTGGTCTTACTTTTTGAGGGAAGTTTGGGTTGTGTGTTCCATTAACAGCAATTGCCTGAATTGCTGTGCTTGTGCCACATATTGGACTTCACATCTCTAGGCTGACACCTGTTATTTTTTGCAATAGCCACTTCTCACGTTCTTTGAAGTTGTGACAGGTGTTGCAAAACATAGAGGGTTTTTATATCATGTTGGCTTAGTTCTTATTAAAACCAGAAAATATCTTTTTTCAATTACTTTTTGTGCTTGAAAAGGCCTCCTCTTCCCATGGTACAAAGGAAATGGGTATTTGTTTCAGGGTTCATATGTTAAAATTAAGAAGAAGCCAGATCTAATACAAACAGAGAAGTAATGACCCCTACCTTTCTTGTGGTTTATTCCATAAATGAGTTTTTATCACAGTGAAACATGAGAGGGGAGACATTGTGTCTTGGTTGAGAGCACTAGTGGACAACAGTCTTTGGGTTAGTAAATATTTTCCATTTCTTTTGCACTGTACAGTTCTGTCACATCTGCCACAGAGCTTGAAAATTCTCCCTGATTAGTGCTGAGCCAATGAGATTCAGCTCAGAAACCTTTCAGTGTTTTTTCCCTTCGCTTATCTCATTTTCTTTCAAAATCAGACTGGAAAACAAAGGGGAATGAAGATGTTTTGACTCTAATCCTTCCTCCTCATGATTAATAAAGACTGATTTTCTCTCTCTTTTTTTGAAATCATTATTTTATTTGCTATACATTTGATAGAAAGAACAGAGTACTAGCTTATGAAGAGGATTGTTATCTGTGGTGTGGAAGAGTTAATAAGGAAAAGTTTCTTACAGATCTGAAGCACAAGTAACCTAGAGGTTCACATCCTTGGCTATAAATTCATAAGCAGATCCTTGGGGACTGAAAGACATATGCCTTTTTTCTTTGTGATTTCCTCAGAGTTCTACCCTTAAATCCAGCCTATTCAGAAGCATGGCCTAATGCTCCCTGGGTGCATTCCCTGGTGCATTTCCCTTGCTTGTAAGTTTTTGAAAAATCATGCCAGATCATGTTGCTATAACATTTTAACCTTGCTCCACTTGGGAATCAATAGCTTGCTCCAAACACCAGTTGACAGATATTGGTCTTCCTGTTGACTTTCTAATATTATGAATTATTCAGATTTCTGTGATAGCTTTTAGAATCATTTCAGAATAATCTGTAGAGAAGCTGCATGCCTTGCAACTGCAATTTATGTGAACAGTTATGTTCCCGTTTAGCACAGGACTTAAGCATATGCTTTAATTTAAGATTTTGCTTTATTCAACAAATTCAGAAAATGCTTAAATGCTTGTTTAGGTACGTTTCTGAACTAGGATCATTGGGTACTATTTCAACTGGTAAATTCCCACTATATATTTAAAAAATGCAAGATAGTATGTTTAGGTGGTACAAAAACTTTCAAAAAAACCATTAAATGTTCTCTGGTTTATTTACTTCTTCCACTTCATTTTACAGC